>NC_067482.1:95573003-95873003 GCF_947179515.1 Apodemus sylvaticus | reverse complement strand
GTTGTCTTGGGGAAGATATGACAATAAGGTTTACACGATGGGGCAGATTCTTAGCATTCTTGAGATATTTTACATACACTATAAAGTGCATCTCCTCTAGATAACAGGTCTGTGAGGTAGGGACCCTTCTTTGATTTTCACAGGTGGGACAAGTTCTTAGTAAGATTCTGTGCTGTTGCTGAGGTTCAGACCTGGTCTATTCTGTCTCAAAGATAATTCTTTGTCCATAGTCCAAGCTGTTTCTCTTTCGGATAACAGAGAGTAAAATGTTGGAATGCTGGCATCCCAGGCTTAAGTGCAGAAGTAGGCTGTCAGCTCTGGGAGGGAAGAGGACTGGTGTGGCTGGAGTATCCATCCAGAGAGAACAGGGAACTTCACAAGGAGCCTTTTGGGGGTTCTGTTGTCAGAGAATATTTAGAGAAGGGATAGCCATGATAGCAGCCTTAGAGTGGAAGGAACAGGGATTGGATTTCAGACATTAAAGAAAACTTGGCAAGTCCCTGAGGTACAACAATAGGGTGAAACTCCTTAGTTCTTTCAGTGAATGAGCATTGAGCTTTCTATCTTCCAGTGTCTTCCCTTCTTTCTTTGGGATCTTAAAGTTTTTATTGTAAAAGTATTTCATCTACTTCATTAAATTTAAAAGTAGTTGGGCATGGTGACACACACCTATAATCACAACACTTGGGTGGTGGAGATAGGGGATCAGGAGTTCAAGATCCTCTTTAGTTAACAAGTTGAGGACTAGCCTGGGTTACAGGAGACCCTGGTTCAAAATAAAAGTAGAAAACCAGGGGTTTTTCTCTGTTTTGTGTGTGATGCAGGTTTCTCCACTTAAAGTATGATTCACAGAGCCTCCTCCCTGAAAGAGCTTTTAGAGGTCAAAGAAATTTAAGTGACTAAAAGGTTAATAATAGTGCTACAATGTAACATTTGACTAAAAAGGGTGTATAGGTATAAACTTTACTATTTATTATGATTTCAACTTTTTAACAAGTCTGAATAAGAGAAAAAAACTACAAATAAATGGCCAGGCTTTTTCTTGATACCAAATGCCATAATCACATGTTAGAGTATCCAATTACTGATAGGTTGATTGTGCTCTAAGTCATTTGAACAAATAGCTACTCAACTTTCATGGATTAAAAAAAAAAATTAAGTAAACAGTTAGCCTCTTCATTTTACCTAACAAAAAAATAATTAGTTGGTAATCATATAATCTGTGAAATCAGGAAGATATTTTCCCAAACAGCATGATTTTCTTTTAATGTTTAGAATCACTATATTAAACATTTTTGATTGGTTTAAATTATTTGAAAATCATCATTCAAATGTTTTCTTCGTATCTTATTCGGTATTTATTTGGTAGAGTTATCAAATGAAAACAAACATATGTTTGTCTGAAATCAATTCATTTTCAGTTTTACACGCAGTTTTTTTTTTTTACTTTCATTCTCAGACAAAAACGTGTTTTACAGTGACATACTGTTTTTTTTTTTTATTTGCACATGAGCTACACCAGCAGGGGGCGAAATACAAAAGGAATAAATTTGACAATCCATATAGATTTTTCTCACTTCAGTGACTGGGCAATAAGAAAAACAGTCAGCATAACCACAAAGCAGTAATGCAGCCTGGTTATCTTGCAATGACTAAATTGTGTGGAGACAAATGAGGGTCTATTTTAGTTCTTCAAGTTAATTTGTCTAGAACATTGCAGAGGCGGGATAAACCATGATGAATTGCTATTGTCCTTATCTTTCCCGACGTGGATAATTCCTACAGTCAAAGGGGTGGACAGTTCTCTGTGATGACGGGTGTTTTCAGTCCTTGTTTCTTTTGGTTACTGCTGAGCTTGCGGGTTTGGAACTATTTAAATAATTCAGCGTGGGCAGAAAGAGGATCCGGCTGGGCTCAAGGTTTGTAGGGTAGAGTCCAGGGTTCACCATCTGAGACAGGAATAATAATCCTGCAGCCTTGTAGTCTGAGTTTTACAGTGGAATGGGTTCTCTAACAGAGTCATAATAAAGGACAGGGGAAGGTTATAAAAAAAGACCAACTGCTCAGGGACCGATGGAAACAAAATCTCTTATGTATGACCTCTATTGTATAGAATCGCTCAAATGCACACGTTGATTTGAAAGATGTATGAAAATGATCTCCAAACACCAACACAATTCTGGACTGATTTTGGCGAAGACCATTTGTTAGTTTGCCTGCTGACTTCTCGTCTTAAGTAGGACAATCACTTCTCGTTGTTAAATAACAGCTTCCTCTTTTGTTGGCTTACATAAAAAGAGGAAGGGAATGAAAGTTTTTTTTTTTTTTTATTCCGGGCAAAAAGGACGAGCGGCTGAATGTGGTCCAGCCGGTTTTTCAGGAGATCTGGTTCCGTATTTCCATACGTCTGCAGTTTTATTCCAAGGCGAAGCTTAACCCGCTCCCGGGCTCAACGGTAAAGTAAAGGGCTGAGAGGAGCTCGGATCCGTGGCCCGGAGGCGCTGCCTCAGAGGGTCGGGCGGGGAGGGAGAACGTCCCCAGCCCACACTTCACGAATACGGAAAAAAGACAGTTTGCCCGCACCCAAAATGGCGAACGGCGTTCCACGAGACGGCGCCTGCGCAGAAGTAAGAATTCTGTGACACTAATTCCCCTGGAGTGTCCTCCCCCACCCCGGCACCCACCAGCGCCCGGCCCCGACCTAGCCACCTGCGCCCGGAAGTGACGTATCGACAGCAGCGGTTCCCCGCTGCATGATGGGAGAGTGTGTGGAGTGGGCGGGGGTCTCCGCGGAGGAGGAGGAGGCGGAGGCGGCGGCGGCGGAAGAGGGCGGAGGGTAGTGGGATGATGGGGGTCCCGCGGCAGCGCTGAAACTCCGGGTGGGCGTCCATGGCGCCGCGGCTCTGACAGGGCTGGGAGCAGCTCCTCTTCCGCCTTCATCAGCTCAGCGTCCGAGTAACCGGTCCTTCCCCGGGGAGCCAGTTCCTCCCCGGGCCGCCAAGCCATGCCCATCGCGGCCGCCCGGGACGAGCCAGGTGAGTGCTGCCGCCGCGCTCCCGGGGTGCGGAGCACCCGGCCCGGCTAGTCGTCCCGGCCTGGAGCACCTGCCCGCGTCGGCCCGGGTGCAGGCCTGCGAGCTCCGGCGCGGGCTCCGCTCTTCTCCGCGGGTGCGGAACGCTGCTGGCAGCGCCTGAAGCAGAGTGGCACGGCGCTCGGCATCCCGGGCTCGGCCGAGGAGAGCCAGCCGTGCCCTCCCGGCCGCCGTGGCCCGCCCTTCCCCTCGCCGTCCACCTGCCCCGAGCTGCGCGCCGGCGGTCCCTCCCGGCCGCCGTGCAGAAGTTTGGGGCTCCGCTCCGGCTTCCTCCTTCTCCCACCTCCCTCGTGACAGGTGTAAACACTGTCTGCCTCGCGGAGGCCCGAGGCCGGCTGCAGCAGGAGTGTGCCGCCTAGGAGGGTCTCTGAATGCTCCAGCGGGCAGGGACGGCCCAGAGCTGGGTCCCTTGCGGAGAGGACCTTTTCGGCACTCCTCGGGAAATTATCTGTGTCTTCTCCCTCATTGCGCCTGAAAGTTGAGCCATTATTCTTTAAAGCGCCCGACTTGGCAGGTGCTGCGGGGTGCAGTGGACAGAGGGTGAACGGTGGTGGGTTCTTTTTCCCTTTGGAAACGGGGACTAGTTGTGCCCCCCATCTTGTTGGTTTATTCAGGTTATAGCGTGATGTCCCTCTGAGTGTGTTGCGGTTGAGGAAAGAACTGACTCATACATGTAAATATTAACGGGGAGGGGGCAGGGAGCGTCAAAGGAACGATGGTTCTGTTTCAGAGTTCTCACTAAGAGGAGTAAAACTTTACTCAAACTTCAGGGCATAAATATCTTCCACGAGGTACAACCATAGACTCGAAGGTAAGTTTTTGTTTATTTGGAGGAGGATAGTAGTGGGGATAGGGGCTCTGGGACGGTTTAAATCAGATTTTACATTTGTTGAACTATTAGAGAAATATATGCTAATCTCTAGGGGGAACTATGTTTCAACTCTAAAGGTTTGCTATAAGCATCCTCGTTTACCTACATTTTTATAAGTTTCTAAACGTTGGCATTTGTAGTGACCATTTTTAACACTCTCCAGAAGTGTATTTGTTAAAACAAAGTAGCCATATATATGGATATATCTCACACGAATAAAAAGATCCAGCATCATAATTTCTAATTCAGCAAATAGCACTTACTAGATTCTTATTAGATATAGTGTATGTATCAGATTTATCCATTGATGTTTAGAGACATATTTTTTAAATCTTTAAAAAGCTCCTGAAAAAAATTTAGTAAGACTTGTAATATGTAGGGCACTTGAGTTTAATGTTATCTGATCTTTTAACCTAGAAGCTGTAATGAAAGTAATTCCATGTCAAGCAAATATATAGCCATAATGACACTGGTAAATTTTGCAGAATCCAATTGTCTATGAAAACTTCATAATCTAGGTGACTCTATTGTAAAACATTTTAAAATTATTTTTAAGCTGTTCTGCTTATAGTTAATAAAAAGCTAGATGCAAAAAGCAATGAAAGTTGAGTTCTGGTGGTTTGTTTTTTTTTTAAATCATAGACAAGGAATTCATTAAATAGCATCTCATTGAGGAATTGACAAGCCTTCCCCTCACCTCATAGCAGTCTCTTACATATTTAGATACTTTAAAACCCTCAAGAATTATATAAATTAAATGTTTATATTCCAATTTAATGTTACCAACAATTTGTTTTTAGTTTTTGAAGCCGGATTTCATGTAGCTCATATGTAGCTGAAGCTGCCTTCAAACTCTTAATCCTCCTGTCTCTGCATCTTGGATTACAGGTGTGTGCTGGCATGTCCAGCTTATATCAATTTGTAAATTAAAAAAATAAAAGCCTTTTCTCATTAAGCTCTTTCAGTTCTTTGTTATGTAGGTCAGAAAGACTTCACAGCCTAAACTTTATTTTTTTTTTAATTTTTGTTTTTTGTTAATGTGACTTTGGAAATATTCAGCAACTTTTCTGTATGACGTTTTGGTAATTAACTTTTCTAATTTAATATATGCATGTGTATGTGCAATCACTTTTGCAGTTTTGCATAACAATTGCTAACATTGATACATATTGATTTCTGTGAGCTACATCCTTGCCCTTTTCTGTTTGTTTTGTGTTGCTGAGACGTGAACCCAGGGCCCTCTACATTCTAGGCAGGCACTGTACCTGTGAGCCCTGGCCCTGGCCCATGAAGATTCTTTAAAAAATGTTTCCAGGAGTCAGTGAGATGCTCAGTGGATTAAGGGCACTTGCTGCCAAGCCTGGTGTGACTTGAATTTGATTCCCAAGATCATGTAGTGGAAGAAGAGGACGGACTCTTGCCGTATGTCCTCTTGACTTCCACGTGCATGCACACATACATAAATACATGTCATTTAAAAATGACATTCTGTCTGAGAATGCATTAAATTATTCAGTCCTCACAGTAACCCTGTAGGTAATATGTAGATTGCTAACCTCAGTTTGTTTGTTTTTTCACAAGGAAACTGAGGCACAAAGATAATTTTCATAAGGCACATCAGCTGGTGACAGGGCAAGGTACAATATAACATTTATGTAGTTTTTAATGCAGAACTATACCCCTCTGTCTCAGCTTCATGAAGCATGTATCACAAGTATAGAAATGGATGGGTGGGTGTTGTGCTCAGTGGTATCACATGTATTGCAAGTATAGAAATGGGTGGGCTGGGTGTTGTGCTCAGTGGCAGAGGTCTTGCTTGGCTTCAGTAACATCCTGAGCTCCATCCCAGCATTGTACAAGAAGTGGAGTAATAAACACCAAGTCTGTATGAAAGTTGGTCTGGGAGAACTAGAGAATGCTAAAGGACCCTGAAAGAAGGTGTTGTGACTTCTCAAATCCACCTTCACTGTTTGAAGCATACTTGGTTAGAGTAAACAAGTAAGATGCTAACAGTCTTAGTGAGTATCTGCTCGTTCCTTTCCCCAAGCTTTTATTGCTTAACAGGCTTTAAAGTAAAATTAAGTTTAAATATTTCACTTCAAAACAAAGTGTTACATTTCTTTTAGCAGGGTTTCAGGAGAGAATAGGGAAACAATGTTACTGCATTGACTTCATTTTAAAGTACAGAAACTTAATAACTCTAAAATGCTTTAACTAAAGCTTTTCCAGGTTTTTCTTCTTTTGCCTGGGACCTCATCTAAAATTGCTGCCAAACATCTCAACAGCCCTTTATGACATTTGTGGTTTATGTTTCTGGGTGTACCCTAGGATTAGGGGCTCATTGGTCAGTTGGTTAGACCAATTTCCTAAGAAAGACAGGTCAGAAACTGTTGACTGGAAAGAGTTGCTGAGAAGTATAAAGAGGAGAAAACAGATACACTATTCCATCTTATTCTAGTTGACCACCACCACTCTATTACAAATAACCTTGATAAAGATAAACCTTTCAAAGATAATCACTAAGAAACCAAGTATCTGTATGTTCAGAACTTAATTTCAAACACACTAATAGTGAATTGTTCCCAGAGGAAAATAACATGGTAAAATAGGTAAATTTCCTCCCTTGATTCTTTTTGTATAGATATAGCATATTATAAATATTTCAGCTGAATATCTGCTGAGCTCTTCAGATACTCTTAAAGTAGTTGTCAAATACCTGTTCTCTGTCAGGCCCTTGTCTAGGTGTTGGGGATACTGAAATAGCAAGCAGCAATAAAACCATGTTCTCACAGAGCTTTGGGTTTTTGCGTGTGTGTATGTGCATGTATATATGCTCATGTTTGGGACAGGCAACTATAACAGTAAGGTAGCAGACATGAAGAAAAAGTTGGTTTAAAGTAAAAAGGACTGTTACTTTTTACTTTAAGTCATGGACTGGTGGTGATTTTAGGGCATTGATGGCCCTCACAGTTTAATGTGTGGTGGGGTTGAACGCTTAAGGCCTCCACGAAGAGAACCAGGAGGAAAGAATGGTAGAGGCAGAAGTGTGCATGGAATAGTAAACGGACAGCAGCAGCTGAGTAGTTTGTCAAGAGCAGCAGGCAGGGGAACTAACAGGAAGTCAGATCAGAGATAGAAGATGGGTGGGCAGTATTGGAAACCCTTTATAAACACTGTGTACAGTGGGAAGCCATCGCTTCCCAAGGTTTCCAAGGGAAGATGTCAGGTAACATATGTTTTGTTTTCTTTTATTTCTATAAGTGTAAGTTGTGTGCCTGATGCCCAAGGATGCCAGAAGAGAGTGTCAGATTCCCTACAAATGGAGTTATGGATAGTTGTAAGCTATTATGTGGGTGCTGGGAATCAAACCCAGGTCCTCTGCAAAAGCAACAAGGGATCTGAATACCTGAGCCAACTCTCCACCCTCCGCCATGTATGTTCTGAAAGGTTATGTTAGGGCTGAGAGTGCAACTCAGTGGTAGAGTCTGTTCTTAAGCATGTACAGTGTATAGAGTCAATCTCATATGAGTGTGTACACACACACACTCCTACACAAATCTACCTTCAAACAAAAGGATGCATGAACATGCTGTATAGAAAATACAGGAATGCGGAAGTAGAAGAGAGGAGCTGGGCACAGTGAAGCAGCTCACATGGTGGCCAGGAGCAGTAGTAGAGGAAATGGGAAGTGGTGGGACAGTATGAAATGAGTTGAAATTTATAATCTCCCCATTGCTAAATGTGGAGAAGTTGTCATGGAGAAGTCCGTACAGCCAGTTGGAGCCTATTCTGATACTTCATCAGTGTTCTAATCGTTGTGCCAAGAAGTGTTGGTGAACCCCAAAAGACCACCAAGGAGCCAATTCCAGTGCAATCACGCCAGGGTCTCTATTCAAGCTCAAGCTTGGGCCACACCACCATCTCTGATGCAGCAGAATGAGAATGAAGTGCGGTCCTGAGCCCTTACCTGGGTGAGGTTTCCTGAGCCCTCACTCGGGTGACGTTTTCTAGGGAATGGCAAGCGAGGGAGCTTAAACCAACAGGCGGGTATTTGAAGCAAAACCATGAACAGTCACAAACGGTCTGAAAGTACATCTGAAACAATCAGACTAATCTTTGATTGACTGTTGCTAGGAAGTAGCTAGGGAGTAAATCTGGGGTATGGGCCAAGGACAAGCCATGGGACCCTTCCTGGTACTCGGTGCAGCTTGGGTTCTGCTGTAGGTCAAATTCTCAGGCTCTTTTTCTTTTAAGATGGAGGCTGGTCCCAAGATGGAGTAGGTTTGGCCTCTCATAATCAAATTCTAGTACATGTCTTACTGTGCCTGGACAGTGGCTCCATGTATTATCCTTGGTGCCAGCTATCTTCTCTCTTAAACCCTCCAGAATCTTTTTTACCTGGACATGGTACTGTACACCTTTAATCTCAGCACTCAAGTTTTAGGCCAACATGCTGTTTGTATAGGCTTCCAAGCTAGCTAAGGTTACACAGAAAGACCCTGTCTCAATGAGAAAAAGAAAAAAGAAAAACACACTCTATTTCTTCTAACCAATGAGCCCTGTCTCTGTCTCTCTCTCTCTCTCTCTCTCTCTCTCTCTCTCTCTCTCACACACACACACACACACACACACGCACACACGCACACACACGCTGTTTTACTGTTTAGCCCTTCTCATATTAATCCCCCTGATTAGTGTTAAGTTCCATTAAGGTTATTATTACCTTTACTCTGTTCTAGCAATTTTGTGTATAGTAGATAATCTGTGAGTAATCAGTGGTTATATTTTTTATGCATTTTAGCCCACCAAAATGGAATTTTGTACATACTGTTTAGATTGTTTTGCTTTGCCAAGTCACCTAAACTAAAGCATACAAGAGTATCATATCAGATAGACAAGCCAAAAATGCCCACTTTAAATTTTTTTAAAGGATCCAAAAACTTGGTCTCTTACAGTTTTGATTTGGTTTGGATTTTTGAAATGGGGTCTTACTATGAAAAGTAAGGGGTGGCTTGGTACTTACTTTGTGACCCAGGGTGGCCTCAAACTCGTGGCAGTCTCCGTCCTCACCTTCCCTAGTAAAGGGATTTTTATAGGTTTGTGCCACCATACTTAACACCTAGTATCCTACTGTTAGTAACTTATAGATACATTTCCCGCATATTTATATGTATGCTTTTTTTACCAAAATGAAAAAAAAAAGCGTTTAAAATGTATTGTGGGCTCAGCATAGGCATGCATGCCTCTGTGCTTGCTGAGAGGTCAAATGATAACTTTGCGGAGTTGCGCTTTCTTCTTCCTCCTTTATATGGTTTCTGGGAATCCAATTCAGGTCAGCAGAGTCACACACCAGTCCCTTTGTCTCCTGAACTAGCTCCTGGCCCACCAAAGTGGAATTTTGTACATACTGTTTAGATTGTTTTGCTTTGCCAAGTCACCTAAACTAATTTTAAAAGCTATATTCAAATTCTTCCCCAGTTCATCCAGAAGTATACAGCTGATTTGTTGAAATCATTATTAACATCATATTATATTTTTATGGTTCTTAAAATTATGAAATTATAGAAAACTATGGAAAAGTGGGTTTGCTTCCTTTGGCCGGAATCTGTTTAATATCTGATACTGAAGTAAGACTACAGACCAGGAAGAAGAAGGATTAAGGGAGATGGCCCTGGCCTTTGTATGTCTGCGAGGCAGTGCTTGTGTGGAGGCCAGAGGGTAACATCAAGTTGTATCTTCCTGGTTCACCTTTTTCCCAACTCAAGGCAAAATGTCGCAGGGAACCTGGAGCTTGCCGAGTTGACTAGCCTGGCGGCCAGCAAGCATCTCCTCTGTCTCCAGCTCCTCTGGACTCTGGGATCAGAGTCATTTTAACCCAGCTCCAAACTCAGGTGCTCGAACTTGCGCAGCAAGCACCTCACCACCTCTTCAGTGGCCATTTTGCTTCCAAAAGAAAGCTGTTAACATTTGGTTTTCCTTCAGTTTCTTGTATTTGAACCAAATTCCTTTCCTTTCCTTTCCTTTCCTTTCCTTTCCTTTCCTTTCCTTTCCTTTCCTTTCCTTTCCTTTCCTTTCCTTTCCTTTCCTTTTTCCTTTCCTTTCTCCTTTCCTTTCTCCTTTCCTTTCTCCTTTCCTTTCCTTTCTCCTTTCCTTTCTCCTTTCCTTTCTCCTTTCCTTTCCTTGACAAGGTCTCTTGTGACCCAGACTTCAATCCTGCTGAAACCTTTAGTTATATGGAGTTACTCTAGCATCATTTTTTTAAAGTCACACTTCCTCTGCTTTTCACACTATAATGGTGGCTTCATGTTCTCATATGACCATTTGGCTTTAAATCAAATCTTGCTATCTGGTAGTTTAATAATTTCCTTAAGACTATTTTTAAATAGCCAAGTAGTTTAAGCTAATAGTGTCCCTTTTCTTTTTTCTTTCCTTTGCTTTCCTAAGCTCATTTTGCCTCTTAACTTTAAAGGTCTCAGCCTACAAGTTCAGAATTCCTCTTTTCCATGCCCAGCTCAGACTTGAAGCCACAGTCTTTAGCAAGCGCTGCTTCTCTTGGGTAAAACTTAGTACCTAGATGTCTTCACACAATATGCTCTGCTGCCCTGGCTGCCAGTCTGTCCTGACTGCAGCTTGAACTTCTGGATTGTTTTTCTGGCTCCTTTATATGAGACCTTCCTTACCAAAATTCCCAAGCCCAGAAGGTATGCCTTGCCTTGCATTTTTAATTACTGTTTCTCACCTCCATTGACCTTTAGCCTTATAAGGAGTGATTTCCCATGAAAAGCTTTTCAAAGTTGGGAAGTCCTGCTGACATTCTCATTCCCCTACTCTGACGACTGTTGGCACACTGTTTACTACCCCTGATGAGACGCTTGTGTCAACTATTTGTGTTTTCTGTGGTTTGACTATTCCCTGACTGCCAACACAATATCCCCGGGTGTTTACTTCCTTCTAAATGTCTTGAAACAAGGAGGCATAAAAATAGCAAGTGGAATACCTCCCCTCCCCCACCATTTGCTCTAGTAATATACAGAAATTAGATGGCTAGTTGAAAATTTTATGATGCTGAAAAGTCATCTGTTAAGAAGGGTGAAGAGGCAATGTTGTATGCCAGGTACAGCACTGAAGTAGTTCATTTCCTTTCCTATTAAACAGAAGCAGATATTAAACCCCATATTTTCAGTGTTTAAAAAACAATGGATTGTTTAGAAATATAAATTTTAAATTCATTGTACAACTGCTATTTAATTAACATAGAACTTCTTTTAAGTAGAGTTGGTCTGGACACGGCATAATTATCTAGAAGTATGTGAACCAACCCCACACTAGCTGGTTGGCTGAAACTTAGAAGCAATGGCACGATCTTTCTGAAAGTTTCTGAAGGGCAAATGATCCCGAGCCAAGGCCTGCTGGGAAGGAAATAGCAAAGCATGTTCTTTCAACAGGTAACTCAAGATTGAGAAGTATAGAAATCTCTGTAGTGTAGAAGGCTAGGAGAGCTTATAACCCCTAGAAAATAGACTACCTTGCCAAAATGTGACAGGAAGAAAACCTACTGTTTCCTGTGTTGTTGCCTTGGTTACAAATGTCCTGGTTCAGATTTTGTTTTTGTATTGACAGCTGATTTTTAAATAGGCCTGAAACAATTTTCAAAAAATGAAAGATTCCGAAAATGCAGTTTAGTTATGAGTGGATTCTGTAGAGACGTAAAAAGATGTAGAAACATCATATGTTGTTCATTAAATATCAGATATTGCTGGGTATGGTGCCTGATGTCAATATTCCCAGATGTAGAAGAATTAGGCAGCAGGATTGCCATAAATTGAGGCCAGCCTGAGCTGTATATTATAGCAGGGCAGTTGAGAAGGAAGAGGAGGAGAAGGAGGAGGAGGAGGTGGGTCCAGCATCATAGGACAGAAAAATGGTACATTCACTTGTAATATCTTTGTCATCTTTTATAAACCTAAATATACACTTACCATAGGTCCTTGCATCACACTCTTGGCATCTTACATTTCTAAAAATACCTGTGTATGGTTGTTCTTAGCATCTATATTATTCTTCTGTTTATAACAACAAAATACTAGAAACAAGCCAAATGTTATTCAGTAGGTAATGGTTATACAATATTACATGTGTACAGTGAAATACTACTGACCTTGTGGACAGATGTGATAAACAGGATAAACCTCAAGGATATATTATATGAAATAAAATAAGAAGTCAACTTTAAGGGGTTTGCCTACTGTATGGTGCTGTTTACCTAACGCTCGAGCTGGAGCTGGTAGTACAGCCTGAAATACTGCCTGCTCTTGAAGCTGAGGGAAGATGCTCTACGCTCAAGACTTCTCTAAGCTACAGGGCAGACTCAGCAACAACCTTGACAACTTAGTGAGACACTCTCTCAAATACAAAGTGAAAAATGAGGTCTGTGATAATATTAATGTAACCAGTTTCTAATTTTGCTATGTTAGAGCTATACAGTTATGTTATCATTACTGTACTACAGAGCTACATATATGTTATCATTACTGGGAACAGGCTTAAAGAATACATACTAATTTTGCAACTGTTTAAAGTCTGTTATTTCCAAATAAAAACTTGTTAAAAGGAAAGTGTATTATGTATTTGTGTTCATGGAAGCATTATTTACAATAACCAAAAGGTATAGTCAACCCAAGTATTCACTGACAATGACAAATTATACACACAGTGACACACAATGACAAAATATACACACAATGGAAGATTAGCTGCATAAATGAATGAACCCTGAGATAAGCTATAAGAGACTGGCTATATAAAGTTAGTATGAGGAATAACTGGTGGGTACAAAGGTGTTTTAGAAGATGAAGGGTCAGAGAGAGAGAGAGAGAGAGAGATAGTGATAGTGTAAGTAATACATTAAGTATAACCATTTGTTTGTTTGTTTTTTCAATGTGTAAATGTTTTACATGCATGTATGAATATGTACCATGTGTGTACCTGGTGCCTGAGGCAGTCAAAGGAGAGGATGTCAGATCTGCCAGAATTGGAGCTATGGATGGCTATGAACCACTACATGGGTACTGTAAACTGAACCTAGGTTCTCTGCAAAGTCAACCAGTGCTCTTAACTCTTGAGTCATCTATCTAGCCTTCCTAATTTATCTTTTAAAAAGGTTTATTTGTATTTTATATGTCTGTGTGTTTACTAGTATATGTGTGCAGGTGCCGGAGGAGTCTAGAAGAGGGTGTCAGATTGTCTGGAACTGACAAGTTGTTGTGAGCTACCCAACATGGGTGCTAGGAGTTGAACTAGCCCGTGCTTTTAAATACTGAGTCTGACCTCCAAATATTTATTTATACTTTATTTCATTTTGAGAGCTGGGGAAATATCTCAACGGGTAAGATCTACTCTACAAATACAAATATGAGGGCCCAAGTTTAAATTTCTAGCACCATATAAAAAGTCAGGCATGACTATGCATGCCTATAACCCCAGCCTTGGGGTACAGAGACAAGCAGATCCCATGAGCTCACTGGCTAAGTAAGTTTACCTAGGAAGGTAAGCATCCAGTTTAGTGAAAGACATTGCTTTAAAGTAATAAGGGAGGAAGAAGACACCGTGTACTGCTCTGGACTCAGCATGCACACACACACACATGGGACAGCAGACGGGTAAAGAAAACCAGATGCTTTCTAAAACTAACAGAAGGCCAGAGGTGCTGGTATGCACCTTTAATCTATCTCAGCACTTTGGAGGCAGAGGCCAGCCTGGTCTACAAAGTGAGTTCCAGAACAGCCAGAGATATACAGAGAAGCCATGTTTTCAAAAACAACACAAACAGAACAGTAATTAATGTAGTTATTTTCTTCATTAAGGTGATTTCATAATAAAAAGAAGGTGACTGTGCCGCATGGTGTCTTTTTCTGACTTGTATATTTCTGTCATGTAAGGCTAATGGCGACCAGCCTTGACCTCTGAGGGTTGATTTTCAGTCGTTTTTACTGATGGGATAGGTTTCTTGCATGCAGCATATTGATGGGTCTTGTTTTTAACACTGCTAGTTTGTGTCTTTTAATTGGAGAATTCATGGTTTTTGTTGAAAGATGTATACTCCTAGCTCCTGTCCTTTGTTGTTTTTCTACTGGTTATTTTGAATAACTGACATCCACTTCTTTTTCTCTAAATTCATATTAAAGGTTTGATGGTTTATTGAATCAGCCATGTTTGATTTCTTTTTTACTTTCATTAGCTCATTTTACTAATCTGGTGAGGTTTATTTCTTTCATGGTTGTAATTTTCCTCCTCTTTTTATATATGGTTTAGAGGTCATGAATTTGGTTTGTTTATCTTGGACGGTCTTTATCTCACCTTCAATTCTTAAGGATAACCTTGCTATAGTCAGTAACCTTAGTTGACAATTTCTTTCAAGACTTGAAATACAGCATTCCACACCTTCTAACCTTTTGCGTTTCTGTGAATAATCTTGCTGTAATTCTGGTGGAGTTCTTTATAAATGACTTAATACTTCTCTCTTGTAGCTTTTAATGTTCATTCCTTATGTATTTTAGCAGTTTAACTATAACATGATGTGGAGATGTTTTCTTCTTTGTAATTATTTGCCCAGAATTAATTTGTTTCATACAGTATTTCATGGATTTAAATTTACTTACTGTGGAGTTATAAATTTATGCAGAAATATTGCCTTGCTTATTCATAATTCTTATATTTTCCTGGGTCGGTCTTGGGCATCTGTTGGGAAGCCTCTCTCTCACTTTTATGTGAGTCTCTTTAGTGAACAGCTTCTTCTGAGGGTGCATCCTCAGCACTGTCCAGAGAGTAGAGAGAGACTGCAGTAACAAGTTGTACTTGCTGCACCGGACTTCCATCCTGAAGCCAGGGCTGCTGCCTTGCATTTCTGCTTTTCCAGTGTGCTTTTTAGTTTTCCTATTTATGTTTCATTCATATTCACATCCTCTCTCCTCACCCCCATCTTTTTAGGCAGGGTCTGACTGTGTGACCCCAATGTGTCTGGAACTCCCTATGTAGTCTTTTCTGGCCCCAAACTTGAAATCCCCCTGCAGCCTCATGCAGGCTTGAATTGCAGGTGTAACCCACCACGCTTGACATCCTCAGCTCTTTCTTGATTCCTAGAGTTCTTTCTCCAGGATATGGTACTCTTTCACAGAGCTATGCGCAAGATAGTCTATCATCTTCTCCCCACTCGGCCTTTGCTTTCTAAAATTCATTCATTTTATGCTATGTATGTGTGCTTTTGCTAAATGTTTTGCTTACATGAATGTGTATGTGCTTGGTGCCCAAAGATATCAGAAGAGAGCATCAGATATCCTCTGCAACTGAGTTACAGCTGGTTGTAAACTAGCTTGTGGATACTGAGAAGCAAACCTGGGTCCTCTGCAAGAGAAACATGCTTTTAACTGCTGAGTCATCTCTTAGGCCTTTTAAGCATCTTTTGCTTTTAATCTTAGGTCTTATTTGATAGTCTTCACACAAAGGATCAGAATAACATTGACAAGTTCAGTTTAAGAATTATATCCATAAAATACTTATTATAAATTAATAAGTATGAGAAAGCATTTCCAAAAATTTTACTTGGATCTTCATTTTTTTTTATTTTGAAATTATATTATGTACAGAAAACTTAGTGTATATTTAACCCAGTTTAGTGGTAAGTTCTTTAACTTTTTCTAGCTTTGCAATGTAAGCCACAAGTTTAGGACAGGACATTACCTCTCTAGTGTCAGTGAATCTCCTTATACACCTGTCTTTGTAATTGGTCCTGATAGCGTCCACCAATTTAGCCAGAACACCCTCATCTTCCAAATTAACCTGTGTAAAGGCAACAGTGGTAAAAGTTCCATTGGACTGGCCACCCCAGCCTGGCCTTTCCCTAGATGATGCAGTAGGCAAGATGCACCCCATCTTGCAACAACACAGAGCAGGCAAGACGACCACCAAATCAATGGAGTCTAAGTTGTGGGCAGTCACCACCAGCCGGGACTTCTTGTTCTCAAGGTGGTGGCTGTGTTGATTCCTGCTGAAGGACAGGGCCTCTTAGTGGGACTTCTCCTTTGCCAGCAGCTTTCTTCTTAGTACAGACCAGCAGTCTTTGCGTCTTCTCCTGCTTTGTCTCTGCCTTGTACTCTTGGGCAAGCGTAAGCAGCTGGGTGACTGTCAGTGGCCCCTCCTTCCCCTTGCCTTCTTTCCCTTGTGCACTGTGCCCAACTGGAGGAGAGGGCTACTTGGATCTTTAGATTAGACAGCAAAATAAGTTTTAAATGTGTTTTATTCATAAAGTGAATGTTACTAAATCTTAACCTTATATGATAGCAAAATAAAGAAGAAAATTTATTTGTTATTATAAAATAAATTTGAGAAAATACTTTTGCGGGTTTTTAAAAAATGAAGTTGAATATACCATATGACCCAGCATTCATATTATCTGTGTTAGAGAAATGAAAACTTAGGTTCTCAGAGCAATCTGTACATGTTAAATGTATTTCTTGCTTGTGATCTTTTCATCCTATAATAAGGTTATGACAATATAGCCCATGATAAGTTAAGAAACATCAGTACTGTGGTTGCTGACTATGCTGCCATTGGGAGAACCTGTGTAGAGCATATGTGTGAGAACTACAATTTTCACAGCATCTGAGTTTATACTCTTAAGAACGAATGGCTATCAGAAGGTTAACTTGGGTCAGAAATAAACATTGAAAAGGAAAATGAAGAACATAGCTAATAGCAATTATTAGAGATAAAATACTTAAAAGAAAAAGAGATAAAATACTTGTTTTATTATATGATAAACACACATGAGAGAGAGAGAACACATACAAATCAGTATTAGGCACAAAGAGTCCCCAGAAATTTTGAATGAGAATATATATATATATATATATATATATATATTTTTAGATTTATTTCATGTATGTGGATGTACCCTGTCCCTATCCTCAGACACACCAGAAGGGGGCATCAGATCCCATTACAGATGGTTGTGAGCCACCATGTGGTTGCTGGGAATTGAACTTAGGACCTCTGGAAGAGCACTCAGTGCTCTTAACCACTGGACCCTCTCTCCAGCCCTTGAATGAGATGAGAATGTTTAAAGACAGGGAAGAGCCTGAGAAAATTTGATAGGTGTACTTTTATACATTCAGGATTTTCTACATTGCAGCCAGCTAGTAGTGGTGCACACTGTTAATCCCAGCACTCTGGAGGTACAGGCAGGAGGATCTCTAAGTTATAGACCAGCTGGGTCTGCATAGTAAACTTCTAGGACAGCCAGGGTTACACAGAGAAACCCTTGTGTCAAAAAAGAAGAGGAAGAGAAGGAGGAGGAGTCTCTGAAGTAATAAAAATAGGCCATAACTTTGTAATCTCACCCAAAACAAAAATAGTTTTGAACATACAGCATAGGACTGCAGAGATAGCTCTGTTAGTAAAGTGCTTGTCACACAAACACAGGAACCTAAGTTTTATCCACCAGAACCTTGGGGGGGGGGGGGGCGGGTAACAGGTGGTTCCCTACAGCCTGTGCATTCCGGACCAGTGGGACATCAGGTCTCACAAAAAGGTGAACAGAGCCTGAGACAGTATGTGAATTGCACCAATGGCACATATGTACTTGTGTACACACATGGAAATACATATACACAGAATAGAGCAGTGTAATTTGATTGTTTTGGTGGTGGTGGTTTGGTTTCTTGTTTGGTTTTTGAGACTAATGCCCAGGTTGCCTGGCTAAGGATGGCCTTGATCTTCCTCCTGGCACTCCCTGAGTCACCTTACCAGTTAACTTTGTATTGTTTTAAAGTAACTTGAAAAACCTTGTTATGTAACCTGCCTTCTCAAAAAACAAAACAAAACAAATGCTTTTCCTTCTTTTTTTTTTTTTAAAGGCATAAATTAATTACTGGAAAGCTGCTGAATAATGGAGCCAGACATCATTCGAATGTACTCTTCATCTCCCCCACCTCTAGACCATGGAGAGCAGAGGATGACGATGAGGATGAGTTTGGGGAATTTGGTGGATTTTCGGAAGTTAGCCCGTCTGGTGTAGGGTTTGTTGATTTTGACACACCAGATTATACTCGTCCCAAGGAAGACTTTGTACCTTCAAACCATTTTATGCCAATTCATGAATATTCAGAAAATGTAGATAGCCTTACAAGCTTTAAGTCCATTCAGAATGGTAATGATAAAGATATCACTGCTGAACTTTCTACTCCTGTGAAAAGTCAATCTGATGTTGTACTTTCTACCACCAGCAAAGAAATGATTCCCTCTAAAGCTTTAGATACTTCCATCCATGGTATGGAAAGCCTGGGAGACTTAGATAAAGTAGTGGTGCAGGGACCAAGCACTGGGCAACTCACAAATTTCTCTCCAGGAAATTTTAGAACTGATAAGAACATTGTTCACCAAACCAAGCAGTTAGAGAGCTGCAATGGTGAAAAGCCTCCTTGTCTGGAAATTCTAACAAACGGGTTTGCAGGTTTGGAAACTGTAAATCCTCAGGGAACAGATGACCTCGACAATGTGGCAGATTCAAAGGGATCCAAGTCTCTTAACACTTGTGGCACCAAGTACATTTTAGAGTCTGCAGCTAGTCTTGCTACAGAATTTGCAGATTTTTCTACATTTTCCCAATCAGAAAGGACACAACTAGAAGAAATAGAATGTGCAGTTTTAAATGATGGTGACGCACTGACCATTCAGGGAAACAGCAAAAGCCACAGAGTCAAGGAGCTGAATTGTATGAAAGAAGTGACTTTGGGTGGAAGCTTTGAGGGCACAGGGGACACTGAAAGAGAACATCAGGTCTGCGTCTCAGAAATCCGTGCCATGGCTGACAGAGGGCTCAGTGTGGAAAAACAAGACCTTCAAACACGGCAACAGGATGAGTTTCTAAATTCAAGGATTCAATCTGAGGCTTGGAGCTTGGTAGACTCAAGTGAAACTTCAGAAGCCATTACAAGGGAACGGTGTAAAACTGAAGAAAATGACTTACTTGCCTCTAAGTGTGCTGACTTATCCATGGATTCTATTAAAACTTCTGATTTTAATGAAATTGATTCTTCCAAAGAAGAAAATAGAAAGTTGACTAATCCCAAAAGCCCAAACCCTGATCCCACAGAAGAAAATGTTTTGGATGATTCTGCTGCAAGCATGAAAAATGGTGACAGTGGTAATGGCTTTGTGACTTGCCATGACACCAATGAGGATGATTTTGGTGACTTTGGTACAGCCAGTGGCACCACACCACCCTTTGCTACTAGTACCCAAGATTCAATGAGTGATGTCACTTTTGAAGACTCCTCAGAGCATTTTCTACATTTTAGTGAACCAGGTGATGATTTTGGAGAATTTGAGGATACAAATGCTGTTTCTTGTCAAGAGGAAATGATATCTACCGAGTCAGACCTAAGACAGACTTCTGATGGCTTGTCGGAGGAATGTCCATTGGCAGGAGAGTCTGGTGGAAAAGGCAGTGAACCTGACTCAGAACTGAAGAATGGTCAAGACTGTGAATTTGGAGATTTTGATTCTGTGCCAAATACTCAAGGTAGTGCTTTTCAAGACTCAGATGATTTTGCAGACTTCAGCTCAGCAGGTCCTAGCCAAGCTGTAGATTGGAATGCTTTTGAGGATGAACAGAAAGACGGTTGCTCTTGGGCTGCCTTTGGGGATCAGCAGGCAACTAAAACATATCACCGAAAGGAAGTCTGGCAGTCGCATAGGACAGACGAAACTGTGGGCACTCTGGGAACTCAGAAGATGCACAGTGTCTCTTCAGCAACTTCCAAAGGGACAGTTGCTAGTGGCCATTTGCAGGAACCAGCCACTTCAGTTCAGGTATGTACTTACTACCTCTATTTTGTAGAACGTGTTAATTGCCAAAGACATTTCTAATACAGCTTTAAACAAAGTTACCTGAGTATATATATGTTCAAGGGGTTTATGTGTGATATATAACGTTTGTTGACCTGGTTTGCAAATTAGTTAGATTTTTCACAACCCTTTGAAAAATTGTAAAACTGCTATCACAGGGAGTGTCTTAACTAATTAACAGAAATTTATCAATTTAACTTATCCATGGATAATATCTGTTTTAAATAGTAGCCATTTTCCTTCTGGTTTTTTTTTTTATCTTTACAGTGATTTTTAAAAGAAGACTTAACTTTTTTTTTAAACTTTAGAAGTTTTTAAAAAATGTCAGTTAACTGTATCTCTTAAAAATGAGATTGAAGTACAGTTTTGATTGTAGAGAGCTAATGGAACTTAGAACCACATGATTTAACAGCCACAAAAAGATCTGACATGCAATAAATTAAAGTTTAGCCCTGGAAGAAGTGATTGCTGGTTAGCCTATTGTCATATTAATTTATTTATATCATTTCTTGCTTATGTGCATATGTAGCTTTTACTTTGTTTATGATAATTCATATGGAATAGAAATATTAGGGAGGATATTTTTACTACTCAGCACCTATGTAAAATTCTTTCTGGATAATTCTCTTTCAGAAAAGATTCATTAATACTTATTTTGATCTAAAACAGCACCTGTGCATGTAGCTTGAAACCCTTGTCTCCCAATCCTGAGTTATACTCTCTGGACTGGCTTTTACCATTCCTCAGCCCGTGCGGGGAAGAAAAGGGCATGCTCGTGAAAAAAAGTCTCTGCTTTCTAGTGGTGATTGATGCGAGCCTTGTCCATAGGCTGTTAATACACTGAATGTGTTAGTATGCTCTCTTTCCAGTTGCCTTTTGCTCAGAAACCCATTCTCAACTGGAAGTATCTCTCCAGTCTGTTAACTGAAATAATTATACTTCACTGGTGTCATTGGCTTTGAGAGTGTGAGTAGTTTGTTTGCTAATTCAATTATTGCATGGCTTACCTATGTGTAGTGTTAGTACTTAATAATTCATTATTGAGGAAAAGCCTTATAATTCTAAGTAAGAAATTAACTGATTTTAATACAAGATGAAAACTGTTGCTTTGACCTAACCCTTTCCCTATTTAGTTTCATCTCAGTAAAGTATAGAATGGCAGTGGTATTGAATGATCTTTACTTTGTAGCCTTAGAACTTTTAACATTATCAGATAATGAATTTTTAAAAGTATGGCCACTTCAAATGGAAATTTCTTACATCATTCATGTTGAATTTACTTATATATAAAATTTAAGATTTGAGTATACATGTAGATATACATGTATATAGGCTTCATTGAAATGTGACCTGTGATTTTGCATCTTGAAAGCTTTATGGTTTGGGATAATGAGGGGAAAATCTGTAGAAACAGGATTTCGCTGTGTGAAAATAAAATGTAAACTGCAAAGAGATAGCAAAAATACTTCCTAAAACGTGCTGAGATCTTTTGACCCAGGCTGCAGTTTTCATTACTGACCAAGGGAACATGCAGTAGGTCTGCTAGCTGACTGAGTCAGAAGTGAGGACAGATTAAACTTCCTTACCTGACGTTCTGAAAGAAACTGGTCTGGACTTTCCTCTCTGGACCTTCTGCTGAAAAAGTACAGAGTAAGTAGTCCTAATCTTGCCCTTTGAGAGAGGATTAGATTTGTTAATGTTTTTCTTAAAATGTCTCCTGCGTAGCCGGCTTCATTTCTCAGTCTGCTGCCCCGGGTTGTAGGCATGAGCCACCAGACCTGACCAGCAGTCTTGATTAAATAGCAAAAAGGCCTTTTTAGCAAAAGAGTTTTCAGCATAAGCATTGATTTAACCCTGAACTTCTATAAAACTTTACATGTTACTCAAAATGATACTTGAGAATATAGGTCATTGGTAAATACTAAGATTTTCTTCTAGAAGGGAGGGTATGAGTTATTTTTTGTTAGTAGTCATCTAATAGGTATTACTGAAAAAAGTTATTAGATTAAATTGAGAACTTTAAGAATGAAGGGTATACAGGGGCTGCACATCTGTCTCAGCAGTTGAGAGAGCTGCTCTTTTGGAACAGATTCATCCCCAGCATCCACGCCAAATGCCTCACAACTGCCTGAAAATCTCGGTCCGCAGGGAGTCGACACTTCTGGACTCCCTCACTTGCACCTTCACTATGTACACACACCCACATGGACTCACACAGAAGCACAAGAGAAAATAAAATTATAAAACTTAAGGATGGCTTAGTAATTCAGAACACTTGCTGCTCTTGTAGAGAATGCAGATTCAATTCCCAGAACCCACATGGTGGCTTCGCAACCATCTGTAACTCCATTTCCAGGGACCCAGTGCCCTCTTCTGAATTCCACTAGCACCAGGAAAGCACATAGTGCACATAAATAAATGCAGGTAAAGCATGCATACCTATAAATAAATCCTTAAAATTTTTAAATAAATAATTTAACACTGTGGGCTGGCAGTTCTTTCTTTACTGCCATGCCATGCCCCTTGCCAAGTAGACTTTTAAAAAAAAAAAGCTTCTCTGCTTACAAAAAATTAAAGATATCACAAAAAAGAAAAGAAGGTGGTGAAAAATATTTTGGCTTATGCCAAAATTTTGAGATTAAGTTACTAGTGTTTCACCAGAAAATCAGCATTCACAATTGAATATAACAGATCGGTTTTCCTCTGTAATCATTTAATCATTTGCCCAACATTGTGCATGTTTGACTTTTGCATGCATATTATTTGATTTTATGGCTAGAAACAGAAGTATCAAAATAAAGGAATTAAGGTTATATGTGATGGCTCATTCCAGTGATCCCAATACCCTGGAGGCTAAAACGGGGGGACCAGGGTCAAGGCCAGCTTCAGCTTCATAGTGAGTTCAAGCTCAAAAAACGAACAAAGAGTCAAATTTATCCATCTTTGTTTACTAAGTAATTGGTTGAATTGTATTTCTTTTTTTACTGTTTCCCCCTCACAAAAGTTGACATTCTGGTCTTTAATACCAACTAGGAGTACTATGTTAGGTTTGTCCAGAGACTGTACAGAGTGATCAAATCATCTTTTCAGAGCCTGGTAAATATTACAGCAGCCATTCTTTTTTTAGTTTGAAATTAGGAATTGGTAAGTGTACAAGTGTAACTTGTATTTGATATCTTATTTAATATTTAATGATGGTAAGGCATAAGGTATCCTCTGAAGTGGAAGATTAAATTACTCTGATTTTAAGTTTCTTCTGTATAAGACTTAGTGTTATCAATAGCAAAACTATTGACAATTGAAAAAAACAGTATTTCTTCATAAGCAAGAAAGAAAAACTAATTGGAAATACACTTAAGAGATTTTTAACATTTTTCTTAAATTCATGATAATGTAAAGAGATGTGCGTTTCAGTAGAACCAAGTCTAAAATTTCAGGGGTCCTTCCATTCATGCCGTTGAGGAACTGAATAACACTTAAACAGTACACTGAAGTTGGTAAAACTTACTTGGGGTAGCTTCTGATATTAATAGGAGATACTGTTTCACAGCAAACTCCCTATCTTCTGTCTCTTAAAACCATTTCGCACCCTCTTCTGAATCTTAGGTGATAGAATTGTGTCCAGCTTTGTAGATGTGTTCATTGGAACTGGGCTCGAGACTGCGGTTTGATTGGTATGGTTTTCTGTAGTGGTCTCTATCTGTTGCAAAGAGGAGTTTGATGAGGCACGGTGAGGTAGTATACTTCTCCGAGGGTATAAGACCAGATATTTAGAATGTAGTTAGGGATTGTGCTGGTTTCATAAAGTAGTGGCTGTAGGTAATCTAAAATTCATGACTTCACAATCCATGTGTCTTATTTAGGGTTTTCATTGCTGTGAAGAGACACTATGTCCAAAGCAGCTTCTATAAAGGACAACATTTAATTGACTTACAAGTTCAGAGGTTCTGTCCATTGTTAATCAAGGTGGGAGCATGGCAGCGTCCAGGCAGGCATGGTGCTGGAGGAATCGTGAGTTCTGTATCTTCATTGAAAGGAAGCCAGGAGCAAACTGTGTTGGGGCAGCTAAAAGGAGGGTCTCAGAGCCCACTCCCTTCAAACAAGGCCACACCTATTCCAACAAGGCCATACTTCCTAATAGTGCCACTCTTTGGACAAAGTATATTTAGACCACCATATTCCACTCCCTGGCCCCCATAAGCTTGTTAAAATACATGAGTCTGTGGGGGGCCATACATAGCCATAACATAATGCTAAAACATTTAGTCCAACTTCAAAAGTCCTCATAGACTGTAACAGTCTTAATAATGTTAAAAGTCCAAAGTTGAAAGTCTCTTCTGATGTTCATCCAGTCACTTAACTATAATCCTCTATAAAATTAAAATAAGAAAGCCGATCACATACCTCCAACATCACAGGATATGCATTATCATTCCAGAATGTCATAGTGAGGAAATACTGGACCATAGCAAAACCAAAAGGCCACTGGGCAAACTCTAAACTCAGCATCTCTGTGTCTGATGTCAAAGCTCTCTTCAGATCTCCAACTCCTTTCATCTTTGTGTAGTGCAAAACAATTATTTCTCTTTGGCTTTTTCTACTCCCTGTTAGCAGCTTTCCTCAGTAGATAACCTATGGCTCTGGCATCTCTCACATAGTGGTCTCCAAGGCAACTTCCACTTCACAGCTTGTTCCAATATCTGGGATCCACACGCAATCTTCTGGACATCTCAAAAGGGCTTGGATAACTTCTCCAGCTCTGCCCTCTGTAGCACTCTAGGCTCTGGTTGACTCCACTCCACTGCTGTTCTTGGTGATCATCCCAAAGTACTAGTATCTCCAATACACTGGGGTCTTTAATGATTACATTACACGCACACGCACACACACACACACACACACACACACACACACGCTCGCATACACGCATGAATATTTTAGAGCTATTTATATTTATGTAGATAATTAATAGTATGCTCCTTATGATATTTTCAGACATCCCAACTGTTATTTTACTCTATTTCTTTTGCATTTATCTCCCTCTCCTCTCCCTAATTACAGCCCCTTCTTTCCCCCACCCTGACACTCCCCTCTCTCTGTCCTCCAGCCAGTGGTCCCACTTAACTTTCCTGTTTTCTGCTGTGACTCCAGGTTATGTATCCACATCTAAAGGTTTGGAAATAGGAACTTCCAGTAAGAGAGAACATGTGATATTTGCCTTTCTGGGTCTGTTTTACCTCACTCAGCATGATATTTTCTAATTCTATCCATTTATCTGCAAAGTTTGTGACTTCCCTTTTTTTATAGCTGCATAT
This sequence comes from Apodemus sylvaticus, assembly GCF_947179515.1. Taxonomy (NCBI): domain Eukaryota; kingdom Metazoa; phylum Chordata; class Mammalia; order Rodentia; family Muridae; genus Apodemus; species Apodemus sylvaticus. Next base: position 95,847,823 of record NC_067482.1, on the reverse strand, counting down.
TATTCCATTCTGCATGTGTACCACATTTCCACTGTTCGTTCATTGGTTGAAGGGCATTTCGATTGTTTCCGTTTCTTAGCTGTGGTGAGTAGAGCAGCAGCAAACATGGTTGAGCAAGTGTCTAAGTCCTTTCAGTATATGCCAAGGAGTGGTATAGCTGGGTTATGTGGTAGATTTACTTTTAGCTTTTTGAGAATTCTCCACACTAATTTTTAGCATGGCTAGACCAGTTTGCAGGCTGGTGGGTTTCTTTTAAAAGATTCATCACATAATCCATTGCTAATATCAAACATAGCATGGTACAAAGAATGCATTAAGCTGTTGTTACCAGTTTATGTTGTAATTAGATAAACAGGCCAACCCATGCATGTGAAAGATTTAAATAGCTTACAGTAAGATAAGTTTTGCAAACAGAGCAGTCTTAAATTAAAGTACATGATTTCTCATATATATATGATTATATTATATGCATTAAAATCTCATATATATATTGATTTAGTTATCCTCCCAACAGTGTTCAGGATTCAAGAATTAAAGATGTAGTTTGTTCCCTCAAAGCCCCTGTAATTTTTCAGAAGCTCAAATTAAAACTGTGTGGTGTTGGCAAGTACCTTTGATCCCAGCATTCAGGAGGCAGAGGCAGGCAATCTCTGTAAATTCAAGGCCAGCCTGGACTGCAGATCAAGTTCCAGGACAGTCAAAGATACACAAACTATGTCTTGAAAAAAAATAAAAAAACCAAATAAACAACAACAACAAAAACCAAAAGCCCTGCTTTCATGGCCAGACAGTGGTGATGCATACCTTTGATCCCAGCACTTGAGTGGTAGAGGGAGGTGTATTACTGTGAGTTCAGGGCCAGCCTGGTCTGCAGAGTGAGGACAGCCAGGGCTACACAGAGAAACCTTGTCTTGAAAACAACAACAAAATTGCTTTCCTCTCACTTAATATTTATGCGACCCAAGGCAAGTTAATGTAACTTCTCTATTCTCCATTTTTTTCTCAACTAGGAAGTGGACATAATTTACTTATGGAGCTGGAGAGATGGCTCAGTAGTTAGGAACACTTGCTGCTTCTACAGAGGACCTGGGTTTGGTTCCAGCACCCACACCATGTGGCTCACAAACACCCAGGCACTGCATGCACATGGTACATACATATACATACTAAATAAATAATGTATAATTACTTCCAGAATGCTTCTATATGCCTTAAGTGGGCCAATAATTGTAAAACATTTAAACTAATGTCTGGCATATGGCAAGTACTATGTAAGTATGATTTATTAAGCAAAAACTATAATACATTATATCAGGCCTATTCCATGTCTGTGTTCAGAGAATGAAGACCTTTGGTCTTTTGCTAAATTTAGTTTCTCACATTTCTAAACTGATTCTGTTTGCTTTACAAATGTCATCTTACCTATATATGGAAACTAGAGCTTAGCTAGTCTGAATTGGAGTTTTATTCTTTATTCAAGTCCATATGTATTTGAGTATGTTAGTAAATGTCACTGTTCAGCCAATCATAGTAGTATATGCCCATAATCCCAGTACTTGGAAGGCTAAGAGAAAATTCCATATTTGAAGTCAGTCTGAGCCACTTGCAAAAAACAAGTTTGGCCTGTAAAGATGGCTGCCTTTCCAGAGGACCTGCGTTCAATTCCTGTCATCTGTATGGCAGTTTACAATCACCTGTTATTCTGGTTCTAGCCTCCACAGGCACCAGTGTGCATGTAGTACACAGACATACATGTCGGCAAAACACCCATATACATAAAATACAATTTAAATATCTTTAAGTCACAATTTAGATAAATTTCAACTTTTACCAATTGGGTGGATCCCATTAAGCCAGAACTAGAAATAAATTTTCTGTTATAACCAGTTATATTTTGCTTTGAAGTATAGATAGGTCAGTATAAAGAAAGTTATTTTTTACTTTAATGTGATCATTTTTATGCTCAGACTATAATGGTTTAAAAAAATGCTTGTTGGATTAAGTAGTGTCTGATCATAGTGTCTTAAAAAAAATCAATTTCTTAGGGAAAAATCTGTCTGGTCACAATGAAACTATTCTTTTTGGTAGATTTTCTTTTCTTCTGCGCATTATATTGGTTATATTTTTATGGTCTGGAGAGTTGGCTCTGCAATTAAGAACACAGTTGTACTTGCATAGGCTCCAAGTTCGATTCTCAGCACCTACATGATGGCATAATCCCTTTTCTGACCCCAGGGGTCACCAGGCACACACATGGGTCACTTACACACATGTAAGCAAAACGAAAATACACATAAAATAATAAATTTTTTAAAATTAGATTTAAAGTTAAATATTTTAAACATATCTACTGTATGTGTTGTACACTTTGTGTTTTATAAATACAGTAAAGACAACTAAAAATAACAATCATCCACTAATATCCAAAGTTTAGAATCTATAAGGAGTAGCCTCCTCAAACAAGATTTTAAACAAGAGGCTCTCTTAAAAGTAGATACTTCCTTTAATCCCAGCACTTGGGAGGCAGAGGCAAACATACCTCTGTGAGTTCCAGGCCAGTCTGGTCCACAGAGTTTGTTCTAGGACATCCAAGACTGATACATAGAGAAATCCTGTCTCAAAAAAAAAAGAAAAAAGAAAAAAGAAAAAAGGGGGGGGGCTGGGGAGAGTGGGGGAGGTACTTAAAAGCTAACTTCTGATTCTTCGGGAAGATTCAAAATAATTGGATTTAATTTATTGTTACATTTTTATGTGGTAGGAATTATCAGGTTGAACCAAGTGATCTTATGCTTTAGAATATTAAGTAGGGGTAGAAAACATCAATGGTGAGCACTGAGCCTAGCTTTGACTCTTTAGTATGTTTCTGTTATGTGAATCTTCTGTATACTAACAGTAACCAATACAAATTGCCACTTCTGACTGGCACTGAGTACCAAAAGTATTTAATAGTTTGTTTTTTCCATCTACAGGAAAGGGGCAGGCAAGCCCTGAGATTTCTAGATTATGCACTCAAGAAGTTGAGTCTTAGTGCCTGGTGTGCAGCCCCCTCTGTAGGTGTCACAATTGTGTCAGCACTGTAGCACTGCAGACATCTGGCATTGTACTGACAACAATCTTGGCCTCATAGATAGTTGGAAATCCATTGCTTTAAGAGTAAAAGCCAGGGGCTGGAGAGATGGCTCAGTAGCTAAAAGCACCGACCGCTCTTCCAGAGGTTTGAGTTCAAATCCCAGCAACCACATGGTGGCTCACAACCATCTGTGATGGGGTCTGATGCACTCTTCTGGTGTGTGTCTGGAGACAGCAACATTGTACTCGTATACATTAAATGCATACATACATACATACATACATACATACATACATACATACATAAATCTTTTAAAAAAAAAAAAAAGAGTAAAAGTCCTGTAGTGGCACATGCCTTTAATTCTAGCACACAGAGGCAGAGGTGGGGTGGCAAGATAGGAGTATCTCTAAGTTCAAGCTCAGTCTGTTCCACACTGTGGGTACCAGGCTAGCGAAGTTACAGAAAGAGACTCTCTTTTAAAAAAAAAAAAACAAAAAAGTAAATGTCACAACAAATGTAATTTAGTCAAAATCTTTTATTCTCTTAGCTGTTTTGTTGTTGTTGTTGTTGTTGTTGTTGTTGTTGTTGTATTGAGCTCTTTCCCTGTGGCTGATGCTGTTAGCTATTTGATATTTATTTATTGCTTCAGTTCAGGGGTTGGCAAAGAATGGCCTAGGGGACAAATCTGTCCCTTACTTCTTGCTTTTGTATGTAAGTTTTTCTAGAGCCCACTCATTCTTGCTTTTGTAGAGATGAACTGCAAAGCCTGAAGGATCTATACTAGTCTCTGATGGAAAGGTTGTCTCGTTTAACAAAAGATGGGAAGCAAATGTATTTATGTCTAATTCTAAGCATATGTTAAATTCAGTTTTAAATTTTGTATGTAGCTTATATAATTTGTGGGGAAATGCTGAGGAAAAAAAATAAAAACTGAAGTAATCAGGTTAATGGAATTTCCTTCTCTCAAATACCCTGCAGTCATTTGAGCACTGTTCATGAGAACACTAGTATGCCTAAAACCTGCATTATATGTAGTATTGCCCAGCCAGTTGAATTTAGGATTCCTGTTTTCTTCTGGTAACAGGTTGAGTTTTTTCTCCCTTCACTTTAAAAAGATAACAAAGATGATACAGTAAAGATTTAATTTTCAAGTAAATAAAATGTGGTCCTGGGTGAATTTTTATTTACCTTCCCTGCCCAGGAGGGAAGTACTCATCAGGTTTCCAATTAGATAGTTATCTGATCTCTTTCAAAGTCATGTCTGTCCCTTCCCCTTGTTGAAGTCAGTCAGTGCTGGGTCCCCTTGACACACTCAAGTTTCAGGAGCCTGGGGATCTAAAGTCTACCTACCCTTTGCCTTAGGGTTCATAATTGAAAGTGAGACTTTTTCTCATCTCCATGAATATAATGAGGGTGTCAGAGAACTTTGGTAGAGATAGCAAAGGAGTACCCTGAGACTAATTATAACGTGAGGGGGGCTTGCTCTAGTGCAGCTTCCAGAAGGGAAATCTGGGTTTGGAGAATGTGATTATGGAAATTATGCCTTTGTGTTTCTTCTCCCAGTTACTGAGGACTACAAAGGAGAAATCAAGTGTTAGCTTGTTTGTGTCAATTGCCAGGAGGAACTATTGTGATGGTATTCTTCTGTTATCGATTTTAGTAGTACATTTACTCTTCCAACAAGCTTGTAACAGTTATATTTCTACTTGATGTTTAAATAATAAATTGTACTCAGTTTTAAAATATTTTATATGTATATGAAAAAAATTAAGAAAATGGGAGTAAGGTTGCACATATTCAATAAATACAGTGACATCCCCCCAAAAATCATTAATCTAAATCCAAGAAGTTTGAATAATAATAAAAAACTCAAAATGCCAAGTACATTTATCTGTTTATTTTATGGTAAAAAAGACTGTAGTAAATATGTAGGTTTTTATCTCAAGGTAAGTAGAGAAATGAGATTTATTAAACATAATATAGAATGTCAAAATGATAAAGAGCTGGTGAATTTCTTATCAGTAAAAGTTAAGATGCTCAGGCCAGCAGGATGGCTTTGTGGGTAAAAGTGACTGCTGCCCAGCCAGTAGAGCTCAGTTTCCTCCTGGGACCCATCTCCCAACAGTCAGAGTCTCCCCTCCAGCTTCCCACCACAGCATACCCACACCACTACACAGGCAATAAATACATGTAAACATTGAAGCGTTATTTTTATTATCTGTAAGTATGTGTAGGTCTGTTTATTTGGGCATGTGCATGTCAGTATAGGTGCCCAAGAAGCCCAAAGCTGGAGTTGGAAGCTTCCTGGTGTGGGTGTGGGGCCGGACTTGGGCCTCTGGAAGAGCAGCTCCAGGAAGTGCCCCAACCCCCTCTTCAGCCCCCCAGTTGTTTTCGGGGGTGGAGGGGTTGTTTGTTTGTTTTTTAATTGAGACACTCTTTCTTACTGTGTTCTGCATTGTTGCAGCAGTGGTATTTCAGAAAGGCTTTCACAGTTAAGTGTTTAGGTTGTCATTAGCTGTGGGTAGCCTGCTTACCCAGACACCACCTTCTGTGCTTACTCTGCTACCTGAGTAATGGAGAAGATAAATGGTGCCTGAGGTTTTTGTTGTTGGTTTATTTTGTTTTGTTTTTTTGGGATCGGGGGTTGGTTTGGCTTTTGGAAGATTATTCAAACTTGGAAGTTACTATCTTTACTACACGACAGAGTAATGGCTTTTCCTCTGTAGAACTCTGTAACAAAGACACTACATAGAAAGCACCAGTGAGTGCTTGCCACCTGCTGCTGCAACAACATGATGACTTAATCAGAGGAGTTGTTGACATTGTTTTCTGTACTTGAGTAGTGATTTCCTTTTGTGTGTGTGTGTGTGTGTGTGTGTGTGTGTGTATGTATGTGTGTGTATGCGCGCGCTAAAATCTGACATCATTAAAACTGAAGAAATGAAAGTGAACTTTTTGGGGGTTGATTCAGACAGCTTTACTCAACCGGTTGGAGAGAATTTTCGAAGCCTGTTTTCCTTCTGTATTTGTCCCTGATGCCGAAGAGGAAGTTACTTCCCTGAAGCACTTGCTGGAACCAAGCAACTCGCCAGTAAAAACAAGAGAGGCCTTAGCTGAACATGGGTAAGTAAAAACTGTTCTTAGAGAACTGTGACTGTTAGTTTCAGTTGTTATAATTTGTAAAGCTATCTCACAGCATTGTTTTAAAATACTATAATTATAGAAGCCTAATCATGTATAAAAAGACTTAAGGGGAAAATCCCTGTTTCTCTACTTCTGAGATGTTTCTTTTGATGTCTTTATATCAACATTTGAATCAGCCTATATTATGTTAGCTCCTACCTAGTGAGATAAATTAGCTGAGGTTTGTTCAGACAGTGCCTGACTATCTGACTAAATAGCCCAGACTGCACTTAATTCAAGAGCCCCCCCCAAGTGCTGAGATTACAGGTGTGTCACACACTTGGCTTAACTGACAGTGTAGACCTGCTATTCTGATAAAAATTTTAAATCTTGTATTTTCCTTTTAACTGTATAAATTCTATACACTGCTAAATACACACTTTGTTGTTGTTGTTGTTGTTGTTGTTTTATATGGTGTCTTCCTGAACCTTATGCAAGAAGAGCATCCCTAATTTGGACCATTCTTTGAAGTGCTATGACATGTAAAACTTGTGGGAGTTGTGTAGAGGTATAGAGCAGGTGTAATTACCTGCTAATATGCTTGTACAAGGCCCCAGGTTTGATCTCCAGCACTGAAAAAGGAAGGGGTTGACTTTTTTTTTAAATCTACACATTTTTTATTTTATTTTATTTTTTTTTTTTTATTTTTTTTTTAAAGATTTATTTATTATATGTAAGTACACTGTAGCTGTCTTCAGACACACCAGCAGAGGGTGTCAGATCTTGTTATGGATGGTTTTAAGCCACCATGTGGTTGCTGGGATTTGAACTCAGGACCTTCGGAAGAGCAGTCGGTGCTCTTAAGCACTGAGCCATCTCTCCAGCCCAAATCTACACATTTTTGAACATTGACATGAGATTCCAAAAGTTTATAATTTTGGAGCATTTCAGATGCTCAACTGATAAAGTCTATATAGATATCCCAAAATTTAAAACAGTCTGAAACCTAAAACACTCTGCTCCTAGGCATTCCCAAAGTCTCTGTTTTATTTTCTGCGTCTTTCTCTGCCCCTTAAGAGCCTAATTGTATAGGCTTTTATAATTATACTAATTATACATTATAATTACTTGATCAGATTTTACTTATCAGGCTGTCTGTCACCCCTCCTCACCCTCCAGGTTTTAGAGTGGTTCAGCCTAGACCTCTCTGAATAAGGCTTCCCTCATATCCTACTGGATACAGCCTGTTAGGGTAAATGCACATGACATGTTTTACTATAATCTGTTTATACAGATGTATAAGTTGTTGTTACTCATCTGCAGTTTTACAGCGAACTGCCTTGATGTGAGTCTTGCCATTCATTACACTGATAACTTGTTCTTTGGAAGTGAACACGTCTTTATTGTTTTGCCTTTACAACTGCTGTCTCTCCTTGGCCTCTGTGTTCCTTTCCTAGGTTCCTATAAATGATTTGATTTTGAAGTCATTCCATTTCTGGCCAGTCTTTTTATACTTTCTCATTCTTGCCTCTGGAAGTATCCTTTCCTTCTCAAGTGTTTCCTCTCTTGCATTAACAGTCATAACTTAGTGTAACTTGTCGCTCTTTATTACCTCAGTATTTCTTGTACTTATCTTGATTCCATTCAAGATTGAGATTGTTTTTTGTTCTTTTTCTTATTGTTTAGTGATTTCTAAGGAAGAGGAGGCAGGGTGTACAAATCCCTTTCCAAGAGATTTAATCTAAGGAATAATATGCCATACAATAATATATACAATAAAATACTAAAAGATGGTCACTGCCAGCCTAATAATAGTAACCAACTAATAAAAGACATCTTACTGAGAGCTTCAGGTTGTAGCTAAACAAATGACAGTGCATTGACCTGAGTATCATGTAACCATTGGCAGAGTCAGCAAACTCTCCCCCATCCACAAGGTGTGTGTTCTAAGATCCTGAAGATGCCCAAAATGTTGAATAGTGTTCATCTTTATTCATGCTGTTTTTTTCTTATATGTCCATGAAGCTTCATTTATAAATTAAATATAGTAAGAGATTATCAGTAATAACTAATAGACGATTGCACTGTAATAAGAGTTAGGTGACTGTGGCCTCTCAGCATACCTTATTGCACTGTGATGTGAGATGATACAGATGATGATATGAGGTAAATACTCCTAATAGCACCTGATTAAATACTAATGTGTCAATAATAATAATTAATATATTCTGTCTTACTAGAATTTTCCCTTTAATATTTTCTTGTCATAGTTGACCACAGGTAACTGAAAACCATGAAAAGGGAATGACAGTGACAGATGGGGCAGAGGCACTGCTGTCCATATACAGTCCAGAAAATATAACCTGGAAAAAATAGAAAATTATATGTCTGCACTTTGTATGTGAATGAAGACTTGTGAAGAGCTGGGCATGGGAGCATATAATTCCAGCACTGCAAGGCTGAGGCAAGAAGGCCCAAGGCCAGGCCCACCTGAGCTACAGTGAGACCTGTCTCAAACCACAAACATAGAAACCCAGATATTGAGTAACTCTATTAAAATGGTGAATGCCAATTGATTTGTTTTCTTTTAAATGTTAATTTTTTTTTTAAATAGTGTCTCATGTATCACAGGCTAACCTGGAACTTACTGTGTAGCCAAGGATGAGTTTGAACTTCTGATCCTCTTTTTCCTAAATCCTGGGATTATAGACCTGCACTACCATGCCAAGTTACTCAGTACTGGGGATGGATCCCAGGGATTTGGGCATGCAAAGCAGAACTCAACCAATAATCTATAGCCCCAGCCCTTAAATGTTGTGGTTATTGTTGTTTTTACAATAAAAAAGAACAAGCTGGAGAAATGGCTCAGTGGTTAAGAGCACTTATTACTCTTGCAAAGGGCCTAGTTTCAGTTCCCAGAACCAAAATAGTTATAGTCACAGTTGACTCTAACTCCAGGTTCAGGGCATCTGACTCCCTCTTCTAGCCTCTGAAGGTATGGGGCACAAATGTGATACACATACATACTCACATGCAGACAAAACACTAGACATAAAAAATAAATAATCTTTGTTTTTAAAACAAACAAACAAACAAACAAGCTAGTTCCTGGACTGTATTCCTTCATATAAATTTAGCTTACCTTTCTAGTGATCATCAGTGCTAGCTCTTGATTGCACTGAGATAACAGTTGATATAGATAGGTTAGATATGATATTCACTACAGTGCATAGTGTATCATCAGTATACTGAAGATGCCGTTTATGGTGAACGTGCTGGAGTAACCTGTTGTCTTCTTTGTGGCCTCCACAGTGGGCTGAGGGATGTATGGAGCGAACTGCAGGATGTTCATGATGCACATGGTTTGCGGTACCAGTGGGGTGGCTCACATAGCAACAAGAAGCTTTTGTGCTCCTTGGGAATAGACACTCGAAACATTGTGAGTTTGTTAGAATATTGAAAAGTTCTTTAATAAACTTGTGTGGTTTTTAAATTTACTATTTTCATGTTTAAGCTGTGATTATGTAGCTCTACAGAAAAAGGATTGGCTTAAATGTTAACTTGTTTTGATTAGGCAATTTTAAAAGACCATAATGCTCCTCTAAAGTTAGTGGTTCTCAACCTTCCTAATGCCGCAACCCCTTAATACAATTCCTCATGTGGTGACCTCTAACCATAAAATTATTTTCATTGCTTCTTCATAACTGTAGCTTTGCTACTGTGATGAATCTTAATGTAAATATCTGTGTTTTCTGATACTCTTAAGTGACACCTGTAAAAGGGTTATTCAACTCCAAAGGGCTCATGACCTACAGGTTGAAAACCACTGCTCAAGTATTTCTTATTTTTGAAAATTTTAGTTTTCCCTTAACCATAAATGAAAAATTGGACTGTTGCATATATATACATGTTCACATGTGTGTATATATATGCACACATGTAGTATGCATGTACATATGAGCCCATTTATAAAGCTTAGCTTTTTGAGTTTATTATTCACAGTATAATAAAACATTGTAAGCATACTAGAAACAATTTTACTGTATGACAGACAAATCATTCTCTAAATGCATGTTCTTTCTCCTAATATAAATAGCTATTCACTGGCAATAAGAAGCAACCTGTTATAGTGCCCATGTATGCAGCAGGATTGGTAAGTACAGGATATTTATTCACATATTTATTGCATTTATTTTTATAAAAACGTCTTATATAGCATGACAATAAAAATGTATGTTTATCTTATTCTCCATGTGTAACCGTCTGGCCTGGCCTTTACTTACAGAGATTTACCTGCCTGTTTTTGCCTCCTTGATGCTAAAATTCAAGGAGTGCATCACTACATTTGCCAGAAAGTGTACTTTAAGAGGCATTTGAAAACTGGACTTGATGCCTCTTATCTGTTACTTTACCCCTTGGAAGACTGAGGCAGAGGATGGCCACAAGTTTGAGTCTAGCCAGGCTACATAAATTCTAAACTAGCTTCGGGCGGTGGTGGAGCAAGCCTTTAATCCCAGCACTTGAGAAGCAGAGGCAGGCGGATTTCTGAGTTCAAGGCCAGCCTGGTCTACAGAATGAGTTCCAGGACAGCCAGGGCAACACAGAGAAACCCTGTCTCAAAAAACAAAAAAACAAACAAACAAACAAAAAAAAAAGTTCTAAACTAGCTTGAGTAACACAAAACTCTGGTGCTTGAGAGGCCTTGAATTTGGTTCTCAGTGGCCACAGCTGACAGCCACCTGGAATGCCAGTTTCAGGGGACTCAATACCTCATTCTAGCCTCCCTGGGAACCTGTGCTTATGTGTATATACATGCATGCACACATATGTAAATTTTGTTTTTGAAAATGTTTATTTGGGTGGTGGTGACACATGTCTTTAATCCCAGCACTGGGGAGGCAGAGGCAGACAGATCTGAGTTGAAGGACAGCCTGGTCTACAGAGTCCCAGGACAGCCAAGGCTATATATACAGAGAAACCCTGTCTCAAAAACGCAAGAAAAGTTTAGGTTTATTTTATGTGCACGATTGTCTTACGTGCGTGCAAGTGTGTGTGTGTGTGTGTGTGTGTGTGTGTGTGTGTGTGTGTGTGTACCACATGCATGTTTGGTACCCACAGAGCTCAGAGGAGATCATCAGATCTGCTGGAACTGGAGTTACAGGTGGGTGCTGGGAACTGAATCTGGGTCCTCTACAAGAGCAAGACATGCTCTTAACTGCTGAGTAGTCTCTTAAACCCCCTAAATCTTTTAAAGATTTGGTGTTGTAATCTTAGGGATACATATCTATGTATTATGCGTAATTATATATCCTTCATGTCTTTACATGAGACATTGTTTATATTCCATTATAGATCATATGTTATTTAAATGGTTAAATCATAAGATTATTTTGATGTTTAACTCTTTCTAAAATATATTTTGATGGGTTTTCTTCTAAACTTCTGCATGTGTATGTAGTATGTGAATGCATGTAGGACACGCGTGTCTGTGTCTGTGTGTGCATGTGCACGCATACATGTGCATGCAGAGATGCGAAGTTGATAATCAGGTTTCCTCAGTTGTTCTTCACCTAACATACTAAGGCAGAGTCTCTTTACTTGAACTCAGACTTCACTAATTCAACTAATGTAGCTAGCTAGTTTGCTCTGAGGACCTGCCTCTGCCTCCTGAGTGCTGGGGTTAAAGGCATGCTTTCCTACCTGCCCATATATATGGGCGCTGGGGATGTAAACTCTGGTTCTCACCCATGTAAGGCAAGCACTAAAGCACAGCCATCTTCCCAGCCTGTGTTTTCTAAACTTTTAAAAAGGAAAATGGGAGATAAAATATATGTGTCAATTCAGTTATTAATTTTAAATAAAACGACATAGAGACTGTGGATGTCCAGAATGGCTTGAAAATACCAAATTAGAATATATGGAAGTAAGCCAGGACTTTACAGTTTCCATTAATATTTTCTAGATATTCCAGGTAGTTAGTAAATGGACATTTTTCATTCTATATTTTAACAAGATTCAGTCACATTTTGCCTCTTGTAGGGAGTGGATCTGCATGTATGGTCAGTGTGCATATGTGTGCAGGTGTGCCTGAGACCAGGGAGGACAGCAGTGTCCTTACTCCTTTGAGGCAGATTGCTCACTGAGCCTGGACTAAGCTACAGGCCAGCAAGGCCAGCAGCCCTTCTCTGTCCAGGACTCACACTGCTGGGGTTACTGGCATTCGTGAACAGTGACTACACCCAGCCTGGGCTACATGAAACCCTATCTCAATGAAAAAAAAGGAAGGAACTGTAAAACTGAAGTCTAAATTCTACCACTTATATGTGCCTGTAAAGTGCAACTTGTTTGTTTGTTTGTTTGTTTGTTAATCGACAGTTTAATTTCTGTGAATAGACACTAATTTTATTGACATGGAACTGGAGCATTATAATTTATCTTTTTCAGTTTGTTGTGGAATTTTCTGCACCGGAGTTGTTTGTTTGTTTGTTTTTCAGTTGCTGCTTCCATATTTACCTTGTATGGAATGCTTTTCTGTTCTAGATAAATACAGTCCAGAACTTTTCTTTAAGAAGTTTTCTTTAATTTTTGGTTATTTGGATTTCTTTTTTTTTTTTCCTCAAACAACACTACTCCAAAGGTTGTTGTAGTCTCTTGGTCTGAGTTGGACTAAAAATTTCACTTAATAGACAATTTAGTAAGCTTGCCAGCAGTAGCTCACTTCACGAACATTAGTTAGCTCAGACCCCTGTAAGGAGCTGGTGGTGAAACTTAACTTCATTTTGAACTTTATTACCTATAATAATAAAAAACTTACTGCTTTTAAGATTTTAAAACACTAAATTTATTTAATGAACTTATCACTTGTAGTGACAAGTTACATATTTTAGTCCAGCTACTTCCCAGCCATGGAACTGTAAGCAGGTGTCACCATGCCGACCTTTTTTTACCTGAGTAAACATTGAACTAAGTAAGGCTTCTCATGCTTGCAAGACCAGTACTTTATCCAGTGGTGTCTCTAATATAAACGTTTAATTATGCCTCTTGTTTCTTCTGTGGTGCATTTCATATGGAAGACTGCACCTGAAATAGTCATTTAAGTTTCTGGTTCTCCAACTTCATCAGAATCATTTGGAGGATTTAAGACACAGATTTCTGTGGGTGGGGTTTGGTGGTGCACACTTAATCTCAGTACTAGGGAAGTGATCTCTAAGATCTAGGCCAGCCAACCTAATCTACAGAATAAGCTATGGAGGACAACGTGGGCTGCCCAGAGTATCCTGTCTCAAAAAGAAGAAGAAAAAGGAAACAAAAAATAAAAAGACTTACTATCTTAAACTTTTTATAATCCGAGGCAGAGCTTGAGAATGTATACATTTGATCAGGTTTTAGTTGCTGTTGATTGGCAACCATGACTTGGGCACCACTGATTTAAATCACAGTTCAAATTAAGAAATTTGCCTGACATTAATAATTACCAAATATATTTTCTTTTATAAAAGCATATTAAAGACATATATAGGGCTAGAAAGATGGCTCAGTGGTTAAGAGCACTGACTGCTCTTCCAAAGTCCTGAGTTCAAATCCCAGCAACTACATGATGGCTCACAACCATCCGTAATGAGATCTGACGCCCTCTTCTGTAGTGTCTGAAGATAGCTACAGTGTACTCACATATAATAAATAAATAAATCTTTTAAAAAAAAAAAAAAGACATATATGATATACATGTGGTACCATGAACTTATTTCATTGTTCTACTACATGGAAGCCTATCACATGTATTAATATTAGGAATTGGGTCTGCTGGGGAGACGAGGAGGTCAATGTGTAAATTGCTTTTTATTAGTTTATATCTGTGTGGGAATAGGAACTCTCCTAAAAGGCAATTTTAGAAATTTACAGATTCTGAGATTACTGGTTAGTAGCTTTCTCATACACACATGCACACATAGAGCAAAAAGTGATTTTTGTGTGAAATACAAACCAGTAACTATTTAAGAGTTCGTGAGGGTGTTTGGTTTTGTTTGGCTGGTCTCCGGGAGACATAAGCATAGCACTTTGTCCTCAGCTGTGATTTATATATGCCAGAGCCCTGCTTCTTTGTGCTGTTAACCTGGGTTATCCATTTTCATGTTTGGTATAACCTTGATACCAAATGATTTTTCGTTTGTTTGTTTCCATACCCATCTACAATATTTTCATTTTTTAATTTAAAAAGTATGCTTGAATTGTTTCAGATCCAGTGGAGTACATAGAGTATCTTGCCCTCTGAAATGGCAGTCTGTCTATACTTTCTTTGCCAGACCCACAGTCTAAGTACTGAGACACCAGCTCAGATTTAAACATATTAAATTCACATTAAAAGACATGATTTCAGCAAAACACTATATTAGAAATAAAGCCTTTTCATGTAATATTAGTGTCTAAACTAGCATAAAGTAAAATATTATTAAAAATGGAAGATTTGGGGCTGGAGACATGGTTCAGCCGTTAAGAGCACTGACTGCTCTTCCAAAGATCATGAGTTCAATTCCCTGCCACCACATGGTGGCTCACAACCATCTGTAATTGGATCTGACCCCTCTTTATACATAAAGAAATAAATCTTTTAAAAAATGGAAGATTTGACTTCAAAATTTTTTATTCTAAAATAATCTTATATATTATTTGAATTTTTTCTGTTATATTGCTGTCATTATAAGCTTTGTGTTGATCCATTTCCAATTAATGACTAATATATCTTTTTCAGGGAATGTTAGAGCCCACCAAGGAACCATTGAAACCATTGTCTGCTGCAGAAAAAATTGCTTCTATTGGTCAGAGGACCATTATGACACCAGAAATGAACACATGTACATCTGATCCATTCCAGGTAAAATATTCATGTGTGCAAGTGATTATGCATTTATATGTAGTCACATGTAATGATTTATTTTCCTTAATATGTCTTTTATTTTATATTTAAAACTTGAAGGTAGACATGTTTTTTATTTTTGTTAATTAACATTCTTAGACTACAATGAACAAATTATCTTTAATTTTCAAAAATAGATAAAATATGAAAAGTGGTTATTATTAGTAAGTTTTTAAACCAGTACAAGTCACATACTTAATTATTAAGATCATAAATACTGGCACAAATATATGGACCAGATTTTCAACACTACATTTGTACTGACACTTATAAGTTATATCTAAAAAATGTGTGTTTGGACAGTTTTTCCCAAAATGTATATCAGTGGCCCACTAAATCATCATTCCATGGTAAAGTAAGTTTGGGGAAAATATTACACCCTCACAGCCACCCTTGGAGACTCACCTGCATGTTCAGTACCCAGAGTCCTGCAGTAAAGGCTGCTATTTAATTTTAATCTATTTCTCAAATGTATTTAACCACAGAGACTGTTTTGCAGGGTTCAGGAGAAGATTATACTTCTGTGGAAGTAGTGTTTGAAGAACATAATTTAGAAAATGATGTATAAATATAGGTCCAACCCTTTCAAGTGTGTTTGAAGAAACACCTGTTTTTAATATATGCCACTGTGGGTTTTGTTGTTGTTTGTTTAAGACAGAGCTTCTCTTGGTAGCCCTGGCTAGCTGTCTTAGAACTTACTTAGAGATCCTCCTGAGTGCTGGGATTAAGGTTTGCACCACCACCCCCAGGCACCATGGTTTATTCTTGGGTGCAACATGAATTAAACCTACTTTCCAAGGCAGAGCACTGCAGGCCTGGTGTTAGCAGGTGGCAGGCTGTCATGTGTGCTGCCTGGTTCTATATGGTTGGCAGTGTGCCTCAGCACCTCCTTTCCCAGCCCTCAAGCTGCACCGCAGGCCTATTCTGTGCTGACTCCTACATCATCAGCCACAGCACACTTCCTTCTGCCTCATCACCATCCTCATCCTACAGTGATAGCTGCTTTGCCAACTCACTGAAAATGGCGTTTCCATTGTCAGTACTGAGACACTGAGTGTCTTTGCTTTCTGTACAGCACCCCTGTAACTACGCCTATTTTACCGGTAAGCTGGTGCTTGTCATTTTGCCTCTACATCTCTCTTCTAGTCATGACCTTATACCATGGTATATTCTTAAATAACTTAATTCAGACTTACCAAAAGCATATTTCAGATGACCAAATGAAATACATATATTTTAATTTAGAATTTTGATCTGAGCTTCTAACTGCCATCACCGAATTGCATAGTCATTGCTTAGCTCCGTACCTATGATTCAGGTTAACTTAAGCACCTGACTACATTATAAGGATTTTCTTCATATAAAGTGATGTGTCTTAATGTAGTCATTAGCATATCATGTGTAATATCTATGCACTTTCTTGGTTCATAGAGTAACTCTGTGGCATCTTGTGGTAGTTGTGCTTTTCAGGTAAATGACCATAGCTTGTAATGATGGAAGTCTGCAAATTTTATCAGGAAATACCTATTCAGTCCCTTCTTTCTTTCCACCCACCCCCCCAAACCATGTACCACACATTCCTTGTATGTTTTCATTTTCAGTATCACTGAATAGCACTGTCAGGCAAACCACAGTTGCTTAAGTCCTTGTCAGTTACATGCCCTCTTCCAATGTAAGCACTTGTTTTATGGTTTGGGTTTTCCCCTCTCAACCCAAGCAGCATTTGACAGAAGCAATAACCATTGCTCTTCTTAAGGGATTTTAAAACTTTGGAGCTAAATGTACTGACACACCTGTAATTCTAGCACTTGGGAGATTGAAGCAGGTAAATATCAGAGTTCAAGGTGAGAGGGAGATTAATAATTACACCATGAGAGTATGAAATTCAGTAGATCAGAAAACCAAACAAAAGGGAAACATCTTAGAGGGGACACCAGGGTGGGTTTTTTGTTGTTTTGTTTTGTTGCAGAGGATGGGTGTCTTGAACTCGTGTTTCATTGTGTATGAGCAAGTCTGACAGATAGTCATCAGTAGCAGCTTCAGCCTCTTGATGGAGCTATTTTAGTTGTGAATCAGAGTTCAGGGATGATTATCTTACACCATGCACCCATTTTGATAAGAAAACCTACTTGCAAAGGTTAAATGACTTGCCCAACGCTGCAGATCAGTGGGTCAGCGGGACTGGACTGAGGCCTCCTTTCTCCAGCCTCCATGGTTCTGTTCTGTTTCTTCAGTTTCTCTAGTGCTTCTGTCTCTGCACATTATATAAAGCTGTTGCAAAGGCTTTTTTCCGTGGGCTTCTCTTTGGGTTGCGTTACTTGTGAGGTCATTATAGCTCACCACCTTGTTAAAGTATTCTATTTTTCATCTTCCTCATTTCCACTAAACGTTGATTCATATTTAGTGGCTCATTATCATAATTTTGGTTGTTCTAAAGATGTCATAAACATCCATAAAAAGCCAAAATTCCAGCAAATCAATGAAGTATTTCTAATTATCCAGCTTGTTGATATCACTTACATAAATATTTATAAAAGAGCCATTTGTCCAGAAATAATGTTATTGTATAAACCTAGGTTCTGCCCAATTCTTCATTGTTGGACATAACCACTAAAGGTCTCTCTTTTCCAAAAAATGAAGTAAGTTTTCCTTAAGTTTTTACTAATCTTTAGGTAAGTTATAAACTAGGGTTTCCCCAGCATTATTTTTAACATATGAAATTATTATCTATTTATGGTATTACAAAGATAGAACAAAGAAAAGACCTGTGTATCCACCTATGTAGCCCTTGGCTACCATTCACAAAATTACGGTAGATATAGGGTATAATCAAGAATAAGACACTGATTCATTTATATGTATCCCTTGGTCACAGGTGTGGGTGCAGGCGACCACCCCACAGTGAACATAACAAAACTTCACTCGCCACAGAGCTCCCTTAGGAGCTGTGGATTGAGTGCAGGCTGGGAGCTAGTACACAGCACAGGCACAGACCAGAGACATGCATAGTTACCTCCCTTCCACCCCACCACCCCTCACCCCTCCGTCCCCCACCCCAGGCAGCTCTTGGTGCCAGTCCCTCCTTCTCAGCCTCCAAGCTGGACAGGCTGACCTTGATTTTTATTAGTCTGCCTGCCCCTATTTTACCAAAACAATTATAATATTACCCCCAAAGAACTAATTCATGTTCCTGTCCTACAGGTAATAGTTCTTTACCCAGAAAGAAAGAAAGTATAATGCTGCGATAGCACCTTCCTCACTGAAGCATGGCTAGCAGTGCCAACGACATGCAAGTCAATAAGCAACAGTGTGTTGGTGTTTAAAAGCCTAACAGAGCACAAGTTATTTCCATACGTGTTGTCAGCATAGCCACCAAAAGAGAAAACAAAAACTTCTTAAAGTGAAGAACATTTGCCAACTACCTTCTATTCACTATTTGCTGTTGTTCAGTTTATGTTATGAAATTGAAAACCCTAGAGTAGTCTAATCACTTATAAGAATTCATTTCAGTGCATTATTTTATAAATCTCCCACGGTATGGTCTTGCATGCTACGATCGCACTTGGAGGACTGAACAGGAAGCATATGAGTTTAAAAACCAGCCTGCTTTACCTAGTTTAAGGCCAGCCTGAGCAATAAGACTAAATAAGACTCTGCCTCAAACAGAAAAAGAAAAAAACAATCTGATTTCAAGTAATTTCTAAGTCAGAGAACTTGACTAAAATAAATATCTGACCTGTTATAGGGGCATATACCTACATCTATTGAATAGCTTTAAGCACGAGGGCCACAGGCTTGAAGCTGTCCTGAGACCTTTATCAGAGCCTTGTCTCAAAAATATATTGGGCCAGAGATAGGGCTCAGTGGGTTAAAGATACTTGCCTGTGTGCAGGCATCCAGACCTAAGCTTGAATCTCCCACAATCAAATAAGATGGGTATGGTATGTCACTCGAGTCTGTAACCCCGGTGCTATACAGGACAGAGACTGGGGGATCCTGGGCCTTGCTGACTAGCAGCCTAGCTCCAGTTCACTGAGAGACCAGACCCTTTCTCAGAGAAGAAAGATAGAGGATGTCCGCTGTCTTCCTCCAGTCACAACACAGTCACACACACACACACACACACACACACACACACACACACACACACACACACAGTGTCTGTCTTTTTTTCTTTCTCTCTGTCTCTGTCTCACATACACACACAGTCTGTCTTTTGCTGTCTTTCTCTTTCTCTTCCTCTTTCCCCCCTCTGTCTCTGTCTCTGTCTGTCTGTCTGTCTGTCTCTCTCTCTCTCTCTCTCTCTCTCTCTCACACACACACACACACACACACACACGCGCGCGCGCGCGCGCGCGCGCGCGCGCTTTAAATTAAATATCTGAAAATGAACACCTTAAAAATGTACATTCCATCTAGTCATGGTGGCACAAGCCTTTGATCCCAGCACTCAGGAAACAGAGCACGGTAGATCTCTTAAGTTTGAGGACAGCCTCATCTACATAGTGAGTCCCAGGTCAGCTGTACTCCAGAACTACATAGGAAGACCTTGTCTCAAATACAGACAAAAAAGAAGTGTGCATCCTATTTTTTGGTGCAGTTTCTTTTCTTTTGAAATCAGGAACCTTGTAAAGAAGTAAGGAACTTGGCCTCTGTCCCCTCCAGTTGTGTGTGTCATGAGACCAACTAAGATAGTAAAGAGCGTCGGTGACTAGTGAGTCAGTGGTTACTCTCCACCTTCAACAGCCTAGATGTGCTTTCAGTATAGTTCCTTCTCTGTCCTTGTATTTTATGTTAGTGTTACATGACTAGTATTTAAATGTAATCACTCAGTCAAAAAAAAAAGTCTGTTTTAAATATTTTTATTGTAATTTAAAAGTTTAAAATACATTATCACTAAGCATACTGTTTATAAGTTTTCCAATTTCAGGTTGTTAATATTTGCAAATATCTTGAAATTGTAGTTATCCAAAATTGTCAATAGGTACATTGTTGCATAATGGTCTTGTACTTTTGGGGGAGTTGCTTTGTTTTAAGAAATCTTTATGTTGCTACTACCTATACTGATTAATTTTGATTGTTTTGTTTTTGTTTTTGTTTTTTGTTTTGGTTTTCACTCTAGGAGTCTCTCCCACCTGTCCAGTTTGACTGGAGTAGCAGTGGCCTTACTAACCCTTTAGATGGTACGTCTCTCCGTAGAGCCTCTAGCACCAGGGCTAGAGCTAAGAAAGCCACACAGTTCAGACAGACTTCTCTCTGCTGATTTTCTTTTTTGTTTGAACATAACTTCTTATTCTTATCTTTGGAAATTCAGGCTTTCTTTCTAAATAGCAATTGCTCAAGATACCAGCCATTATTGTTATCAACAATATTAATGTCCAAATATTGGTAGTAAGAATACGGTGAAGTTTTAGTTTCTTTATCTTAAGTCAAAATTAAATAGTTTAAATGATATTTTAGCTAGGACCAATTTATTTGAGTGTTTTATAGCTTTACTTTGTGAAATTTTCTTGGATACAAAGTCTTGTGGCTAGCAGTTGCTCCAAAGCATAAAGCACAATTATTCACTTAACCAAAACCAGTGTGCAGATAGACCCATACTTACTGACTTATGTAGTTTTCAGACTCAGTAGCATTTTATAGAGTACTTATATGCAAATGGAAGATGAATGGTTTTCATGATTATTTTTAAACTTATCTCCAGATGCTAACAGAGCACTTCCAGAAATCAGTGGTTTTTCTTATGACTTTTAAACTCTAAAAGGGGAGTAACTTATGCAAGTACCATAGGGTCTTTAACACACAGTGCTAGTGTTAGAGTCCATGCTATGGGTTTTCCATGGACCCTGATTTATAATTGCTTCCTGTGTGGCTGAGCCTTTGTCTAGAACACCATCACTGTCATCTCAGTGGTACTTACCATGCCATTACCTGAGACTTACCAGCTTTTCCTCAGAGCTGGGATCCTAGGATACCTGGAACAATCAATTGAAGGAAACAACCTGCTGAAGGAAAGCCTGGATGTACCTTTTGCTGTTGTCTGGTGTCTTTAGTCAAATCATCATGCTTTTTATTAACAATTTCTTTAAAAATGTATACTATTTGTGATTACTGTTGCAGAGTTAAAGGGGAACAGTACAGCTTGTGCATCAGGGTAGGACAGTTACTACATCTATATTATGTTATTTTAAATAAGTTAATGTATTGGTACATGTCCTGAAACTCACAACTTTGTCATTCTTTTAAAAAGTATTCATTAGAAACTAGAAATTGTTCATAGAAACTAACATGAAAGATCGGGCATGTAGTGATTTAATATTGGGTTAAGATTAAGTATTGTTTCCCTTTAACTAGTATGCCTTCTCTGGTCTTTTTGATACTTTTCAGTTTTGATTGAAAGAACTGACTTCTAACTAAAACCTAACAAAGTGTTACATTATTTACATTGTACACAAGGAAATCTACATTGAGTTAAATTGTTACTTTAGTTATGAAAACCTAATGCTGTACACATTGTTTTAATGTTGATTTTTAAAATGTGAAATGACTACTAATTATAACCTGCATGTTCAAGTGTGTGTCTTACCCCTTTTCACACGTAACCCCTCCTCCCTTGGCTTACCATCTGTGTGGCTGCCCACCAACACGGTCACTGAATTCCAAGCTAGTGGAGGTTCCACTCTCCTGAACCTTGATTTCTTTGGGCCGGTGGATGACAGTAGCTCTAGCAGCAGCACAATCCCAGGTCAGCAGAGCACTTAACCATAGTTGTGGTTATTTACTAAAAGCATGACAACATTTGACTTTCCTATAAACAAGGAACAGATAGATTGTGCTCCCTCCAGCACCTCTCCTTCATCTAGCATCCTTTCTGGCATAGGATTGTAAGAAACAACTTACATAAAATACATTTTTAAGAAAAATTTCTCAGAGGGTAATATTCAGAACTAAAAGCAGTTTCTACAATAATATAACGCTGATGGCTTTAGATAGCTAAGGATGTTTTGGTTTTCACCCCCTCTAAATGGAAAATGCATGAAAAAGTATTTATATGCTTATTTTGAAAGCATATTCTATAAAGCCATTTGAAAAATTACACTAGCGATAAGAAGGATTTAGTACACAAAGATGGCTTCATATTATAGTGTCTATAATAATGTAACTTTTACAAGTTCTAACATCTTAATTAGTTCTTATTAGTGCTGCTAAATGCATATTGAATTCAAAATGTTGGAATCTAGCATGTAGTTATATAGTCCCATATTTTAAAAATTACTATTTTTATGTAGCTCTTATATAGAAAGCATACTGTTAGTCTCCATGGAAAATAAAAAATGTTAACAAAAGTTAATAGTAGAAAGAAATTGCTGTGAACCTAACAGCTAAAAATTAAGCTTACTAGTACCTGTTTATGCTCTGCCCTAGTTCACTGACCAAAGGACTAATGTACTTTGTCATTTTCTAACCAAATAAAAGATGGAAATTATAATGGCATTTTAACGTTTACATTTTATTGAATATGATTTTAATGAATCCCTGTCATCCCAAAGTTGTGATGTGGTAATCATTGATCACCAGACAGCTGCTGGGGTAAATGCTAACCCCGGAGTGCATATTGAGGACTCCCTTCTGTGCTCACTCGGGCCAGTTCTGTAGCTAGCCTAGGTTCCTGAGAATTGGGGGGTGTTTTGTTTGGGGTGAGTCTATTAGGTATCCCAGCTACCCACTTCAGTGGTTTATCAGCCATGAATGTGAAGGAAAAACTAGGTCAGCCAAGGGCAGCCCTTCCCCAGGGGGCTAAGGAAACCCCTCTGCTACAGGAAAGGCCCGCAGATCTCAGCAGAAGGAACAGATTTCTCAAATCTAAATTGTTTTCAAAATGCTTGAGAGTATATGAAAAAAGTCTGTATTTGGTTTTGCTACTTACTTACATTTGATACTTTACTACTTAAAGTTCTACTAAGAATATCTGACTTATGGAACAGCTGGAGGAGCTAAAATTGTCATGATACTTACTGGAGATAAAGGGGGCAGCTAAGAGTTGTCCAAGTTCTCCTCAGCTACATTTGATCAGTCTGTATAATAATGAAAAAGAGGTCACTTTTTCTTTTGGCTGCTGAAAGCTTGGATTAGATTTCAAATGTGCTTATATTTTAAATCTGTTTACAAAGCGTTGATAGGAGCACAAATGACCTGGTTGCTTAAACAAGTCGAGAGGGCCTGATGATTGGGCTCAGGGCACAGCTGCAAGGCAGTCAGTTGGAGAGTTTAAGGCTGCAGTGGCTGTGAGCACAGCATGTCCAGTGCAGTCTCTGCCCGGGAAACTTTTAAACTCTGGGTTTCATCAGTATGCTCTAGCTGCTGTGTAAATTTTTTACAGTAAATTTGCCTTGGCTTTCTGTTGTTACTGGGTTTCATTAAAACTTCCCCCAGCTTCAGGTTCCAAGTCCTCCTGTAGTGTTCCAACTTACCACTTGTTTGTCCTTTTTTTAACTTGTTTATGGGAAAGTCATTTTTTTCTTAACTTGCTGTTAACTATCGTGTGTGTGATTTTTAGGAGGTTGGCATAGAATTTGGCTGGCTACTTTAATTGTGTAATTAAGCTGTGCCTCATTAAGGTGCTGTTTAAAAAATTCCATTAAAAACTCTGTAGTTTATAGTAAATAATTGGCTTGTTTCTGAAAGAAAAAAAAACATTAACTATAATTGTTAGAGATCTCAGTCACTCTTTTGGTTTGGGGGCAGTTTATGGAGGGGAGAAGTGTTGTTTGGGGTAGAAAGAAGATTTTCTTCTGTCATTGTCAGTGCTGTTGTTTTCAACCTATCATTTACTGCTTGGCAGCTGAGTGTCCAGTACTGGATAAACTGCTGTTACCACTTAGGATGCAGTTGTTCTGCACGAAACACAGATCTCACCTCCAGTACTGTGGGTACTTGGAAGCTAACCTTAAACAGTGGAAGAGAGAAACAGTTTTGGTTCATTGCTCTTTATATAGACATCTACAATTCCATACAGTTTAGCTTTGGCCTGAATGCTTATTGTAGAAAAACACAGGTTTTTACAGTCTGTCCTGGAAGCGTACGTTAATGAGCTCTTAAGACCTTGGAGTCAGCGTGCACCTTCCTCCTTGCTGTACCAAGTAACTGTGGAAGCTGTTGCTCATTTGATTTCTAGAACATCTGAGATCCATCTGTGCTCATCAAGGAATTGGTTCAGAAAGGAGAGAACTTATTCATGAGTTTATTATACTTTGTGCCTAATCTTGTAGGCTTCTCTTAGAAAATAAAATTGAGCCAAATACAGCCACGCACATTTGTAGTCCTAGCTGAGGCAGGAGGATCTTCTGAACCTCAGGAGGTGGGCACCAGCCAGAGTGGTATTATAATGCCCTGTCTCAAAAAAAAAAAAATTGGAGAAGCTATTAAGTATTATTTGTAAACTGATGGCTTAACTATAGCCCCAACTTAGCTTCCTTCCTGTGCCTGTCGCTGACCATCTTAGCTGCAGGCCGCCAGTTCTAATCAGATGCACATACCTAACAGATCCTGCAAATGAGCTTCTTCATTTCTCCCAGAGTAGTGCTCTTAGCTATGTTCTGGGAGCCTTTACCCGCCCCACCTCTTACCTGAAGAACATGTAGTCAATTTTTAGTAATAAATTGATGCTTTAAATAATTGTGCATCTCTTTAGTCGTGGCTAAGATAACCAAATTACCAAATCATTTTCTATACTAGAGACTTAGTCTCCAAGTCTCTGACATGAAAAAAAAAATCCTCAAGTATTAAAGAAAAAAAAATTTTATGAGATCAGAGCAAGGTTCAAAATTAGGTTCGTTAGCCAGTTTAAAAATTGAGGGTGTTGAGCTGGAGAGAATGGTTAAGAGCACTGGCCACTCCTCCACAGAACCTGGAATCAATCCCCAGCACACACGCAGCAGTTCATAACGGTCTCTAACTCCAGTTCCAGGGGAGCCAAACACATTTACGGAGACATACGTGGAGGCAAAACACCAATGCACATAAAAATAAATATTTAAAAAATGAGAATGTTGGAGGTCATAACTATAATCCTAGCACTCAGGAAGCTGAGGCAGGAGAATGGTCATGAGTCAAAGCTAGTGTAGGCAACAGAGTAAAACCTTGTCTTAAAATAAAAATTTTGAGAATATCATAGCATTCTCATTCTATTTATAAACACTATGTCTCAAAAATGAATACAAAACTGACTGATGGAAATTCTTGAAGCATTTGAAAGGCATCAGCTACATACAACATTTATTTCAAAATGGGATATCTATGTATTCCTTTTATAGATACTTCAAAGCCTACTATTTAATAAAGAAAAGCATGAGGCTAGATAATTGGCTTGGTGGTTAAGAGCACTGGCTGCTCTTGCAAGACCTGAGTTCTATTCCCAACACCTACATGGTGGCTCACAACTGTCTGTGACTCCAGTTCCAGGGACTCCTACATCCCTTCTGGCCTCCTCAGGCACTAGGCATGCAGACAGACACACACAAACAAAAATAAACACAGAGAGCTCATTCGGTAAAGGTGCTTGCTGCCCAAGTGGGTAACCTGAGTTCAACCCCAAAACCCTGGGCGGGTGGGAGGTGAGAACTAGCTGCGCAGTTACCTGGCGTCCACCCAGTCGTAGCTCGCACACCCTCATGCAGCACGCTCAGTAAACACTGCTCACATTCAGAAGAGCAGTGCTTGCCCTGACAATGACAGTGAGTGCTGCTCATGCAGGCGCACGTGGATAGTGTTGCTGTTACGTCTTGTCGCTCGCTGGGACCCTTGCAGCTTGCCCTCACTCACTGTCGTTCTGTGCTGTAAGGTGTGGATCCAGAGTTGTATGAGTTAACAACCGCTAAGCTGGAGACCTCCACCTCAAGCCTCAGAGTGACTGATGCATTTGCGAAGCTCATGTCTACAGTGGAAAAGACAAGCACATCGACCAGGTAGGAGAGCCTGAACTTAGCCCTAACCCTGGGTTTAAATGGCCACAAGCAAAGCATCAAGAGGAGCGCTTGTGTGTTAAGCTGACTTTGTATCTTAAAGCCAGTAGATGGCAACGCCTAGAAAACATCACATGGGTGTCTAATTAATGATGTACCAAAAAGACTGACAGATGAAGGTTTCTTCTCCCCACCCCCATAGAAGATGGTTCTGATTAAATATCGATGCTGATGCCACTGGGGAGCATCCCCATCCCTTCATAATTGTGGAGAAAAGCATTTTCCAAAACCAGTTTCATTCTCCCTGTGTCACATAAACTACTGTGTGCACTTTGAAGCTAAGACAGAGAAAAGGTCTTTTAATTTTCAGAACTTTTGCCACTGCACACCTAACTTGAGCTATAATGAACTTCTTTACCAAACTTAGGGAGCCTCTCTAGGGAGTTACCTCCTGCTGTCAGAGCCAGAGACAAGGAATGTCATGTGGACCTTATACTTAGGGTTTAACACAGTTAAGTAACCCGTTCTTTGACACGTTAAACACAGATAAGCCAGTTCCTAGTAGAAAGTGGTTCAGACAGGACATCACTAGTGCCAGGGCAGGTGCTGATTGGTCATCTGTCTTCTTTGCTTCCCAAATCATCATCATCCATCTGTGTCTTCAAGAGGGGTGTATATATGTCAGTTGCCCACTTTGGGAATTTTAGAATTTCCTATTGAATAACAGACACCATTTAGATTTATGTTTTAAAGTTAATTCTTTTATAAGAAACGTCTTTTTCTATTATTTTTTAACTTACACTTGAATGATTGCAATCTCTTTGGGTTGTTTGTTGGTTTGTTTTTGAGACTCAGTGCACAGCCCAAGCTGTCATGAAACTTGTTATACAGGCCAGACTGGCCTTGAACTTAGAGAGAAACACCTGCCTGTGTCTCCCAAATGATGGGATTAAAGGTGTTTGTCACCATGCCACCATGACTTAAAGGATGGTAGTGTCTTTTACATTGTTCCCTACAGGTGTCCATTCTGCAGACCCTAACAATTTTTAAAGGCTGTTTCTGTTCCTCATTTGTTGACTGTAGATGCCTTTAACCATTCCAGGAAATAGATTTGACACATATAGGTTCTCTGGTCCACAGGTCCACTCCATTACTGTCATTGCCCTGGGTTGGGCCCAGACACTCCCCACCCTCTGCTGGCACCGCTGTTGTGGGAGTTGTGCTGTTACTTCCTGTGGCTCTGTGCTGTTTCTGAGCTGTCCTTGCTTCAGTACTTTTCCCTGCATTTCCACCTCCTGACCAGTCAGGAGAATTCATCTGTTGTGCCAGTAGGAGGAGCTCTACTCCACTTTGTTAGCCCTGCGCCTTCATTTTTTTTAAGGCTCCTAGACATAGACTGCATTGCCCAACCTGTTACTACTAAACTTCATTTTCTTCTGAAATACAATAATACATTAAAATTGCAGCACACATCTAGGAGAGAAGCTGTAGCTGCCAAAGAGAGTCTCTATGATGATTATGTGATCTTTCTGCTGTTAAGGCACTAGAGAATCAGCCCAGGGCCTTGCAGAAGCTAGGCTCTACCCCTGGGCCATTTTCTCAGACCCTTGTGAACATTTAAAATGAACTAAGTTTAAAAAAAAAAAAAAGTTACCAACTTTGGGGTTCACTTGAAAGAAGGCTTTGTTTGAAAATAGTGAGAAAAATATCCACATCTTAATATTAGAATTTAAAATTTTAAAATATCACCAGAGGAGTTTGAGGTGGTGGTATTTTTGGTTTGGTTTTGCAGGAGTGGAACTTGTTCTCCTCCTCCTCCTCCTCCTCCTCCTCCTCCTCCTCCTCCTCCTCCTCCTCCTCCTCCTCTTCCTCCTCTTCCTCCTCCTCCTCTTCTTCCTCCTCTTCCCTTCCTTCCTTCCTTCCTTCCTTCCTCCTTCTTCTTTCTTCTCTCTTCTTTTTTCTTTCTTCTTCTTTCTTCTTCTTCTTCTTTTCTTCTTTCTTCTTCTTCTTCCTTCTTCTTCTTCTTCTTCTACTTCTTCCTCCTCCTCCTCCCCCTCCTCCTCCTCCTCCTCTCCCCCCTCCTCCTCCTCCTCCTCCTTCTTCTTCTTTTTTTTTTCCCCCAATCAAACCTAAAGCCTCATGCATGCTAGGCAGATGTTTACAGCAGAGCTCCAGCCCTGGCCTTGAGTGAGCAATTCTTAGTTGTATGGGGAAGACAGGAGGCACGCAGTATGATTCCAAAGGACTTTCTTAGCATATTGATCTGTAGGACTTACTTCTTTTCCTTTTTAAGTAAAGGTTAACAAAATTGTCTTGGCTCCTGACAGTACATTAGCAGTAGAGTGGGAAGCTTTATGAAGGAGCTGCTGGATAAGGAAGGGTTAAAGTGGTGTTGCAGTGGATGCACTGGTGAAACCTGTGATTTCAGCACTCAGAGAGCTGAAGCAGGAGGAGCACTTGAGACCAGCTTAGACCACAAAGCAAGGCCCTGCCTCTGAGGGCGGAGGAGCCATAGTTGGGTTAGGGGAGGAGAGCTAACGTGGACTACTCCTTTTTTTTCTTTTTTCCATTTCTAAAATTGTGTTTATTTTTTGTCAGGGTTGATGGGTTCTGTGCTTGAACCTTGATACACAGGGGAAGGTCAGAAGAAAGCCTATGGGAGCCTGTTCCCTCCTCCCAACATGCAGGTCCCAGAACTCAGGCTGCCAGGCTTGGTGGCAAGCCTCTGTGCAGTGAAGCCCTCTGCAGGCCTGCCCTCACACTCTTGTCTAGGAGCCTTTGAGTATGTGAGGAAACTTGAGGTGGTCTTCTCCTCCCATATCTTGTAAATAATTTCTCACTTATTTTCTTGTTTATTTGTGGTAGGTATTTGACATTCTCTGTTTCTGAGTGGAGCCATTTGTACCTCCTTAGACAACCTGGTACCCAACTCTAGAACTAACTAATGTCAAACTTTGTACAAACCAAATTGGCCCAGCACACTATGGCCCAGAATTCCCAAATTTAAGCAATCCTCCTGCCTCAACCTTCCCAGTAGCCACCAAGACTACAGGCATGTGCCACTGTTCCTGGCTGTGCTGGGGTATTGTTCCCAGGGCCCTGTAGCAGGAAATTTAGCCCAGTAAATCAAAACTGTAGAAGCTTATAATTAGTAAGATTTATATATCAATAAATTCTCAATTCACAAGATGCCCACACAATAATTTCAGAGCCAACTGATAAGGATACAAGCTACCCACCTAGATTAGACAAGTTATCCCAATTGTTCTGTCCCTATATGATAGTCACAGCTACCTGTGGCTATTTAAAGCCATGCAGAATTAAGATCTTCTTCCTCTTCCTCCTCTTTCCTTCCTTCTCTCTCCTGTCCTCCTTCTCCCCCAAACTTTTCAGCTCCACCTTCCCTTCCACTGCCCAATCACTGGCTCTAGCCTTTATTTTACAAGTTAAGGTGGGGAGAAGTTCACAAGAAGTCATCTGCAAACAGGATTCACTCCTCAGCCCCTCCTAGGAAAGCAGAATTAGCATTGAAATACAAGCGATACCAGGGCTCTCCGAAGCAGGGCCTGTGCATGCCAGGCCAGCACTGCACCGCTGACCCACATCATCACCAGCACTGCACCACTGACCCACATCATCACCAGCGCTGCACCGCTGACCCACATGTCATCACCAGCACTGCAGCACTGACCCACATCACCAGCGCTGCACTGCTAACCCACTTCACTAGCCCTCACTTTGCTGTTAGAGAAATTCAAGTTCTTAGTGTGAAATAGTTCCGTCTTCCTGCCCAACTGACCTAACATGAAGAAAGGTTATTTTTTAATTTAAATTAGTGTGTAGCCTGTGGTTAGTAGCTACAGAGAGGCTAGTAAGTGACATTTGTGCTAGCCAAAGAACTAGTGACTAACAGAAATACTTTGGGGCTTTTGGTTTTGGATTTTATTGATTTAATTAATACCATGAAACCTGTCTTTCTCACTGGTATAAATCCACTAGTTTTAGTAGGTTCACAAAGTTGTTCAACTGTCATCATTAAATTACCCCAGAAAATTATCTTATTCCAGCCTAAAAATCCCTTGTACACATTTGCCTATTGCAGATGTCAGAGTGGGCATGGGTTTTCTGTCCTGAGTTAAGGTCTCAGGCTGAGGTTTCAGCTCAGCAGTAGCATGCACAGGCCCTGGGATTGAGCCCTGGTACAACATGGCAAAGTGGGACCCAGGGAAGCGAGGGGGTTCCCTGGGGGGGCATACTGAGGACCATCTCAGTCTCAGTGCTCCTCACTCTCCTAGGTACTAGATTGCAGATGTGAGTGCCATACGGGACTTGAGACAGGATCTCATGTTGCCTACTGGCTTTGAACACCTGATCATCTTGGCATTCGCCTACAGAGCTCTGGGACATAATGTTTTGTATTCCCACCAGTAACAGGAGCGTTCCAGTTTCTCCACATTCTCTCCTCCAGAGAGGCTGTAGCTATCCCCATGGGTACGGAGTTGTAATTTGCATTTCCCTAGTAGGAAAACTGTTGAGATCTTCTAATGAGCTTATTAGCATCCATGCTGCTGCCTTCCAGGGTCCTGCTTCAGAGTGTCTGTCTATTTTCAGTCAGATCATTTGTAATCTTTCCTTATAGGTTACAGATGCCATGCCCTGTCAGATACATCACTTTCGAGTATTTGCTGTTCTATCGTCTTTTCACTTTTTACTCCATATGTTGACATTCAAAAGCTTTTAGTTTTGACGAAACCAATTTGTTGTTGTTACTTGTATTTTAGTTAAAGAAATAATTGTCTAATTCAGAATTAGGAAGATCTTACACCTCAGAGTTTATAGTTTCAACTCATTTTGGCTTGGGGTCTTTTTGGCTGCATGGTTGATTTTTTGAAACTGGGTTTCTTCATATAGCCCTGGGTATCCTAGAATTCACTTTGTAAACCAGTCTATCCTCAAACTCAGAAACCTGCCTGCCTCTGCCCCTCAAGTGCTGAGATTAAAGACATGTGCTTCCTCCTCCCTGACTTTTTAATGCATTTTAGATTAATTTTAATATAGCGAAAGGTAGAAGTCTACATTTTGCTCCCCTCCCCAGTCCCCCCACACACACCCTCCCTGGGCTATCCAGTTATCCTGGTGGGTTTTTGAAGTTTCTTCCCTTTTCCAAAGGTCTTGTCATGTTTCTTTTCATGTATATGTTTGTGTGTGTGTGTGTGTGTGTGTGTGTGCGCTTGAGAATTGATCACAGGCCACTCTCTACAGACTTTGATTTGTATGTAGTTCGTTGACAAAACAGGACAGATCTCAGCCAGAAAGCGATAGAGAGCAACACAGTTCTCAAACTCTCAAGCGTCTGCTTTTTGTCTGTAAATCAGAATATCTGATATAAATACCACAGATGCATGCACAAACTTAGAG
This sequence comes from Apodemus sylvaticus, assembly GCF_947179515.1. Classification (NCBI taxonomy): domain Eukaryota; kingdom Metazoa; phylum Chordata; class Mammalia; order Rodentia; family Muridae; genus Apodemus; species Apodemus sylvaticus. Next base: position 95,816,337 of record NC_067482.1, on the reverse strand, counting down.
TTGTGTAAACTGTTAGACTCAGTTTCATATTGCCTCTGAAAGCCACTGGTGGAACCCAGAGCAATCCCAACAATTGTCTCATGGTTAAGAACGCTCCTCGCCTTTCTCTCCTGGACCTGCCTGCATTTCACAGACGGGGAAATCCATGCGGGGCTTGTTCTACTCACTGGGACTTTCAGCAAGGAATGTTCACCATGTTAATTAGTCCCCCAGCTTTCTGTAAATTGGAAATTATATCTAAAGGCCTGTGAATACAGGGTAACACTTTGGCTGGAGTACATCAGAGATCTCACAGCACTTCAGAAAACTTGTGACACCTGCTGACAGCAGGCTGACCATTTCACTCCCTATGCCTTGTCAGTGATGCTGAGATTGACACTAGGACGTAGGACGCTTGTTTGACTTTGAAGTGATGCAGTTCCTCAAGCAATCACTGATTTATTATCATTAAGTGCAATCTAAAATGTAAATTTTATGTTTTTTTAAATATAGGATTGTTATTGTGTTTTTCTAAAAAATACTAGAACTGGGTCGAATATTGATTCTTCTGCTGGTATGATTACCATAAAGAATTGGGCTTTCTGTAGTCGATTTCAAAGTATCTTTGGTCTGAAACTGTGTGGCTCTGATGACACTTTGCATTCATTTAAGCCTGTGTGGCTTGGATGGTGTGGATGGCTTTATGTGCTTCTCGGTCGCACGCGATACTCAGTGGGCATTTTCTCCAGCCTGCCCGCTAGGTCTCCTCGAGCCTTCGTGCATTTTGTAATATGCTTCAAACTGCTTGTTAGAGTGAGGGGAGATATGGTTAAATAGACATTATCGACAAGGCCAGAGGCCTTTTAGGTTTACACATCCCTCCTCTCCCCACGGCCGCCCCAGGTTCCTGCCTGTACCCCGTTCTTATGCTGTTGCCTGTGTCCCAATTGAGCTGAAGGTGTTCTCACCTGGAATTCCCCATTAGGTTAAGATAGACTGAGGTTAAATGACTTACCATGCTTCACCACACCCTTCACGTTAGGTAATGTTGGTAGTTTCTGCAGTAGGCAGGGGAAATCCAGACGGGCAGACTGTTGTCTAGGCTTTCGCTGTCCTTGTGCTTGGTAACATGCTTGAAAGTTACTGCTGGGTAGATGATTCCAGCCTTACATACGTGTGCGTGTGGATCATTGTATCTGCGTGCTTGATCACGGGAACAGTGCTAGAAAGCCACACTTGTTCTTCACTCCGCAGCTAGCAGAGGAGAAGCTGGTCAGACTCCCAAGACCGCAGACCTTCACAACCAATTGTTTTCCATTTGGTCTACACCACAGTCCCCTGAACACACTTGTCTTTTCTCATTGGCTGATAGGAAACCAAAAAGAGAGGAGCACCTAAGTGAAGAGGCCGCGAAGGTGATTGGCAGCCTTCCTGATCTGACCTTCATGCATGCCAAGGTGTTGATGTTCCCAGCCACACTGACGCCTTCCACAAGCTCCCAAGAACAGGCAGACGCATAGTGGGTTGAATTGGACAATTTTAAATACTCCATCCCTTCCTACCATCAAAAGCATATCCACTGTAATTTAAAAATAAAAACATTCAAGTTCAGCTGATTGTTGGTAAGCCACACTAGAAAGGTATACATAGTAATGTATATTTATTTACATACTGAAGTCCTAAATTTATATTAGAAAAAATGTAAATAACTGGGGATGAACATTTTTGAAGATTTATTCTTTTGTGTTGCTGGGGTGTATACATTTATGTCTTTGTGAAATACACTGGTGGTGTCCTTCTTAAAAACTTTTGAAATAAAAAAGAAAATTAAAACCTCAAATCTGCACTGTCTGAAATCCCCTTCAGTCTTTCCCTGTTGCACTGACAGCTCTTAATTTCCCTGTCCTGTGGTCTGTTACTTTTACTATCACAAAAAACCTTCAAAATTCTTGATTTTCAGTTGTGTGTGATGGGTGTGTTTAAAACCTGGCTTTTGCTCACTTTCCTGGGCTTGGGTTTCAGTCTTTTCATTAGGCATATTGCTGTGTGACCTCTTCTGAGGTCACTCACTCCATCGATGCTCGCTGGTTGTGGGATGCGGATCACTGTCAGGCCGTGATTGGACGCTTGAAAGAGAATGTACCTGTTTTAATTGGTGTGATTTGGAGAAGGACCAAATTATATGAATGTCTTAAAATGAAGTTTGTAGAAATCTTCCTGTTCTGTCATACCACTATTTTTTGAGGATTTTGCACAGTGTAAAATGACATAATCATAGATTGCTATGGTTTAGGCTGTATATACAGTAAGAAAAAAAACTATGGGTTTTAAATGTTTGGGGAAATTCCTATGGAAAAAAGAGAGATATGTAGAAGAGCCTCTAACAAGGTTACTGTGCATGCCCAAGGCTTTTAAGATTTCAGTGTGTAAATTTCCTTTTAGCTTATACAATAAAATAATTTAAAAAAAATTTAGCCTTTTGTCTTTGTACTTTAGTATCTCAAGGAAAATATAATGTATTTGAATGTGAGGTTTTATTCAGAATTAATAAATTTTGTTTCAAATGAAGTAATTTGGTAGAATTTCTACCTGGTTCAAATCAGGAAGAATTAGAAGATTCTCTAATATCTCTAAAGATGCTCTCTAAGAACTGAATCGTGAGTCTGGAGAGATGGCTCGTGGTGAAGAGGACCCAGGTTCTCCTCTCATGGTGGCTCACAACCATCTGTAACTAACTGCAGTATTGCACAGACATACATACAAGCAAAGCATTCACAACAGAAAATGAAATAAATTCATCTAAGAAGCTCCAGGCCATGTAGCCTGGTTTACACAGTGACAAAGAAACTGTCGCAAACAAGGTAGAAAGGTAACAACCTGAAGGTCATCTGTGGAGACACACAGCGTCAGTGCTTTATATGTACAACATGAGACCATAAAAGAGATCCCCTGGGCTGGAGAGATGACTCAGCAGGTGACAGCACTGGCTGCCCTTCCAGACGCCCCAAGTTCAGTCCCCTGCAAACACATGGTGGCTCACAACCATTGCACTGGGATCCAGTGCAATCTTCTGGTGGGCATGAAGACAGCATACTCATATACAGAAGTAAATTGTTTTAAATGATTCATTAGAACATATCTTCAGAATGTTGAGAAAGTTAAGAATTTATTGGAGTACCCCCTCCAAGAAAATGTTTGCACAAAATTCCTAAAAAGTAATTTGGGAGGTAGGCGGAGAGATGACACAATGTGTTGCACTTGAAGAGAACAGGGTTTGGGGTCCATGTTGTCATGGAAACATGGTGGCTCACAAACATCAGAAACTCCAGGTCTGGGCTCTAGCACCCTGTTCTGGCCTCTGCTAGCACCGTGCACATGTGAGTTGCTCATGCATTTATGCAGGCAGAATAGCCATACATAGGAAAGTGTGAACCTAAGACAAAAGTAATTTTAGAATATTGTCATTTTAGACATCGCCAGAAAAAAAGTTAGATATTTGCTAGAGAACAAGCTGTCAGCCAGTGGTACCCCACGATGTCCCCTAGAATGTACCAGTGGAAGGCTTGACAGCATTGACAGCTCCTTAGTTACCAGGTAAGTATGGCCTAGAGGGACAGATGCTTCAAGGCTATGATAGTTCAGGCATGTAATAAGAACTGGGGCTGCAGTACAGCACTACCCCCCACCCCAGCCAGCCGCCTTGTCTCGAGTTCATCCTTGCCTACTTAAAACTGGTCACAGCTGTGCTTGCTGCCTATGGACCTCTCTCACAGAACGGAGAAGGGGGAGTCACGGGACCCCCAACTGAATACCCAGCCAGTTGTATGCCGCTTGGTCCTAACTGCACATGGCCTTTGGGTCTCAAGGAGGACCTACAGTGTGTGCTCTGAGGAAGACTAGGCTCCATCTGTACAGCCATGGGGAAGACATCCATACTGGGTGAAGAAGACATTGCAGTGTGGCTGGATCATGTATCCTCCTGGGAGTAGCCCCTCCTTCAGGCCCTATAAATATGCCTAATAAACTCATTAAGTGTTCAGGAGGCATGGCAGAGAACTGTGGTGAGTCAAACTGCTTTGCCATTGGGACCTTAAAAGGAGGCAGGTATGTGTTACATAGTCTTTCCACCCAAGATGAAAATTCTCATAACAGGAGTGTGATGGCCATTTTAATTGTCAATTTGGCCATATCTAGATTCTTGGAACTTCCATTCATAAGCAGCCATTATTGGATTAGCTCAGTTAAAGTCTATCAAGTCATTCTAGTAAATCCCCTTTATATAGAGATTCATTCTCTTAAGTTCTTCAATTCTAGAACCCTGACTAATACAAGGGGCTATAGAATCAAAAATTATGGGGTTATAGCTCAGCAGTCAAGCATGTTTCACATACATGATGTCCTGAATTTGACCTCAAACATGTATGCTTGTAGACCCCATAACCAAAGGAAAAGAGAACTGAGGTAGAAGCAACTTTAGTGTTGTTTTTTTTTTTTTTTTAGGGCTGAAATATGAGCTGCTCAGGGCTCCCCTAAACCTCTCCCAGGAACCCCCAGAGGCATCAGAGTAGGGGCACTCACGCAGCCAAGGGTTGTCTTGCACTAACAACCTGGGCTAATCTGGGGCTGAATGATTACCGAAAATTCTACTCAATAAAAGAGCTCTGTTGCTGCAAAATAATAAGGGCCAAGAATGAGTAGATTCTCATGGTTGAAGAAATGTAAGCTTAAGCCGGGCAGTGGTGGCGCATGCCTTTAATCCCAGCACTTCGGAGGCAGAGGCAGGTGGATTTCTGAGTTCAAGGCCAACCTGGTCTATAGAGTGAGTTCCAGGACAGCCAGGACTATACAGAGAAAACCTGTCCCCAAAAGAGAGAGAGAGAGAGAGAGAGAGAGAGAGAGAGAGAGAGAGAGAAATGTAAGCATAAATAAGGAAATGTTGACATGTGCAACAGCACATCTGTATCCAGAGGTGAGAGCACATCTGTATCCAGAGGCTGGACCCAAGCCCAGCATTGTTGCAAGCACTGTGTCACCATAACCTTCCTATTGTTTGAAGCTGTCCCTGGTGTTTGGTAAACCTAATCCTTTCCCCCACATATCTGAAGGTTACTGTCGTGGCCCTCTTTCCATGCTATCTACACTGTTCTTACTTGAATGTCATCCTATTGGCTGAGTGTCTCTTAGCTGGTCCCAGGGTGGACCAGGTGTAACCGCACCACTAACATGGGCTTCATGCTTGTTCTATTTCAGACATCTAGCCTACGTTTCTATCCCCAGTGATGACAACTCTCCCTCTTTAGCTCATGGAGGTCAGACTTTGTCATCTACTTCTACTGATGAGGTTTTAAAACCTAAAAGCAGGTTTTACATGTATCCTTTTCAATCTCATTTGACCATTTTAGACATTGCTTCAGATGTCCATGGCCCCAAGATGTCTTTGTACCCAGAGTGTGCAGTCTCCCCCTCCTTCCTCTGCCTTGTCATCCATTGACTGATGCATAAACTTCATGTCCAGATCACCAAATCGAACATCGGCCAGGAGGAACCACTACAAATGCCTGCACAGAGCACCGGGAAGGCTCCTGGTGCTGCGGCTTCTCAAGAGAAGGTCACCACGCTCCTTCATCTTGGCCACAGATCACAACAGGCAAAACCCTGCTAGCTCCATTGACAGGACCAGTGACACCACATGGGCCAGTGTAATAATTCACATGCACCAGGAGGAGATAAGCCCAGGATGAAAGGGGCAGCACAGATGTGGTACAGAGCTGTAATCCTATAACTCAGGAGACTGGGCAGGAGGATCAGAAGTTAAAAGGTAGTTTGGACTATAAAGAGAGATTCAAAGGATAAAATGGCATTCATTCAGGCTGGAGGGGGATAATTCACATCACCTGTGGCACACAGTAAGCACTCAGCCAATACTGTTGATTGTCATTTATCTGGGTCAGTATCCTGTCAATAAGGATGAGGATGAGGAGAGGAGAAAAGAACGGATAACTGTCTCCTTAACAGCACGTTCAATGACCTCCTCCCCTCTAGGGAGATAAAGCCACCCTTAGATGTGTGATAGATTTCAGTTACCCTGAAACTCCAAATGACATAAGAACTGTGCCCGCAGCTCCTCACATCCCTCGATGGGGCCCCATGGTCCCCGCCCATCACCATCTCTGAGGGTCGGTGCCATGGGTCACCAAAGACCAAAAGGGCCAAGGTGTGAGAATAAGACGACCTCCTGCCTCATCCGTCATCCACCCCAGAATTGGGCTGCTGGTTACTCTAGTCTTTGACTTGAGTCTATCTCCTCTCTAGGTCCCTCGGGGAAAAAGGTTTCCAAAAGTTCAGACCTGGTGTGCATGCCTGTAATTCCAGCACTCCAAAGACGGAGGGAAGAGGATTCCAAGTTTGAGACCAACCTGGACTGCACAGTAAGATCCTGATTCTAAATATCAAATGAGAGAAGGAAGGGGGAGGAGCCCAGGCTCAGGGTTCTGGGCGGAGCCCTTCCCTGGCCCCGCCTTGGGCTGCTGGTCTCTTCTGCCACTGGCCAGCTTCACGGAAGGTCCAGGACTCCAGCTCTAAGTCCCACACACCGTGTACAAATCCTCACATGCTCCATACACCTTGTCCTTGCTAGGTCCCCTCTCAATTAGTGTTTTCCATGTTCACTCTTGTCCAGTCCCCTGCCTCACCTTCAGCCCGTAGGTATAGACTCCTGTTGATTCCACTTCTTACGTAGCCACTTCCTCCCTCCAGGCCCACTTATCTAATCTGACTACCATTCAATATCCTAATCTAGTCTTCCACTATGCTGATAGAATGTTCTCTTCCTATAGCAAGTCCTTCCTGAAGCCCCCTGAACAAAAGTCCTAACCTCACCAGGTTGCCCACACTACCACGTCTCTTTGTGAGCTACCAATGTTCCAGCAGCTGGCTGAAACCAGTCCCTTACCCAGGAAAATGTCTCCCCGTTCATTTGCCGCCATCAGCTCCTCTGGAAACTTCCCTGCCACCCACACTGGACCAAGCTGGCCCTCTAGCATCCCAGGATTCCTTGCAAACCCTCTGAAAACATAACACTTAAAATAAAACTAGTCATGGTTTAAAACTGAAATAGACCATACCACACCCTGGCTCATATTTGAGAAGTGCAGTGCTAACTTGGCAGGACTGGAAACTCTGGGAAGTGTGATTAAGTAGGGCAGTAGGTCACTGAGAATGGACCTTCATACATTATATTCTGGACTCTCCCTCTCTGCTTCTGGGTCCACAGTGATTTCAATGGCCTTTAGTACATGGTCCCATAGCAACAAATACCACATCATCCCTACATACTGAGCTTGAATCCTTTGGAACCTTGAACCAAAACAATGTTTCTTCCCTTAAGTTGCTTCTGTCCAGTACTGTCACAGGGACCCCAAACCAACTAATGTGAGAGTACTAACCAGTGATAGTTAGACCCTGTTCTTGTGATGACACCAAGAGGCTCTTAGTATATTTGCTAGTGAAGACCCCAAACCTGAAACTATTCTGTGACTTCCCCCAAGGCCACCAAGCCAGAAGGGAGCGTCCTGCTCTCCCAGACCCAGACAACCACAGAGCCCGACAGTCACACTGCCAGCCACCTCACCTCCTGATGAACCTGTGCTGTTCTCTCTGGGCCTTTGCTCCTTGAGGACAGGGTTCTATCTGGCTCAAGTCTGTCCCCTGGACTCCACATGACATTGAACACAGAGGCAGTCAGGGAAGCAGCAGTGATCTTTCTAGAAGCTGTATTTTGTCTGCCTGCAAATAATGTAAACCTGATCTCAAGCTCTGTCCAAAATTACCCAACCTACAAATTCAGTTACCGACTTGATTCCCCAGGCACTGAGACAACCTCTACCAGCTACCCCAAGCCCGTTGGGCTTCAGTGCTGGTTGTTTTGGGTTTGTATGAACAGCAGGAACACTCTGGATGGGGTTGGAGATCACAGTCTTTACTGACATACTGTCTCAGGGCCCACACCATCAGTTTTCTGGTTATAAAAGCACACAGCTCACACTGGTGTGGTGGTGCAGGCCTAGAATAGCAGCACTCAGGCCATGGAGGAGAAGTTGTCCTGGGACAGGAAGATTTCAAATGCTATAGGCTAGCCTGGATTACACAGTGAGATCCTGTCCCAAGACAGCAAAAATGAACATCAAAACCCCTGGATGTGTTGGCTAGTTTTATATCAACTTGACACAAACTAGTCAACTGGGAAGAGAGAACCTCACTGGAAAAAAATGCCTCTGGGCCTAGACTGGCCTGTGGGCAAGCTTGTGGGACATTTTCTTGTTTGAGATTGATGTGAGGGGCCCCAGCCCACTGTGGGCAGTACCATCCTCTAGGCTGGTAGTCATGGGTTCTATAAGAAGGCAGGCTGAACAAACCATGAGGAGCAAGCCAGTAAGCAGCATTCTCCCACGGCCTCTGCATCAGCTCCTGCCTCCAGGATCCTGCCCTGATTCCACCCCCACCCCCACCCCACTGATGGACTGTGAGGTAGAACTATAAGTTTTCCCACCAAGTTGCTTTTGGTAATGGTATTTTATGACAGCAACAGAAACACCAGGACACCCACTCTGTACCAGTTCTCCAGAACTAGGTACCATCCGTTCAGACTGGTCTTCAGAGGGTGCCCTGAGGGCTACTCATGGGAAATCAGTTAGGACACTTCTTAGTCCCTGTCCCAGCCGAGCAGGGCTCACAGATATCCAGTTCTTGGATCCCCAAAGCTTGAGATTCCTCAAGGTGGGTATCGGTAGGTCTGATAACAGAGCCATTCATTAAACTCTAGTTGACACCCGTGGGTACCCAAAGGTGACTGCACAGACCGCTGAAACCCATTGGCTCCCAGCACCTTAAAGTTACGTTCCCACTCCTCTGCTATTCCAAGGGACTTCCTTCTGCATTTGTGCTGGCAATCCAGGCAAGCAGAGTGAGGGCTGCCCCTGACTTTGCCATTCTGAAACTGGGGCTTTCCATCCTGACCCTAGAATCCCAGTCTCAGCAAGATCCTGCCAGAGTGGCTCCCGTGCCAGCAGGAGGGAGCCGTCTCACCCAGCGGCCCTTACCTGCTGTCTGTTTTTATTCTGACTCACAGAGGACCCAAGCCTTGCCCCACCCCCAGGTCCTCACCCATCTATTCCCCTGTATGTATGACACCACCTATGTTTGACCATGTCTGAGTCCCCAGGCCTATGGGACATTGGTTAGAGCAAGGAAGACGGCGATGTCTCTAGTGTCTTCATTCAATATTTGAAGTGTAGATTTTGGAAAGAAAATGTCCCTGACTCCACTCACACTGAAATCCAGGCACTTCTTTCCTGCCCCAGGGTTGTTTTTGTTTTGTGGCTAAAGACTGACATCTGTGAGGCAGCCAGGACTACACTGGTCCTGTGTCACAGACACCTGTTGAAAGGATACATTCAGGATAGAAAATCTGGACACAGCCCATCAGGGACAGCTGGTATTTATCTGCTATCAGATTCAACCAACGAGAAAACAGGAAAAGGGTTGGCAGCCCAGGACCATGGGGGCTGGAACAGAAAAGGTAGCCTGCGAGGTTGCAAGTGCAGTTGGAGGACTGTAGAGAACCTACTTGTGCTCTACTGAGAGAGTATTGGCCACCACGGTGCCCATCCCCACTGGGCTGACTCTTCCCAAGCACTTCCATAATGACGATGTTAGACAATCTGCCAGTGCAGTGTGGGATCCTGAAAGAAAGGGCATGAGCTACTGTTTTATAATCAACATGTGGCAGGGAGGGAACTCAGAGCAGGCCTGGCTGCAGCCCATACCCACATCAGAGGCAACTTGCAGACCCTGCTGCGTCATGGCTGCTGCGTCACGGATTCCTACGTCCTGGGCCCATGAGCAGGCACCTGCCCCAGGACAGAAAGGATCCTGAGCCTTCGGTAATGTGAGTTTGGCCTGGATGCTGCTTCCAGAGGAGAGAGGGGAGGAGCCACATTGCCACACCGGAAGCCTGCCATGTCCCATTGAGACCACAGACCAGTCTGTAAAATGGAGTACTAAGAAAATCACCCAAAAGCTTTCCTAGGTGGGCTCGTAAGCAAGACCTCATTGTCTTATGTGACGTACTTTACAAATTGGTTGTTCCCAGCTCTCGAGATTGAGAATTCCAAGAGAAGTTTCCAGTGGACTCCGTGTGTGGCAAAAGCCACCCCTCCCTTGTAGATACTGTCTTCCTAGTGCTGGCTCCCCACAAGCGGGAAGGCAGAAAGGACTCCCAGGCCTCTTTCATTAGGACACTAATCCTATCTTGAGGACTCTGCCCTTCCAGTGTTATCCACCCCTGAAGCCTCAGCTGCTAACAGGAGCCTGGTTTAGGTTTCTCTATGAATTTGGAAGAACAGGAGCATTGGGACCACAGAGCTCGTGTCACACACGTAGCATGACATTCGGAAATGCTGAGAGCTCGGTGTCACTGTAGAAGACACTGTTCCACTAAGTTGATTTGACAGAAGCCAAGCCGGAGGCACCAGCATGCCAGCTGTTTGTGACCAGGGTGGCCCGGAGGGGCAAGGAAGGAGCAGGGTCAGCATTTCTGGAATCCAGAGGCACACCTAAGAACAGGCCTAGGCACTTCCAAGCTGAGTGAGCCTTGACAACCTCCCTGCACTCTGTCTTAGCTGTCTGTGGGTGTACCCGATGCTGGGTCAACCTAAAGGTGATAAGGCCTCAGTGTGGGAGAGTGTGCTCAGCCCCAGACCATCCTTGGAAATGAATCCCAACAAGACCTCCATACATGGACTCATTTGCATGTTATCAGACACCTATTGTGTGCCACATGGTAAAGCACAGTCCCTATGCAGAGGGCATACTTCAGGGCTTGCCAAACCCTGCTGCCTGGCCAGCCCAGGGAGGTTGTCCTTCTCTTCCTGAGAGCTGCGTCTCAAACCTTCATTTATTTACATGGCTCAGCTTTTTCAGAATAAATTATGAACATCATCAATCACAAGCCTAACTTAACTCCATCTCTTCCCTGATCACACACCGTCCTTACACCTAAGAGAGGCAACAACTCCTGCATTCCAACTGAAGCCTGGTCTCCCAAGCTTGAATAGAAAGGCATCTTTTAGCAGACCTGTTATGTCTGCAGGAGGACCATGCGTCCCATTTGGCTCTGTGTTCATTTGAATCTAACCTGTTCTCCATTCCTACTCACTGATTGCTTTAAGACACCAGTCAGTGCCATTTGCACCAGGGAGCCAGGCCTGCACACAGGCAGCTCCACAGCCTTCTGTGCACAGACCCTGCCAGAAGAGAGTTGGTCTCCCAGAAGCACAGACACAAGCTTACAGACCCACAGGAGGGACAAGCTCCAGCCAGAGACAGCAAGACCAACTGCCGCAGACCAATCTCAGCTGCTGGATAACCAGGATTCTTTGGTCCAGGAAGGCACAGGTCCAGCGGAAAATGACACACAGACACTGAAGTGGTTTTTGGATCTGAATGTGTTATTTTGGGTATCCCCTGGTCCAGTCAAGTTAACATCTCAAATTAAGCATCACATTCATCTGTCAAAGCTTCAGTTTTCTTGGGCAATAAAGGGTGTTTGCCCATCATCTGGTTGGCCAATTGGTGCATGTGGTTAAACTGCTTCTTCATCGTGGCCCCGCTGTCGCTAGCCCGGAAGTTGGGGAAGGACGGCTCCTGAGTCTAACCAACCAGGCGAAGATGGCGGCATTGCAGAACTTGGGAAGCTGCCTAGCCCTGGCTGTCCTCCCAAGAGCACCTCCGCCTAGTCTGCCTGCCACATTCTTCTCTGTGCCATGCCCAGGGCTGCCCTAGGCCCCCTGGCGATTTAGCTCCGGCTGCAGCCCCTAACCCCAGCCTGGTGAACCAACCCAGGAGCCTCTGTGTGTGAAAAGTATAAACTGTATCCTAAATCACACCTGGATAAATTAAGAATGTTGTTTTGGTCAAAGACTCCCTAGGTGGGGTCTGCAAGACAAAAGCAGTTCCTCACAAGCTTCCATTGAGGCAGCTCTGAGCTCTGCACCAACTCAAATGTAAATTCTTTCTAGCTTGCCCAACACTCACTTGTTCAGCAAGGGCATTGTATAAGGTTCTTCAGATGTAAGTATCTTCTAGTCTGGGCCTATTGTTTCAAATACACCTGTCCTGCAAGGGTGACTAAAAAACAAAAGGAACCTGTATTTTTAGAATTCCTGGAAAATTCTACTGTCTGCTATTAATGCTTTTTATACCATATTTGGAGCCATACTTCATATATATCCTGTTGAGAGGTAAATGTAATTACATAAACAATTAGAGCAAAGCGTTGCAGAATTGTTTGGCTACAAGATGGATTCTTTCACTTCCTAATTTACTTGGTTTTTCTAGGTCCCGGCTACTAGGAAGGAGGAGAGTTTTAGAAGTATAGTAAATTGCCAAGTGAGATTTTCGGCTTCTAAATAGAGAGAGGTGTTCTGCAAAGCCCCAAGAAACATTTCTTGCCTCAGTCTGTAAAATTTTGTTTTACAGATCTCACTGGGGCCACTGCAGCAACCAACTAACACTAGTGATAACCAGATGGTGAAAGGCAAGCACAAGAACCCTACCAACAGAAACCAAGGCTACTTGGCAACATCAGAACCCAGTTCTCCCACCACAGCAAGTCTCAGATATCCCCAACACACCGGAAAAGCAAGAGTTGGATTTAAAATCATATCTCATGATGCTGATAGAGGGCTTCAAGAAGGACTTAAATAACTCCCTTAAAGAAACACAGGAGAACATGGGTCAAATAGGTAAAAGCCCTTAAAAAGGAAACACAAAAATCCCTTAAAGAATTACAGGAAAACACAAACAAGGGAAGGAACTGAACAAAACCATCCAGGATCTAAAAATGGAAGTAGAAACAATGAAGAAACCACAAAGGGAGACAACTCTGGAGATAGAAAACCTTGGAAAGAAATCAGGACTCACAGATGCCTAGTCTCGTGCTGACTTGACACAAGCTAGAGTCTTCTTGGAAGAAGAAACTTCAACTGAGAACCTGATCCCACTAGACTGACTAATGGGCAAGCCTACGGTACATTTTCTTGATTCATGGTTGCTGTGGGAGGACCTAGACCACTGTGGGTGGTGCTACCCCCTACGTAGGAAGTCCGCATGACAAGAGAAAGCAGGCTGAGCGAACTGAGGAGCAAGCCGGTACACAGCAGCCCTCCGCGGCCTCCGCGTCAGCCCTGGCTCCAGGTTCCTGCTTTGAATTTATGTCTGACTTCCCGGGATGCCACATTACAAACAGTAAGTGGAAACTAACTCTTTCCTCCCCAAATTGCTTTGGTCATGGTGTTTCATCGCAGCAACAGAAACTGTTAAGATACTAGCTAGCCCAGACACTGAGCTCCAGGTTCAGCAGGAGGCTTTGTCTCTAAGGTAGAGAAACGATTGGGGAAGATACTTGACATCCACTTTGGTCCTCCACGTGCACACACCCAGATGAGCAGATAGATATGCATGTGGCACGCACACAGACAATAAATAAATAAATAAATAAATAAATAAATAAATAAATAAATAAATAAATAAATGCAATGGGAGAGAGACAATAGGAATCTGCCTTAGGCAGCTTGCTCAGAAGCCCATAGCAGACCTACTCAAACCAAGACCCACGCCGTCCACACGCTATGGGCTCCCTTGAGCCTGAGCACTGCGTTATTGAATTATTGTACAAGAGATAGGTTATGTTCCCAGAGATAAAGAAGGAGACCTAGACCTCAAGGCTAGGACCCACTCTTATTCCCTGCTCTGCACCCAAGTTCTGGGGTCTCCCCAGAAAAGCATTCTGTGGGCAGAGCATCAGGGCACCACCCCAAGCTCCTCGTGGGGTCTTACCCTGATTTCACGGAGTAGAGACCTGCAGTAATGGTCTCTCCCATGGGCAAAGGAGATCCTCACAGTGCCAGGATGCAAGTCCCAAGGAGAGCAAACTCACTGGTAGCTACAGACGGCTATGCTCACTTGAGCAGCCCTCAGGAAGCTGTCACTGAAGTGTCCCCCAGAGCCACATTCTAAGAGGTGCCGCCTCAGAGTTAATGGCAAAGATGGCCTCCTGCCCTCCCACACAAAAGCTGCAACATGCGACCATCACCATGCCTTCGAATAGTTCTGAAGAGCTCAAATTCCAACTGACCAGCAATTCAGAGAGGCTGCCCGGCTGCTACCCGCCCCAGCTGTGGCCTGCATGTCTTGGTGGACTAATTGTATACATCCCAGCATGCTTGCGAGGGAATGGCATTTGTAGAACCATTACCAAGAAGCAGAGACTTAGGGCTACCTGAGGTGTTCTGCAGGCTCTGCTCATCTGGCCCCCACTTTAAGGAAACCTTTCTTCCTGGTATCCATCAGATTGCCAGCCTACCTCCACTTCCGAGAGGCAGAGACCCTATTGGTAGAGACCCTTTAGGGTGGGGGAAACGTGTGTGAGTCAAGCCATAGGCACTGCAGACTGGTCCAGAAGTGGGGTTTGGCCCAGGCTCCTCCAATCACAGGAAGCTGATGTCAAGGTTGATGGGTGAAAAGGAGAGCCTGAAGCATGGCTAAAGACTCTCTTGTCTAGATTTAAGACAGAGAGCAGCAAAGCCTTTACGTCACCCTTGCGGGCGGCCGGGCAACAGTCCCATTGTCCTCAGGGCCCATTGCATGCTTGCCCTGGGTACTGGGAGTTTAACCACTACCTAGAGTCTTTGAGTAAATGAATGTATGCATGGGGTATATAGGTTCTTGGTGGAGCACTTGCAGCCAGATTTTCTGGAGTGATGCATGAAACCACCTGCATATTTTATGAGAGCTTCCTTTGACACGGAGTGGGTAGGGCGGGCTGGGAACATGTTGGCCTATGGGTTAAATGAGTTAGAAGCTGTTGTCTAGCTCACAAATTAAAACACAGCCACAGGACACCGAATTCAAGCTGAAAACAGCATCATTGGCCCAATCTGAGAAACATACCTGCATGTTCCCAAAGCTAAAAGGTCCCAGACTCTGTACTCAGAAGCCTGAAGCCCAGTGGCCGTCAGCAGCCTTAGGTCCAGCAGGGAACGGTGACACAGTGACCCACCCAAGTAAACCTTCAGCTTACATCTGTCTGCGGCCCAGCGGGATTTTCCAGCCAAGCATGTGCAGTCCTCCCTGTTCCTTCGTCCTCTGCCAACCCACACTGAGAGTGAGGGATTCCTAAGGTGTCTGCTGTATCAGCTCTTGGGGCTCGACCAGCTGCAGTTGGGGGGTGGCTGGCAAGGTGTCCACTGTGCTCTGTCCCTGCCCCCCCTCCCCGCCCCCAGTTTTCCTTTTTCCTAGCCCTGCATAGCCTCAGTCTAGCTTTGAACCTGGCTCTCCTCCCTGGCCCAGACTGGTGCCACCCTGTTACTTACATAAGGACATGTAAGGAGGAGAAACTAAAAACAGACGTGTGCAGTGGAAGCTTCAAGGCAGGCTTGTTGGAGTTGGGAGGGGTCTCAGAAACCTCTCCCATTTAAGCCCTACTGTTCCGTGGGGACCACCTCACTAGAGACGCAAAGGGGTAGCTGAAGGCCACCCACCTCTGGGGACTTCACTGGAACAGAATCCTCCTTGGTGGCTGGGCTGAGAGTTTAGCAGAAGAGGGACCATTCGGAATCTTTATCTCCAGAGGGCAAGAGCCATCCTGTTCCCTGTCACTAGAGCTGCGAGGAGGAGGCGGGGTTGAGAGGGAGGAACAGGACAGCCTCTCAAGAAGGCAGTGAGGCCCCTCCCCCTGCCTTTCTCTCCGCTCTCGGTGCTCTGCACAGTGAACTTTCCTGGAAGTTGGAGAAGTGCTGCCGCCTTGGGTGCGGAATCAATGCACAGTCTCCCAGACATCCTGCCCCGCTCTGCCCCCGCCTCACGTATTTTTCTCCGTATGTTAAGTGGGATGAGTGGCGAGGGTCCCCTCCTAGGCCGGGGACTCCACCTGAGTGTTTTTGGCCTTCAACCACGTCCAGGCTGTCGCTCTGGTCTGCAGCGCTCTAAGAGTAGTTTTGGGACCAGCAGCAGCCTCATCCTGGGACTCCAGGATCAGTCTCTTGGGCTTCTGATGGCCCCTGGTCACCCTCTGCTCTTCCCTTGCAGCTGTTTGAGAGTGTAAACTGGGCCCCTGAGGTAAACAGCAGGGCTTCCTGCTGATTACTGATTATTGACTGGTAAACCTGTTCCTACAGGCAGCGCCCGGCTTAATAGAAATGGTCTTTCTTGGACCCTGACTGCTAATGATACAGAAACTGAGCCAAATGTCCTCAAAGGAGCAGGTTAGATTACATCCTGAGCTGTTCACAGTGGAGAGGTAAAGTCACTGGCTCTGGTGGCCAGGCCGTCTGAGGGGTAGGACAGAGCTGGCCATGGCCTTCAGATGTCCCCCACAGGCCGAGTAAACACTTGGCCAATGTGTTGCTACTCATTGAAGATAGTCACTCCACAGGGGGAAGCTACTAGAAATGTTGATTTTAAGACAGGCAGTCTGTGACTTTTTCCTCCAGAATAGCCTGTGGTTTGTGTGCTGTGTGCTTGGCTTCGGTTTCATTAGCACATGGTTATCATACAGAGGAAGGGGATTTCGTCAGGACGTGGAGATACATAACATACCTTCATCACGCCCCCTCCCACCTTTCCCCTTCCCCCTGCCACACCCTAGACATTATATGTACATATAAATTAGGGAGCTGGGGCTCAGCAGTTAAATACACATGCTGCTTTGCGGGGTGGGGGTGTTGGTTCCAAGCACCCCACCGAGACTCACAACCCACTGTAACCCCAGTTGCAGGCACTCACACTCTCTTCTGGCCTCCAGACACAAGCATGTAGGCGGTGCACAAACATTCATGCACACCAGCTCACTGGTGTGATTATAAAAATCTTTTATAAATAATACTTTCTTGGCTTCTATCTTAGTTAGGGTTTCTATTACTGCAACAAAACACCATGGCCAACAGCAAGTCTGGGAGGAAAGGGCTTATTAGGGTTACACTTCCACACTGTCTTTAAACTATTGAAGAAAGTCAGGACAGGAACTCAAACAGGGCAGACCGGGAGGCAGGAGCTGATGCAGAGGCCATGGAGGGATGCTGCTTACTGGCTCGCTCCTCATGGCTTGCTCAGCCTAACTTCTTATAGAACCCAGGACCACCAGCCCTGGGATGGCTCCACCCACAATGGGCTGGGCCCTCCCTCACTGATCACTAATTGAGAAAATGCATTACAGCCCAGATCTCACAGGCATTTCCTCAAATGAGGATTTCTCCTCTCTGATGACTCTAGATTGTGTCAAATTGACACAAAACCAGTCAGTACAGCCTCTTTCCTTTCTTCCTTTCCCTCTCTCCCCTCATCTCTCTCTCTCTCTCTCTTTCTCTTTCTCTCTCTCTCTCTCTCTCTCTCTCTCTCTCTCTCTCTCAACTGGAGACAGACCAGGCTGGTTTAAGACTCCAGATTGGACCCCCTTCCTTGGCTTCTTAAGTACTGTGATCCTAAACTCCTACAACCACACCCAACTCAAAATATAAAATATTCTTTAAATAATAGTGTTTGCAGGAAAACTTTATTTTATGTATTTATGTATTTATTTAATATATTTGAGACAGGGTTTCTCTGTATAGACCTGGCTGTCTTGGAACTCACTCTGTAGACCAGACTGGCCTGGAACTCACAAGATCCACCTCTCTCTGCCTCCCAAGTACTGGGATTAAAGGCATGCACTCCCATACCTCCCACCAACAGGAAGACTTAATACATGTCTGTCTCTATAATGTGTACTCTACACCACTGATAACCTAGTAACAAAGACCCAGTGCCAACATTTAGCTTGGGTCCATGCTGTTCCTACCTTGGCTGTCTATTTTGTAGACCACAACCTTGGAGCCATGCTGTTCCTACCCCAGGTTCAGAGATGGTGGAGTTCAGATCAGACAGAGAAGACATCTGGGCCAGCTATCGCTCCTCGGTGTCTTTCCCCAGGACCTCCCACCTGCTTATGAGCCAAGGTAAGCAGGGGCTAGAGACTGGGGGGGAGGGGGGAGGCTTCCTGGCGTTGGGGGAGGGGACTGACTCATTGTGAGGAAGGGTATTGGGGGTATGTGAGGAAGAGTATGGGGGGGCGCAGTGTGGAGAGGGTGGGAGAGGGTTTAACAGAACAAGTGTTTGTGGCTATGGCTGTGTTGTCTGTTGAGACTTGCAAAAAACTTCATCTCTATCCAAACAGCTCCACCTAGGAGTGAGTCCTGGGGGAGAATCAGAAGGGCTGTCGTGAGCTGAGCAGAGGGCGGTCTGAAGCCATCACTCCCCATCCGGGTCTTGCTGCGCCTCCCAGACAGCATGCTTCTAACACACACAGACACTACAATCATAAGAGGGAACCGGACGCAGGGGTGGGGTGGGGTGGGGTGGGGGGAAGGCTGGGGAGACAGCTGGGGGGAGAGGGGCGGGGTCTGGAGAGGCTGCTCCCTCCCGAGCTAGGTGAGCTCCTGCTCTTCAGCCCCCAGCCCCCCGGCAGCTCACGACCATCTTTAACTCCAGTTCCAGGGGAGCCAGTGCCCTCGTTTGGCCTCTGCGATCGATCGATGGCCAGGCAGTACACAGACAGAAATGCAGGTAGAACAATAAGTAAATAAGTCTTTAAAATTTTTAAAGAGAAGTTACAATCTCAGAACTTCTGGAATGGGAGACTGGATGTGAACAGCAGCTGAAACATGGCCATGCGCAATGCCTGAGGTGCCCACGTGTGGAAAATCAATATCATCTGTCTGAGGAAGATGTGATTCCAAAAAATAGGAGTGGATCATGGAGCTGTGAGGAGCCGAGTTGGGGGCCACCTGAGACACAGGGCTGGGGCAACATCTGGAGTCCAAGCCAGCTCAAAACCAAAACCAAATAAATAAAGAAATCCCAAGATGTGTCTTCTGGTCCCTCCGCACTCTCCACCCACAGGCAGGGAATAAGAAAGTATGACTGAGGCACTTTGGGGCAGATGGAGTTCAACCTGGAGAAGCAGCACAAGGAAGGAACCTAGGAGACCAGTCCTGCCATCCAAACCCTGGGGCGGGCACAGAGATGGAGAGCTGATGGGGTAGCTTTCTTCACCCGAGAAACAGGCAGGCAGCATAGACTGGGAACACGGCTCAGCTGGTAGACCTGGCCCTACCGTGTGCTCAGTCCTCGGCCCACATAAAACTGAGCACAGGTCATCTCCGAACTCAGGAAGGGGAGAAGGCAGAAAGAAGCATGGGTTTGGGGTCAGGGGCTGGAGACCTGCTCAGGCAAGGTCAGATCCCCAGTGCCCACATTAAAAACAAACAAACAAAAAAACCTCAAAAACAGGCACACCCCCAGTGCACCTGTAATTCCACACCCAGGGACAGAATCGCTGCTGAGCGCCAGACTTAGGGAGAGACACTGATTCACAAACTAAGGTGGAAAGGGACAGGAGAAAATACTAAAGTCCATCTCTAGCCTACACACACATACATACACACACATACATACACACACATACACACATTACACACACACATACACACATACATACACATATATACATACATAAACATACATACATACTTACATATACATACATTCACATGCATACTTTCATACACACACACACACGCACACATACATATATACTCACATATATACATTCACACACTCATGACAACTCACATACAAACACACACAACAGACAGACAGACAGACGCACACACACACACACACAGAGGGAGAGAGACAGGGAGAGACAGAGGGAGATTAACTCAAGGTCATCTTCAGCTATATAGCAAGTTCCAAACCAGCCTGGTATACTGAGATCTATGAGACCTTTTTTCAAAGATATAAGATAAAATAAATAAAAATGAAGACTCATGAACAGGGCTGGAGAGATGGCTCAGTGGTTAAGACTGCTCTTCCAGTGGTCCTGAGTTCAATTCCCAGCAACCACAGGGTGGCTCACGACCATCTGTAATGGGATATGATGCCCTCTTCTGGTGTGTCTGTCTGAAGACAGTCACTGGGTACTCACATACATAAAATAAATAAATAAATCTTAACAAAAAAGATTCATGAGCAATTAATAAATCAAGGAGACAAATGCTCCCTGGTATAAAGTACTCAATAAATAAAGTCAAGTCGCCTAAGCAGGAAAGCACGGGGCTGCAGAGACTGGTCCGAAGGCCTGGGGCTTGTACTGAGCAGGCGGGAGATGGGGCAGGGAAGAGAAGGAACCGGCAGAAGACATTGCTTCTCAGGAGGAGGGGAGGAGGCTTTAGGCGGAGGTACAAATTAGTGAGGCATTCATTCATGGGAAATCAAAAAAGCTCTGGATCCAGGTTTGATGGCACATGCCTGTCATCCCAGTATGGACGGGCCTACACAGAGCAGGCCTGGCACATTATGGGATCTATAATGTGCCACCTGCTGCCTTTGCAGTCCCTTTGTCAACCTCAAGTACATGCAATACTGTCACCATTTTTTAAGAGATTTATCTATTTATTTATGTAAGTACACTGTAGCTGTCTTCAGACAGACCAGAAAAGGGTGTCTCATTACAGATGGTTGTGAGCCACCGTGTGGTTGCTGGGATTTGAACTCAGAACCTTCGGAAGAGCAGTTGGTGATCTTAACCACTGAGTCATCTCTCCAGCCCTACTGTCTCCATTTTACAAATGGAAGATCTGAGGCACGAGAGAGGCAGACTCAGGCTATAAGCTGCATCCACCCCAGGACTTACAGTTGCCATCCTCTGTCTTGAAGGCCTCAATCGAGGTCCATGCTGGAAGAGCGCCGAGCCAGCCTGGTTCCCAGGACCTCAGGGTCCTGTGCACAAGTGGAGTCGGAGAGTAGAGGAGACTGTGACAGGAAGAGGAGCAGATTCTTTGAGTTTGAGTGAAATGAGATTGTCACAGGCCATTCAGGAGAACCGGAAGCCTTGCATCTAAGGGGGTGTGGTTCATAGGGGTGGCCCTGCCCTGAGTGTGTTTATGTGTGAGTATATGTGTGTGAGTATATTGTGTATTGTGTGTGAAAGTGTGGATGCTATGTTTGTGTGTGTGCATATGTGTGTAAATGTGTATGTGCACGTAAGTGTATTGTGTGAGTGTCATGTGTGCAAGGGTGTATGAGAATGAGTGTGTAAATGTGCGTTTGTGTGTGAGTGTATTATGGGCATGTGTGTAAGTATAGATGTGTGTATATGTGTGTGTATGTGTGTGAGAGTGTATGTGAGAGAGAGTGTGTAGATGTGTGCGTGTGTGTGTGTGAGAGAGAGAGAGAGAGAGAGAGAGTGTGTGTGAGTATATGTGTGCATATATGTGAGAGAGAGAGAGAGAAAGAGAGCGAGAACTCTATGCTTAGGAGGACACAGCCTGGATGAGGTGCTAATCCTGAGTCTAGCTGCTGCAGTGTGAGCACAGTTGCTGTACCAGCCAGTGTGTGTCACCAAGAGGCAAGCACTCCTAAAACCCCCTTCTCCATTCCAGAGAGAGTGCCAGTGTCTGTACAGCCACCTGTGGCCTGAACAAAGCCAGTCCATCCGCCGTTCCTGAAAGCCTGCCTGCTCTCTGGAATCCAGGCATTTGGGTGCTGCATCTGCATCTGCTGCTCCTGTGTGCCTTTGCAAGTCTGCTGCACTTTTTAAACAATAGTAAACAAGGTGTCCAAGAATGCAAAAGAAATTCTGCAATAGCAGTGCTGGGATCAGACAGTGGGAGAACTCAAATCTGTAAGAGTAACTTGCACACCAGGCCGCCAATTAAAAGCTTAGAAACACAACTGGGCAGTGGTGGCACATGCCTTTAATCCCAGCACTCTGGGAGGCAGAAGCAGAGGGATCTCTGAGTTCGATGCCAGCCTGGTCTACAGAGAGAGTTCCAGGACAGCCAGGGCTACACAGAGAAACCCCGTTTCACTTTTCTCCTGCCACCACGGAGGCAGAGGCTCTGGCTCCAGGCTCAGGTGCGGTCAAGACTTGGCATCCATGGGCTCATCACAGTTGGATTCGAGCACACAGAGGTGGGCTTGGCGCTTGCTGTGGGCATCAAGCTCAGGGAGGCACTTTGTGCCGAGCACAGATCAACCTGATTAAGACTGATGACAACAAGAAGTCAGGGGGGTGGGTAGGCCTCTGCAAAACTGACTGAGAAGGGGAGCCTGGAAAAGTGGCTGTGTAGTGATTAAGGACTGTGACAAAGAACCTCAAGCCAAGGCGGCGGTCATCGAGGAGTACTTCGAATGCAAGAAATGAATAAATAAAATTTTGGCTCATTAAAAAAAAAAAAAAAGAAAAAGAAAAAGAAATCCTGTTTCAAAAAAAAAAGGAAAAAAGGAAAAAAGAAAAGGAAAAAGCAGAGAGAGAGAGAGAGAGAGAGAGAGAGAGAGAGAGAGCAGAAGAACCTTCAGGAGCTATAGTGCCTCCGCCCTCCAGGGATAACCCTGGGAATGAAACCCTCTCCTTCTTCCTTGACTTTTAACAGTCAACCACATGGTTATCCTATGCTAGGCCTGAGCGCTACCCATCTAAAGTTAGACATTAAAAGCAACACCCAAGAAAACGGACACAGGTATGAATGCCAGTCACAAAGCCAGAATAAAACAGGCTAATGGGCACATGGGAACCCATTGACCCCAATGAATAATTAAAGGACACTAAATAAAACAATAATGAGCTAGCATTCCGTGTATCAAATTGTCAAACCTTTCCCCCCTAGTGAAAGATGATTCTCGGGAATCTAGGGATCACAAAGGCGTTTTTTAGGCAGTTGGGGTTTTTTGTTTGTTTTAAGTGGAGGGCTTAGTTCTGAATACTATTTATGAGAATGAATGTCCACTGTTTTCAGGGGCCAGTCTGGCACACACTTTTGACAAGTCACAAAGACCAGAGCACAAGGAAAGGAGCAAAAGTTGTCATTGCTGCAGAAACAGAGCTGTCTGCCCCTAACGTCTGCTGTTAGATCAGTTCATGGGGCATGGTTGGCTCGACAGACCAGAACAGCAGTCACAGAGTAACATGTGGTTAGCAGACAGTATGCAAACACATGCTCGCACTCGAGCACAAGCTTGAAAGACTTATGCCAACTTTTAGCCATCCACACCTCCGACTACAACAAATACAGTTGCATTCTTATTTTTATTTCTGTTTTCTAGTACATTCCTACCAAAGACATATTTAGATTTGTCAAAAGGGATAAGTAATTTTTTAATTACATAATTTTTTTGGGGGGGACAAAGTTGAATAATTTTTTTTTCTGGGAGGGATGATCTACATATTGGAGTAATGAAACCAGATTACCCCTGACTAGATCTTCCACCTCATTTTTGACTAACGGATGGAATTTTCTTCATTTTCTTCATTTCATACTGCTGAGCTGAGAAGGGGTGGGTGTGGAGCTAGGGAAGAAGAAGGTCCAGAGGTCAAAGGAATGCTCCGACTCTGAAGTCTAGTTCCACTTAGCCAGTGACTTGGGACCACATCGCTACCACAGGCCTGTGTGCACTACTCTAAAGAGAGAGAGAGAGAGAGAGAGAGAGAGAGAGAGAGAGAGAGAGAGAGAGAGGAATCCTGGTACTGACCCCAGGGTGGCTGCGAGGTTTAATGAAAGACTGCCAAGGGGGGCAGACTGCAGTGTCTGAACAGCAATGGCTTCCATGGGCCCATCTGACCCAGCCTGGGAGGGAGGCTGGGGACAGAAGCTGACTCCAGAGCTGTGCCTCCTTCAGGGCCTTCCTGGACTCTCAGCTGATTGGAAGCCAGTTGATTGTGGCTTCTGACCCCCATGCCTTCTTCATCTCTCAACCCTTCTTCTGACAGAACTGCTTGTGGCCTGAGGCCCATCTCAAGGCAGCTCACTGCCCCCCTACACTGAGGTGGGCCTTATCACAGGGCAGCTCCTCTCACTGACACCCTAAACCCCATGTCTACCCCATGCCTCCATGGCTCTTGAAGAAGCCCAAGGGGAAACTGCTTACCAAGATGGCCCAGCTCTAGAATATAGAGAGAGACCTAGGGAACAGGGAATTCCCCCAAAGACAAAACCTTTCTTCCAAGAACCTCAATACAGAAGCCCTTAGACAAAATTGGGATGGAAAATGGCAAAAGTCAAATGTGGAAGTTGGAAGTGTTGGCCCTGTTGGGCTGCCTGGAGCTAGGATCTCCCGAGCCCGGCTCCCAGCTGCTGTCCCAGGCTACAGCACACCAGGTCCCTGCAATTCCCCAACTCCTTTCCCTGAACTAAGTAAGGGCGTGGCAGAACACATGGGCCAGCTTTGACTTTCAAATCTCCTGACTAAGGGGTAAATGACTGACTCCAGGAATCTCTTTTTTTATAATTAGTTAAGGTAGAGAAAAAAACACCCAGGAAGGTGTTAATGTCAACTAGAAAACAGGTGAAGTCCAGCAACTTCAGTGAGCACCCTTGTGTCAGCCAGGGATGACATGGGCTTTGCACGGGCCACCCTCAGCTAACCCAACAAAAGAGTTACATGCAGCTCAGCTAACTGTGAACAAATCAATAAAGGACACTGGTGTTCTTCTTCGAACAGGGGTGGGGCGGGGCAGGGCGGGGCAGGGCAGCAGCAACCCTGAAGGTTGTGTTGCCCACAGAGAGTTAGAATCGCTTGTACTTGGTGTGATTTGACAACTCTGTGGGCTGTGCACCTGCAGATGGGAAGCACATTTTACAAATGAAATTAACCAAGTGTGGACACTGGCAGAGCGGGGTGTCCGGTTCACACCCCAGGCCATTCTAGCAATCTGGCAACTAGATCAGGGCTTCTCCTCAGTCAGCTAATGAACTAACACCTGCCAGGTTGCAGGTCTTCCCCTCCAGCTGCTTGCCCTACACACACACACACACACACACACACACACACACATGCATGCACAGATACACACAGATGACATACACAGATACACACATGCACACACAGATACACACATGCACACACAGATACATATATATATATACACATAGATATACACAGATATGTATGTGTGTGTATCTGTTCTGAGCTATGCTTAGTGCTTAAGACAATTAGAATTTGTAGACAATAGAACTAAAGAGAGACCCCAGGGATGAAGAGATGGTTCAGCAATTAAGAGCACTTACTGCTCTTGCAGAAGACGTAAGTTCAACTCCCAGCACAAACACTGAGAAGCTCTCAAATGCCTGTAATTCCATCTCCTGGGTTATCAGAAGACTCAGGACTCCATGGGCTCTTGCAATCTATGCACATGCGTACATGCTCTCTGTCTCTGTCTCTGTCTCTGTCTCTGTCTCTCTCTCTCTCTGTCTCTGTCTCATACACACACACACACACACACACACACAAGAATAGATCGTATTTATCTGGACATTGAGCTTCTGCCTGCAACCATGGGCCCGGGGAATCCTGAGGCCAGTGCAGCCCGTGTATTATCTTAGTGGGAGCTACTGGCGGCTTTGATATCCTGTGTGGGCTCTGGGATTCGACCTGGTTCCACCTGCTTCTGTCTCCCGCCACAGCCTCCCTGTGCAATGTGCTCCCAGTGTGAGCAGGGCAGTGCCCAGGCAGGCAGGCTTCCAGTTCACCCCCAAGCTCACTCAAGGAGGTGCACCTCTGCCAGGCCAGCTGAACTGGTGTTCTTAGCTCCCCCACGCCCCTCAGTTCCCCTCAGCGGACTCCTTTTGTCCTTGCTAAATCCCATCCAATCTCCCTTCCAAGAGCTGGCGGATCCAAGTGGAATTCAACACCCAAGCACTCACACAAAGGCTAGGATTAACAGCCGGCTTTGTCTGGGCACAGATGTGCAGCAGCTTGGGAAGGAGCACAGGTCTCCTGTCACTTGAGCCAACAGGCCAGCTGGCTCCGCACTTAGGGGCAGGGATGACAGAGATTCGCCTTCAGGGTACCACGCCCCACTCCTCTGGTAGTTTGGAGGGTCACTTAGCTTGTGACGCTGAAGGTCTGTTCTGCTGAGAAGTCCCTTAGTCTACCTTCCTAGCACTTCCAACAGGTGTTCTGGACGCAACTCCAGGTCTTCCAAAGTCTGGACGGGAGACAGGCCGCAGCAATCCTCTAAGCTACCCAAGAGCCAGGCAAGCCCCTGGGTTCTTAGGACACCTGTGTTTTAGGTGGTGTAGGATGTTCCTAGAGAGGCGGGGCTAAGGCTGTCTGGGGAGGGCCCGGCTAGATTCAGAAAGAGTAGCCTCCTTCAGGGGAGTTCAGAGGGAGTCAAGTGGATTGAGAGGGCACTGGGGAGCCACTCTGGCTGAATCCCAGGGCAAGACTCAAGGAGCATGGGCTACACAAGAAGAAGGGCTTTGTGGTTGCCAAGGGAACCACAAGGTGTTGCAGAGCCAGTTCCTACCCTGCCCTCTCACCTCCTGAACCACCAATCCATGCTACCGTCCAGCCACGTGATCTTGGAGACTATGCATGTAGTCCTCAGGCTGCAGGACACAGAGATCACATCCCTTATTCAATGTGAGGCAAACCAGCTCCATTCCTAAGCAAAGAGCTGGTCAGAAATACGAGTCAGTTTTGGGGTGCTTGTAGGTATCTGTTCTTCGCTAGGGTGATGCAGATATCTGCTCTCTGAGAGGCTTGCTGGCCTGGACAAGATGTCTCTTGTCAGGGGCACACTCCTATGTGCCAGAGAAAAATAGGAACGAGAACAGGACACAAAGCAGGGATGGGAATCCTTCTGGTGAGGTGAAATACTCCAGTAGGGGTGTGGCGAGAGTGTCGGGAGTGCAGGGGTGAGGGGTGTAAGGAAGGGAGTGATATGCTTGTCAGAAACATCCCAGGGTCTGAGATGGTCACAGGGACCTTGTCCTTGAGGATGTTCTGCAGACTGTGGGAGAAGGGTTACTTGGCAGCTCCCTACTTGGAAGAAGGCGAACACAAAGAAAGAATGACCTGAGAGGACACACACTAGGATTTAGTCAATACCGCCCACAGCACAAGGACCCAGGTTCTCTTTCTCCTGCCCTCACACAGGACTGCTCATCAGCGCGGACACAGGGCGGACGACCCTTGCTTCCAGCCAAGAGATGCTTCCCTTGAGGCCTCTGGTGTTTGGAGACCATACCCTGAGGCTTTGGGGCCTTGGGTTTGGATAGCGGGGAATGAGGTGGACAGAAGTAGCGTTTGCGCTGAGGCCTGAAGGTGGGGAGGGGCGAAACATTGGGCGGATCCCTATACTCCTCATGGTCTGATATACACGAGCTCCTGATATACACGAGCAGTCATTTCTGGATCTGCGCTGGGAATCTTCACAGCTCTATGGTCAAATTCCCAGAGAAATAACATCTCTTGGTCGGGGAAGGTTCGGGACCATGATGGTGGGAAAGGCAGAGTGGAGGTGTGGCATGTGACAGAGGGTCCTCAGGTAACTCAGAAAAGCACTGAGCACGGAAGGGAGGAAGTGACACTGAGACACAGCTGCCAGAAGTCACCCCTAGCGGCCACAATGAGTTCCTGTCTCTCCAGCAAGCAAACAACAGTAACAGACAAGTTGAAGTTGCTTTCCTGCCTGCTTCAGTCCTTCTCTGTGCAGAAAAGCGGCCTTTTCTATCTCCTGGAATGACTATTGCCTAATTCTAAGGTTAGATTCAGTTCCTGAATCTAATTAAGCTCTTTAAAACTAGATTTTCACCGGGAGGTGGTGGCACACACCTTCAATCCCAGCACTCTGGGAGGCAGAGGCAGGCAGATTTCTGAGTTCAAGGCCAGCCTGGTCTACAGAGTGAGACAGCCAGGACAGCCAGGATGACACAGAGTAACCCTGTCTCGGGGGTGAGGGTGGAGGGTGGGGGGGGAGGGGGACTAGATTTTTCAGGCTGAGAAGGGGGCTCCGATGGCAAGTACTCGTGAAAGGATAGAAAATAATAAATACAGCCTAACTCTAATGACCCCAAGAAATCAGTAGTTTAAAATGCTATCTCGCTTTGTTAGAAACTAGGTAAAAGGTCACATTCCAGAGCCCGCCCTTTGTTTAGACCTAGCAGAAAGGCCTTGAATAGGTGATCCTGGCCCCATAGGGTAACTGGAAATGGGCTAAGCTTATCTTCTGTAAACTTACGCCATTACCCCTAAGCAGGAGTTCACGCAGCTGTAGACATTATAGGAAACTAATTTGTCCACTGAGCGCGGGCTCCGATAATTTAAACTGATTGGCCTACAAACTATGGAGTGGTACAAATCAATTGGCTCCCATTTCGCGGGTTCTCCATGCTAAGAAATGATTGGTTTGTGAGTCGCGGGCTCTGTCGTAAACTTATAAAAGCTGTCTCAATTCGGCACTCGGGGTCCATAGTCCTCTGACCCTGCATGGTGCACGGCTATGGAACCCAGAATTCTGGAATAAAGAAATCCTCATGCTATTGCATCGAGATCATTTCTCTTGAGTTATTTGGGTGTTGCCTTCTGGGGTGTGGGGTGCTGGGGCACCCTCGGTTTTTCGGGTCTTACACTCACTCGCCATGCAAGGGTAAGGAACTGAGTTTCATTCCCAGAACCTACAGAACAAAAGTCAGTATTTCAATCCTTTACCTGATGTCTTTGGGCCCCTTCCCTCTGGGTGGCTCTCCTCACACGGTTCTGCTTTCTCATCTCATTCCTCCCCCATCCCAGTCCTCATAGTGTGTCCCCAACCTAGGTTCCAGACCTGCCCTAGTCCCTTGCCCGTAGCATAGTGTCCAGACCTCTCAGGCTCCCACACTCCTCGAGAGAGATATAAGCGTCAACTAAGCTGTGGGAGCTGTTATGAGGACGTGACATGATTGTGAGGAGAAAAGGAGCTACCGAGCAGGCAGCCTTTGGCAGGTCCTGGGGTGAAGGACTGAGGCTACTCATGCTGTTGTTGAGCAGGAAGAACTGCAGGAGGGCGGCGAGTGGCGGCAAGGCCAGGCGAAGGATTGAACAAAGTCGCACGGTTCACAAAGGCCATGGCAAGAACTCGGGCCTGGGCTCCAGAGAAGCCAGCGGGATTTTTAGAGTACAGGACAATCACATTCTAACATTTGGTTTTCAGGCCCTGGGGCTGGACCAACATGGCCTAGTAAGTTTTCAGACAGATCCTCAACCACCCAAAGGAGGAGCTGCATTGACACGAATCCTTCTGGCCAACCCCCCTTCACTGCCCCTCCCCCCTCACTGCCCCCCTCACTGCCCCTCCTCCTTCACTGCCCCTCCCCCTTCACTGGCTCTTCCCCCATCTCCCCTCTTTTACTACCCCTCCCCCTTCACCACCCCCTCCCTTTCTCTCCCTTTCTTTGGGGCCTGGAGAAATCTCAAGCCCTTAGGCATGCTAGGCAAGCCTCTATCACTGGGCTACACCGCCACCCCCCAAACTTCACCTGTGCCCAAATAAGGGTTGGAACTAGGACTGCATCTGGGAGGTGGAACTCCTGCTGAGAGCTGACAGGTAAAGATGACCCAAGAGATATGGCTTTAAGGGAATAGCGGTGCCACCTCATACGACCTCCTACCCCTGGGAGCACACGGGACTGAGCTTAGGGTTAGCTGAATCATCATCATCATCATCATCATCAGCTAGGCATGAGTGACATACACCTGAAATCCTGGCTCTTGGTGGGCAGAGATTGGAGGACTGCGGTAAACTCCAGGCTAGCTCGAGATTCAGAGTAAGCTCCAGGTTAGGTTAGCCTGGGCTACCATGTGTCTCAAGAAAATAAAAAAGTATAGAAGGAAGAGAGAGATGGCTGCTTGCCTTAGTAGAGGACCTGGGTTGCACTGTTGCTCTTGCAGAGGACCTGGGTTCAGTTCCCAGAACCCATATGACAGCTCACAGCCGTCTGCAACTCTAGTTCTAGGGGATTCGGCGCTCCTCACATACGGCACACACGGCACACTTGCATACACATGAGCCAAACACTCACACGCATAACCTAAAGAAAGGTCCAAAACACAGCAACCAGCATGGCAACCCTAGCACTTGGAAGGCAGAAGTAGGCAAACTGTGTTTGGGAGATCTAGGCCAAATGTGACCCATCTGACAGAGAAGAGGGTCGGGTAGGAGGAAGAGACGAAGAGAAAGTACAAAGGAAGAAAAACAGGGGGGCAGAAGAAAGCCATTGAGGCACAGTGAGGCTGCAGTGGCCCAGACAGGGCTGAGCTCAGAGGCTGGGTCCTCCTGCCCCACCTCTTCTTCCCTGCGCCCGGCTGAGGCTGTCAGGCCAGGGGTGCAGACACCAGGGTGTGGAGGTTAGAACCTGTTGTCCTTTGCTTCCCTGTTGCTATGGGAAAGAAAAACAAAAACAAAAACAGACCAAGAGCAATTTTAGGGGGAAAGGATTTCTTGGGCTTATTACTTCCAGATCACGGTCCATCCCGGAAGGAAGCCGAGTCAGAGCTGAAGGCGGAAACGGAAGTGGCCGCCACCGGAGGACCTTGCTTCCCCTGGCCTGCTCGGTGGCCTTTCTTACCCAGCCCAGGCCCACCTACCCAAAGACAGGACAACCCACAGTGCTCTGGGCCCTCCCACATCAGTCAGCAATAAAAATAAAATGTCCCACAGACACGCTCCCAGGCCTGTCTGATGCAGGCAATTCCTCAAATGGACTCCCCTCTTCCTGGATATGTCGAGCTTTATGTCAAAAAGACTTCAGGCTGCAAAGGGCTTGGACAACCCCACTTCTCTGCCACCCCTGCCATACACGGCTTGGATAGCAGGCTCAGACTGGCTCCACTTGGCACCGGTAGCTATACTTGATGGTCATCCCCTGGTCCTTGGATCTCCCATATGCTGGGGTCTGCACTGCACCCGAGGCTACACATTTACTGGTCTCTCCTCAGGGACTCCAAGCATGCCACGTGAGGTCAAGCCTTGGCTTCCTTCCAGGGCCCCTTCAATCCTTGGGGATTCCATTATACCCAAGGCTACACCTTCTCCCACGGCTGCTTGCTCCTGGCTTCTCACAGCTGCCCGTTATAACCCCTTGAATCTGAAGCTTTATGCAGCCAGAACCAGTTAACACTTGGGGAATTCTTGCACACTACCAAGTGTGGCCGCCAGGTTGAGCCACGGCCCTGGCGTCCTCTGAAGCTTGGCTTCTGTGTGCTGCTGGCTCTGAGGAAATATTCCCAGATTGTTACACCTCAAATCGTGCTGGTCTCTCCTTAGTTGCAACTGATTCTTCCAGCCCAGCTTACCAGAAACTACAAATCCTGAGTTCAAATATATCATATTCTCCTGAGAGTCTTTAAGTGACTCTCAAACTTGCCTCAGAAACATCCCAAGCCAGACCCCCACTGTTTCACTCAGCATCCTTATCTTCCAAGCTCCTATAAAACATCCCATTAAATTCTGAGCATTCGATGATTTTTCCTGCCCAAAGTTCCAAATGCCACCACAATCTCCTCAAAACAGCAGGGGAAAAAATCTGTCAATGCAACATCTCACCCCTGGTACTCATTTCTGCCCTGCTTTGCTCTGTTGCTGAGATAAAATACTAACCAAAGCAGCCAGGGAGGAAAAGGCTTGTGCTTCCAGATCATGTCCCATGGTCTAGGGAAGCCAGTGGAAGAAGGCAAGGCAGGAACCTGGTGGCAGGAGCTGAGGCAGCGGCCACTGGGAAACCAGAAGGCCACTTACTGGGCTGCTTCCCCTGGTTTGCCCACAACCGGTGGGCTCTCCCACCTCGACCGAGCGAGCACTCAGGGAAATGTCCCACAGACGTGGCCACGGGCCAATTTGACAGAAACAATTCATCTACATTTGTGTCGAGATGACAAGCCAGCGCAGAGACTACTCCCTCTGTCTCTTCTGAGCCAGGCTGAAGCCAGCCAGGGATTTCTGCTTGGTCCACAGTACCGCCTTATGTGACCTGTGGACCCTGGAGTGTGTCCCCAAGTGAGAGAAAGGAGCCTCACAGCACACTCAGATGTCTGCTTCTGAGCCAGCTGCGCCACCTCACCTAAACCTTTCTGGACCTGGGGTTAAACCTCAGTAAGAGGGTGATCTGAGACTGAGGTAGCTTTGCCCACCCTTGTGGTTCTGCGTTTCTGGGTAGCCGCTGGGTTATCGGGGTGCCTCTTGGGGAGGCAGTTTTCAGAGGTCCTGGTCTGCATTTCTTCCTCACCACTGGGGTGCCCACTGCGGTGGCGGACTGGTGGGATGCCAAGGCGCTGCTCAGAGCAGACACACCCCCTGCCTCCCAGGGACGCTAGTCCCAGCTGCTGAGTGATCAGGGCCCCCACCCCCAATTTTTTTTCAAATCATGAGATGCTCACAAAACCTTCCCTCTCTGCTAGTGTCCTGGCCTCTACCCTCTTGCCAGCAGGTGCATCTCTACAGACCCCAGCACCTGTGTCTCAGAGCCTAGAGCGGAAGCCCAGGCGACCAGACCCCCAGACAAAGGCCTCATGATGCAGAGGACAGACAAGCCAGAGTCCGCGTTAACCAAACTCAACTTCAAGTGGACATGCGGGATGGAGGGGGCTGACTGAGAGAGCAAAGAGGTGAGAGAAAGATGGGAGGAGGAGGTTTCCCCTCCATCAGGACGAGTCTGGCAAGACCAAGGGTTTGCCTCACAGTGGCTGCTGACTGGCTGGCTACAACAGCTATCTCGTAGCTGGGACACATACCCTCAACCTCTCAAAGTCCCCGAAGCCTTCAGCAGGAGTGGGGGTGACTGAGAGGCTGAAGCACCCCCTAGTGCTGCAGGGCACACACGCGGCAAACCATTGTCACACTAACCTGACTGAAAAACACTTGGTGGGGGGAGGTTGTGTACACGTCAGACACTGTCCTCATCTCTGGGCCTTCTCCAGACCCAACAGGCACACTGCACAGGGAAGCACGGAGCGGGCTGACCTCCCTCAGCCTGCCAAAGTGCGGGCCACATGGTCTTCAGCCCCTCAGCTGAATCCTGAGGCAGCCTACTAGGCTAGGGTGCAGAAACTGGGCCACACACTTCCCACATCTGAAAGAGAAGCCTGAGGGGTGGAAGGAGGGAGGGGCCTGGCGCCCGAGGGTTGGGTTCCTCTCAGACGTCTCCCAGGAACACAGGCTTGTGCTAGGGGCACCGAGAGCTTCCTCAGCCTGCCACCCCTCCCCCACTTTGCCTCCAGCCTTTCTCCTGCCTGTACTCTGCAGCCATTTCTTGTCACTGCTGAACAATAGGCCTTGCTGGCAGCTGGCAGCTTGGCCCTGCCTGGGCGGTGGGGGAGTCTGTAACACTGGGGCTGAGACAGCCAGCCTGCTGCAGAAAGGGTTCCCAGCTCCAGGGACAGTGTCACCACGTGCTGTCTGATCCTGTCGCGCACAAGACAAGCCATCCCAGACGCCTTGAAGACTGGCACCTTAGGGCATTTAAGAGCTTTTGCAAACCCTTGTGGTCTGTAGTCCAAGGCCAGCCCTCCCAGGGTGATAAGAAAACAGGGAGAGGCTGAGCAGCCAGTGCCCTCTTGCCCCAAAGAAGTTGTGAACCTGAAGTCACACAGCCAAGGCAAGGGAGCCTGTGAACACCAGGAGAGTGTGGCCAAGAAAGTTCTCCCTACTGGCTAACTGCTGGTCCTACTGGCTGCTCCTCTGTCAACCTTAAGGTAGTGATGTAGGTATGTCAGGAGGGAGACACCCCCTGACCCCCATCCCAGATCTGGGGAAGAGTTTCCAGGTCTCCAGGCTAAAGTCAAAGTATGCTATTCTAGAAAGATTGGAGAGAAACTCAATCAATCTGCCTCAGCAACTCAGGTGGCCAAGACAGAAACACTTACATGCAGGTGTTTCAGTCCAGCTGGGATAACAACCCGTTTACACACACACACACACACACACACACACACACACACACACACACGAGCAGGTTTGGGCTTGGTGACAAAGGGTCTGCTAATGAACCAAGCTGAATGCCAAAGATCAAGCTCCTTAGAGCAGAAGAGCCACGCCCCTTACAGACCTTGAGCTTTCCGAAGATGTCCCCTCCCGTGTGGCTTGATGCTGTCCCCCTCCCCCCTCCTCCCCAGCACCCAGTGCACTGGGCTCCCTGGGCACCTGAGCTAATTCATCTTCCTAGGGGTACACACCCTTACCGAAAGCCTGCCCATCTTGTTTGCGCCAACACCATCTTAAGGCCAGTGTGGGTTGCAGTATCAGTTTGGCAATGTGTCTGTGAAGGGCCAAATGGCAACTCTTTTGAACTAAGAGAGTCAGTACAACAACTGTACCTGGCTCAGCTGTGCTCCGGACGCAGACATCAGCCCTAGGATGCACACCTACGAAAGCATGACGATGGTCTAGGGCCTACTCCTTATTAAAACTGGCCGTGTGTAGATGGTGGGAATGTGATGTGCCAACATCTGGAGAAGATGAACATCCCAGAGCTCCTGTTCCTCAGAACTGCAGTGTTGCAGAGAAAACCTGTGTGGAGCTCAGGCCAAGCCAGGGCAGGGTTTGTTTCGGGCAAAGTCTGGAGCCCTGCAAGGGTTGAGAACAGGATGGGCTCCTAGGAGGAGGATGCAGAGATGGATTCACGGACAGGTATTTGAAGTTGGCCTTGAAATGAGGCTGTTCTGCACCAGAGCGTGGGGGCGTGGGGGCGTGGGCAGAGGCAGGGTGCTGGCGTGTGCCAGAGACGGGTGATGAACAGGAGCCCTGGAGCAGGCAGAGCCGACGCCCGGTGCTGCCTTTCTCATTCTGCACTGTGTGTGAACTGCCAACCCTGCCTCGCAGACTTCCCTACCCTGCTTTTCTACTTTTAAAGATAGGGCCTCAGGTGTCCAAGGTACAGCTCAAACCTCTTGAACTCCCCACCATTCCCTGAAGCCTGCCACTTCTTGGTGAAGACATTGCTATGGTCCTGCCGATCCTGTCCTTGTAAACCTGGAGGCCGAAAGGCTTTTCAAAGTTCCAACACTAATCACTAGGCAAATGCTCATTGTGTTGGATTTGAGTGGGAGACCCTGGTTTGCAGCTGCCATGAGTGGTCCCCACTGGACCTCCTGATCATCTGCCCTGTGGCACTTTGCCAGGACTTCCATGGCAAAGGACCCAACTCGGGAAGCCTCAACCAGAGAAGCTAGAGATGCAAGGTCAGCACAGTAGCAGGTTGTTCCATTGAAGGCTTCAAAAGGCAGGCTTCCTTGCTTGTGTCACAGCTAGTGGCTTGCTGGCCATCTATGTCCGTTGTACCTTGACTTGTAGAAACACTGTCCTCACCTCTGCACCTGTCTCCACGTGGCATCTCCACGTCTGTACGGCTGATCTCACTCAGCTGCAGTGTAACTGAAGGAGCCACATGCTGGGCTCTAGAACCCTCCGCGTTAGTGGAGCACTTATTTCCACTCTCACAGGTATTACCCACCCGTTGCTTCACGGGCTAGCTGTCATGGAGCGCCTGGACATCCCCACCCCAATCAGTCCCAGAAGGTGGCAGGGTGGTCCAGACTGGCACTAACACATGGTACCGAAGCCTCGAGGGCAAGATCGGTGGCACACTGACACCTGCGGCAGCTGAGGACGAGAGGGTCTAAGTCAGAGATGTGGAGACAGGAAGGTGTCGGAGGATAAAGAGGCTGAACTGAGGGATGCGCTCACTGCGTGGCAGCTGAACTAAACCTAAGCGGGCCAGGTAGCCGACTGGAGGAAGCAGCCAGGTCCCAGGGAGAGCGCCCAGCGGAGAGGCACACCGCTATTGGACAACAAATTCTGGTAGTCACAGAGTTTCAGCTAAAGCCCAACAGAGGCAGGGGCTACCGCAGTTGTGTGCGGTGTCATCTCAGGTTCATTAGGGGTAAAAGCTCTGGGAAAATCCTGGTAAAAAACAAGGTCTGAAGAGAGCTGGGTCAGAGAAGGAAAAGGAAGCCAAGAAGGGGTGGAGGGGGCCTGGAGCAGCGAAGGGGAGGCTGGTTCAGAGACTGAGAAGGTTCTGGAGACCCAAGGACTAGCAGGGCAGAGCCCACCGCACCCACCTTAATGGACCAGTCATGACGCGAGCTGGCCGCGCTCTAGCTGGAAGAAAACTGAACAGGTTTCATCTTTTAACTGTTTATTGTATAATATAAAACTACAAAAGACTGCTCATTCCCATGTACATTGAATCTGTCCCATTGTTTAGAATACAGCCTGAATGAATCTACATTGAACACAGCCCTCTGGGTTCTGATGTGACGTCTGTAATATTGCATAGAAAAGGCACAGCTCTCGGGTCTGTGGGGAAAGGTCACACCTCCTTCCTCAAAATCCACGTGCCAACACGTCCCTGTGTACATTTGCAACACTTTAGCTGTATATATGGACTACTCTTCTCTTCCAAATTCCCCAAAGTTCACAATCTATCCTGGCTTTGTCTGCAAGAGCGTTTGATCCTGGCCAAGAGCCGTGTAGAGTCATCCTTGGAAGCACTGGAGACAGCCGCAGGAGGGCGGGCGGACGGACAGACGGACGGACGGACGGACACACACCCTGCTGGCACCCAGGTGCTGGCCAGCCGGGTGGCAACAAGAACCAACCACTTACAGATAGGACAAGTCAAATATGCTCTTTCTGCTATTTTCAGAAATGTAAAAAGGTTCAATTTGTAAGAGCAAGGTTTCACAATTAAGACAATTCACAGAGCAGAGGAGCGGGCACTGCACAGGCAGTCTTTGTGTCTCGTGTAAGAAGGCTGCCCTTGCAGTGCTCAGAATTCATTGTTTACTGCAAAGGTGGTAGGAAATTTAGGCTTTAAAAATGATCCGGAAGTTGATACTTTGGCTCTTTGGAGCTTACGTCGTTAAGAAATTTTCCTTGATTGGCCTCAGGATGGTTGGGCTATGGCGAGAGGAGGCTCGGTTGCTAAAGACACTGGAGCGGTATAGGAGGCTGTGGCCATTTCTCACCCTTTGCTATGAAGGTGGGTGCCTGTGTGTTGCCCTTCCGCAATCAAGAGAAAGTGCTACTAAGAAAACTTTAAAAAATTATCAATTCCTTTATGCTTGATTTTCTTAAAAATTTGGAGGTATTAAAACATTCCTCATCCACACCTTTTTGCATATTTTAAATAGACCCATATTGGAGATGAGAGTTAAAAATGAATGTGGACTGTGTATCTGATGAAGAGACAGGTGGGGGCTGGCTTGGCGCTCCCTTTTAATACACAGAGACCTACGTTCCTACAAGAAATACATTCCTACAGTACATTCTGCACCATACCACCAGGATGTTATTAGAGCGCCACGGTAAAATAAATATATTTACACAGGAAAAAAAAAGAAAGAATAAATAACTTACGGGGAAAACCATCCCTTTAACTCTCTCAGGATTCTGCTCGCACCTTGTCACGTCATTGCACGTCATTGTCACCAAGCTCTTCAGGCCCAGGCACCCGGGCTGAATGCCTGGCTCGCATGCCACAGGACTGCTTTAGTGAAGGTGAGCCACTGCTCCAGGAAACCTCTGGAAGCCACTCCGCCACTCAGCCTGGGGCTGGGAGACCTCGCTCTGGCTCCAAGTCTTCCCTGTCGGGACATCCTTACTATAAACAGGACACAAAGGCAGTCCTAACTCAGGGTGGGCTTGCTCTTCCTGAAACGGGCCGTTAGCTTCCCATGGCTGCTTCAGGACTTAGCATTTTGAGGACTTAGCACTTTGCCTGCTGGAGCTGGGGTGGGTGTTTTGATTTTGAAGCCCAGCCTTCAAATGCACTGGAGTTAAGAGAACCAAGTTTGGGCAATGCTTCTCTGTGCTTATTTGAACTGTCGCCCAACATATGGGATTGTTTAAACACACGATTTGCTAATCCAACAAAAGTACAGTTGTTCTAAGTTACTGTAAATCAGTTTTTGACAATGGCAATCAACTGCTTTGTGCCACTTTTGCTGGGAATAATCAACACTACTGTATATGCACATGTATGCGGATGTGTGTAGCATGTGGCCAGTTCACAGGACCCTCCAGTTCTAAAACACACAGAGCATGGGCAGACCTGCGCTCTACAAAAAAGAAAAGTTCTTAAAATGGACAGGCACACTGACCCTCGGAAGCGTGTACGACAACCCAACCGTCACCTTACATATGGTCCCTGGTCCTATATGAAAGGAAACAGGTCTATGGCGGTCGGTGGGAGGCCCGTGGAGGGTGCCTGTGGGAGCACAGCTGCATCAGCCTCTCACTGCTCCAGAGCTGACCTGTCAGACACACCTGGGTGACGGCAAGGTGACTCAAGAGTGGAAGAAGACAGGAATCCCACCATGCACAAATCTCCTGCTTGGATGAGCAGTTCCTTCACCACAAGCACATCTGCTTGCCACGTGCATTATAAAAATAAAACTATCTATGGCTTGTTTAAAGTGCCATTTATAAAATTTATCTTTTTAATTGGCCAGAAAGACCCATTTTATCCATGGCAAGAAGTGAGCAGAATTGGTTGGTGACTGTATATTGACAAATGACCAACAAAGACAACAAAAACAAAAACAAAAATCCCATAATTTAAGTTTTTTTAAATAAATATAAAAGTTATTTCTAAAGAAGCCATCTATCTGCATAACGATATAGGTTGTAACCTGCACTCAACAGCTCAAGTACCACTGCAAGAAAGAGCCGTGAAGCAGAAAGGCGGTTTCAGCAACAGGCATGATACACTAAAACAAACGATTGCATGTCACGGTGCACGCGTGTGTGGGATCGCTAAATAAAGAGCTGCTTAAGGGACCAGCACACAGGGGTGGGGTGGGGCAGAAACATGCATAGAAATTCCTGTCTATGTATTTGGGAATAACAGCTTTGTAAAGTGTAGTTAAATTAGCAGTTAATTAAGGAAAGCAACCAGATTGGACACCATGACATAAGGCAGTGGACTACGGCTCTAGTCACAGATGTCAGGAGGGCGCGTCCTGGCTGGGCTGGCAGAGGTGCGCAGAGCTAGCTCACTGTGCTGATCAGAAAGATGCCATTTGCAGCTCTTAGCAACAGAGGGAACAAAAGCCCCAGGGAAAGGACACTAGGAGAGGCAGCTCAGCATGATGGATGCCTTCTGGGAAGACTTTCTTCTTCATGAGCCCTAAGTACTCAAGTAGAGTTCACCTCCATCAAGAGGTCAGTTGCTTGTTGTAAAATTTTGTTGTGTAAAACTGTGGTCTCATCATAAAAGCTATGCCAAAGGGGAAAGACCGGGGTTTTTGTTTTAAAAAATTAAAATAAAAGCAATTAAAACAGCAACTTGGCATAAATGCAGTTTTGTTTGTTTGTTTTTGTTTTTAATCCCCCTGCTCTGCCCCCCACCCCCTTGAGACAGGGTTCTCACTGTATAGTTAGTTCTGGCTGGACTGGAACTCATAAAAAATCCACCTGCCCCTGCCTCCCAACTGCTGGAATTACAGGGGTGTGCCACCACACCCTGCTGAGTCCACTCTTAAATAAGATGATGCAGCCTCTGCTCAAGAGAGTCATATCAACCAACCCCCCTGCACCCCAACTGCTTAATGCAAGTTTGCTGAGCAGACAGGCTCTGGCTTTGGAAGTCACAGTGCTGGCGGGTGACCATGCCAGGAGCTGGTGCTTGTGAAATTTGGGTGTCAGATCACCTGGCCCTTTATTAAGCGCTGTGTGTATTTGCACTGGGGACATCAACTGCAGATTGACGTGATCCGATTCTCTCTTGCACCATACACATATAAAACATTACAAGTCCTATAAAAGTACAAGTGCAACTTGTACATCTCACGGTTGCAGGAACTATGTGAGCAAATCCTATCAAAATAGCTATTTCATATGTATAAACAGCATTTGTTTTTAGAAAAACAATATCATAAACTGCAGAATCTGTACAAAAATATAAAATAAATTTGGGCAGCAGTTTTCTAAACAGCCATGTAAATGCAACACTTACGAGTAGTTAATGCCTCTAAAAAGGCTGAATTGCCAAGTCAACTTACACAGGGCAAACGCCAGAAAAGGTACTGAGATTATCCAAATAATATAGATATATATTCTTTTTTTTACCTCTTGCAATAAAACTTATAGAAAAAATAGACAAATATGCACATGCAATTTACAGCTTTTCCAACTTAATCCTTGTGCTTCACTTGAACTGTTCATGTTCACCTTTCAACATTAGCAACACAGTCTTCAAATGTCTTCTCTCCTACGCCAGGGCAGCAGGGCTCTGAGGAACCCACTCAGAAGAGTGTGTTAAAAGTGGTCATACTTGAATGAAGGCACTCCAACTCTGCTTGAAGAAAATACTAGTGTGATCCTTTTGTAAAATTTTCTTTTTCTCTGAAAAAGGCAAGCAAGGGTCCATGCACAGTGCGGAGAAACTGTTGGGGCTGCAAAGGTGCAGGGCCTGGCTGGGCGCAGTCACAGGGCCCCAGCTGCAGAGCCTGGCCAGGTGCAGTCACAGGGCCCAGCTGCAGGGCCTGGCTGGGCACAGTCACAGGGCCCCAGCTGCAGGGCCTGGCCGGGCACAGTCACAGGGCCCAGGTCTCAGGAGCCAACAAGCACCTCCATGATGTGATCCAGCTCCGTGAGATCCATTTTGAAAGGCTGACTTGGGGCAACAGGTTGATTGCTGTACGGAGCCAGGGTCTTGAGGAGGTCATCAGCTGACACAGGGGCCATCTTTGAGGCTGTCCCCGATGCAGAAGTGCAGGGGTCAAAATCGTACATGGATGTATCAATGTCAGCAAACAAGATGTCATCCAGGGTCAAATCTGTCAGGAAACCCGTGGATGTTGTTATTTCAAAATTCCCAGGCAGAGAGTCCATGAGTCTTGAGTCATCTGTGCGGCCTTCCTGGGGCCCCTCAGATTTCTGGACACTGGACTCACTGGAGGTTCCTTTTGAGGCCTCAGGAGCTGCTGCATCGGCAGCCTCTGTGGAGGTAGATGTGGGACAGAGCTCCTCAATCTCCTCCAAGGCGGAGGAGAAGCTGTCCCTCTCTGCTGGGAGGGCTGGAGAAGGGAGTCTGGTGGGAGCTGCAGGGTGCACGGCTTGCAAAGTGCAAAAAGTGTCATCGTCGTCCTCGAGCAGGGAGGCAGGGGTGAGGCAGGCCTCCAAGGGTGTAGTGCTTCCTAGGTCACAGGGGTGAGCAGGAGGCGAGGCTAGGTGGGTGAAGGCAGGCGGGGCCTCCCGGTAGCTGTCGCTCAGTGAGTCGCTGGGCTGGGAAGAGGGGGTGAATGCAGGCCTCAGGCTGCCTTCCTGCTTGAGTTCCTCCTGGATCCGCCTCAACATGTTGTTAATTAAGACAGTCTTCTGCAAGCTGGGCTCTGTGAGAGGCCTGTGGTTATACAGTTTCATAAGGGAAATGTTGAAGATAGTCTGGCGCTGTAAGGTGTAAGACACCCTGGATGGACCGTCGGAGGGGGACACGATTTTGCCTTCCAGCCCATCTTCATGTTCATCAAACTTCCGTTTTCCTCCTTTACCCAACATATATCTACAAAGGAGAAAGACAGAAAGTAGCATCAATTACATGAAGGCGAATTCCACCATGAAGATGCTGACTTAGGTTAGGTCTCATCTGTGTAGTCAGTCTCCTGCCCAGAGGAGCAGATGGGGTTAGTCAGGAAGACCCTGTCCACAGAGAAGTAGGGTGTCCATGCTTGCATGCCTGTAGAGCAATTTTTAACACTAGGTAATCCTGGCCAATGTACTGTGTGAGTAATGTGTACGACACAACTTGGAGAAGTTAGGAGTTACCATGGAAACCATGATTTTTACTTTCTCAGCTCATGTGCTTGCGTTTGCATGCCTAACATTATCACACAGGTTCAATTTCCCTCCCCCAAATGGGTTTATTTTTAAAGCTTAAGAACACACAATGCATGACCTCAACAAACAGAGGTGTTATAAATTACAGCTTGAACACAACTCAAGTGGCGAGGGCATCAAGGTAGAGAAGAACACACAATTCTGCTAGGACCGTGTGTCTCAAATGTTTCTTCCTTCCTCTTGTGCACAAAGCCTTCCTGACAGTCAGCTGCCCTCAGAGACTGAGCTGCCACTGCCTTTCCCTCTAGGCCAAGTGGAAGGAGGCTGTTCCCGGCCTGGGGCTCTGATTGGCTTCATTTCCCAGCCTGGGCTGCGATTGGATAAACTGCTTCAGGATT
Organism: Apodemus sylvaticus; assembly: GCF_947179515.1. NCBI lineage: Eukaryota > Metazoa > Chordata > Mammalia > Rodentia > Muridae > Apodemus > Apodemus sylvaticus. Next base: position 95,774,271 of record NC_067482.1, on the reverse strand, counting down.
AAAAGAACCTGCTCTGACTGTAAGCCCTGCGAATGGGGCACTGGACACATGTTATAACACACACCCACTGTGACCTTAGAGACACCTGGGTATTGAAAGATATAAGGGACTCTATTGCAGACCCTGAGAAATCTGATGAGGTCCCTTTGTGAGAACCGCTGTCTGTCTGGAGGTCTTCTCCAGAACGCAAGCCTTCCTAGTCTCCACAGTCACTGTCACCCTGTCTCAGACTTCTGCTATGAAAAGCTCCCAGGACCAGCCTTTGTCTCATGATTTCTTGTCTTTGTTTTTGTTATTTTTTACATTTCCAGGCAGGCTTTCAGTAGGAATCTTTGGGTTGAGTTTGTCAATAGAACCTGCCATTTGTAAACCTGGTTTCCAGCCACTCAGCACCACACCCAAGCAGGTTAGCCTGCTGCCTGACCACAGTCAGGAAAGCATCCCCACTGCCCTCCCCGCCTCCATGTGAGCCCTCTCCAAAGGCGCTGGGCAGCCTTGTTCCTCACAGCACCTCTGCAGCCCCTCACTAATGCTCACTCCACATCTACAGAGGCTCAGGTACTTTGCCAGAGCACATAAACTCCCTCCTGGGTCTCACAAGCCTTTTGAATTTCAAATCTGATCCTAAAGGCAGGCTAACACAACAAATACACCTCACAGAAGTTTTTTATCAATACCCTGTGTAAAGGAGGGCCTCGGTGTCCCCCCATAAAGCAGACATAGAGGAGGCCAGTGTGGCACACAATCCCATAAAGGATGTCTGACTTCTGGTGGGAGAGAGGAAGACAGCTGCAGCCTGTCCACGCCACGCCAGCATCAGTTTGAGAGCTGTTAATGCTTATAAAGAATGTGGAATTACTTGTATGAAACCATTTCCCTTCATTTCGTAAGCATCAACAAGATGGCTATCATTGTTAGGACCAAAGATCAGTCCCATAATCAATACAACTGTTGTGTGAGACATGGAGGGTCTAATGACAACGGGCTTCTCTTTCTCCTCTCAGAGTTCCTACTGCTTAGTGGGTCCGCTTTATGTCTACTTAGCACCGGACATTTCCTGTTTGCAGTACCTGTACTCCTTTAAACTTGACAAACCAGACAAGAGGTAGTTTTATTTCACTCTGCAAAACAATATATCACAAGCATTACCAGACAACTGGATTTTGAAGCAAGTAATTGTATTCACAATTTTATGTCTATTTGCTTACAATTTGAGCATTGAGCATTTATACTCTCAGGGAAAATTTTTACTTTGCCTGAAGAACTTATAAATGCATTTAATTTACATACAGTGTTATCTGATCTCTGTTATTTCATCTATGATCAGGCCACTTAAGTGTGTAATTACACGCATGCATACACGCATGCATACATGCACACCCTAGGCCAGCACGTGATCTGGTGCCTGTTCGGGTGAGACGAGCATTCTGTATTACTTAGGGAGCTTTATAGCAAAACTGCTAAGTGCCTGTCAGGTTGTCACAACCCCGTCGGGTCCACCCCTCCCTGTCTGAGCCCCGGCCTCCAACCCTGTCAGGTCTTCGATCTAACCCACAGCACCAGCCTTTACTGTCCTCCCACCCCGACCCCATTTTCCTTTTAGTTCATTTTCCAAATAATCATTTTACTGGAATTCACAAAGGACTGGGTAAGGAGGTGAGGATATCAAGAGGGCTCATCCACAGAATTTTGAGAAACACTGAAATACAGCTAAAATCAAACCAGAAACTTATTGTCACTTGGTATTTCTAGTGATTTTCTATAGTAAATTAACTTTGGCACCAGAGTGTAGACTTCCAATCATTAAAGACTCGTTACCAGAATAAAACAGTCCTTTCTGCACTTTCTGTTGCTCCCATCCATGTTTTTTTTTTTCCAAATGAGATCTCTGATGATGGACTGGTCCAAACTTCTGAGCAGTCCGCCCTTCCTCGACTCCTAAGGAGCTGTGTTACAGACATGTACTACCATAGGACTTTTTTCAATAATACACTTCTTTTGAAAATTCTTTTATTAACTTGTTAAGCTGGACAAAGTGGCACATGCCTTTGATCGCAGCACTCAGTGAGTCAGAAGGTGGCAGACACGCGTGTTCCAGGCCAAGCTGGGCTTCTTGGAGAGACCCTGAGCTGGCTTTGTGCGTGCATGTGCACATGTGCATACGGAGGCGGGGGTGGGGGTTGGGTGGGGACTTGAAGGCATTAGTTCTACCCTTCCACCGTGGGTCAGTGAGCCATTAAGGCTCTCCCAGCAAGCCCTCCTGAGCCATCTTGGTGGCCTAATAACGTATTTCTTTAGAAATAACTGCTACTTTCATAGCAGTCACACCTAGGGGCTGGAGAGATGACTCAAGATTCAGAGCACTTGCTATTGTTGAGACCCAGGGCTCAGTCCCTAGGACTTCCATGGTGACCCGCATGTATCTGGCATTCAGCAGAATTCCAAGAGCTGACGGCATCTGTGGAGAGAATTTCAGACTTCAACATGAGCAGCACCTAACTTCCATCAGAATGGTCTGGTCAGAGCTGCCTGCTCAACCGGTGTTTAGGAAAACCTGTGGAGACATCAGTACTGCTGCGTTGAACAGGAGGTAAAGGCCCCTGTGAGTAAGTTCTGTGAACAGGACAAGGACTAAGTTGAATACTGGGTGTTTTTCAAGTGTATAAATAAGGACCTCTAGTGGAGTATGTCTCAAAACAGGCTTACTTTCATTTTTTTCCTGTTTTGTATTGAAGCAAACAAAATTGGCTCCATGTATCCAATGAAATTGCAAAATGCACACAATCTAGCTAAATCATATAGAAAAATAAAAATGCAACAAAACTAAGGCAAAGAATGCCAAAGGTAGCAGCATTGCCCCCTGCCTGCTCAGAGGACCTTTAGCTCCACAGAGAGACGGTAGCACCTCTCACATAGAGGGAGGGCTCTGTATAACCTGAGCTCCATAAGCAAGACATAATGCAAAGACAAGGCATGCCTTCAAGAAGCCAACAGCAAACAGCCAAGCGTGTGTCCCATTCTGGCGGCTTTGAGCCTGTCTCAGGCCCGACTGGGTCAGGGTGGCCAGCTCCTCAGAAGCCGCTTTCCTTAGACACTCTGAAAAGATAACAATGCTCTTTAAGGGCTGTCAGAGGCACGTGACCTTTCCAACGGCCTCAAAGGACGGCAGACTGCAGAAGCAGTACCAGGAGCTCGTTAAGGATTCCTGGGAAGGCTACCCTTTGGAGTGGAAGGGCTCCAGAGTCAGGGCCCTCTAAATAAACACTGGATACTAGCTTGCTTCCTGGGATACCTGGACTTTCCTGTTCCCTTACACCCCTCCACAGCTTTCAAAGAACCAAATCTATCCGGACAAAAACCAAAAGATCTTCCCAGGGCTCAGGGCTGGGCTGGAGACACCACACACAAGGAAATCAGGTGGGCAACTCCTTTCTTTCCTCTCCTGGTACCCAAGCCTAAAAACTACTAACAACTGCTTTTCTACTGAACATCCACTGGCTCTTACTGAAAGGTCTGAGATCTAATATGGCCTCTTACAAATTGTCAGGAACAAAATCCTGACATTCTGGACAAATTGAGGCCTGGGTTCATATGCGCAGACACTGAGCTAGGATGCCTCAGCCTAGTCAGTACTCTGCGAAACTGATGCAGTCAATACCAACTGCAGCAAACTAAAATCTAAAAGAAAAGAACACAAAAATGAGCCCTGTATGTGCCAGACACGGCCTCCAGTTTGCAGCTTGTCATCAGGAAAGGATTCTATAGCCCCAAAGCTACACTGTTTAATCCCAGCACTAGGAAGGCAGAAGCAGGTGGCTCTAGACCACCGCTGCCGCTGCCGCCGCCGCTGCCGCCGCCACCACCGCCACCGCTACCGCCACACCACACCACCACTACACCACCATCACCACCACCACACCACCACTATAACAGAAAAAGGACTATACTTTGTTTAGGCTGATGCCCCAAAGTAACATGTGTCAGTACAACTTTCCTCAGACAAAGGTCTAGACTGCAAAGGGTCAGAAAACCTTTACCTGCTGCCAATGGTTCCGCCATTCCAGGTCCTGAGTAACTCACACCTCAGGAAATGTGAGAGGACCAGGGCTTGAGTGATCTGCAGAGACCAGGCTTGGCAGCCCCATTTGCATATCTGTCAACTACCTCCAGACTGGAAGGCCCCAAAGGCACAAAACTGTCTTGTTCACCTCAGTACTCTTCGTTTAGGGACCCTCCCCGACACCAAAATGGTCCTCAAAAAATGAACAGGAAGTGGAACAAATGAAGAGAGCCAGAGGGCCAGTATGGAAGTGTGAGGCAGAAGCAGACAGCTCTGTGCATGGATGTGGTGGGGACCGGAGGGCATGAGAGGGAGAGCGCTCTTTCCTGAAGACACCGCTGTGAGCCCTCACACTGACCACGCTCTCCCACTCAGCTGTGGGCCTGGTCGATCACAGATGCCCAGCTCTAGGAATCTGTCTTTCTGAAGTTTCCGGGGGATGCTGGACTGAGATCTCAGAATCATCATCTCCTCTGGGCCTTGTCAGGCCATCTTCCTCCGAGCCTGAGCACACTGCTACTCACTGTCCTGACAATGAAGGCACTCCTACTTTTTGTTTCTAAGCAAGGAGGGCAAAAAACAAACAAACAAACACCCAATGAGTAGCACTTTGACTACAATTCTACCACCTCGGCTGTCAAAATTAAACACCTATAATCTTCATGGGACAAACAGAAAAATATTCTTTTACAAACAACCATTTCTGTTATCCCACCACTACCAAAACCACTGCTTTTACTGCATGCTTAGCACAGCCCAGGAACTGCACGATGGACGTCTCCTGCCCATGAAGACTGGCTCTGTGCCCGGCAAGAAGAGATGTAAAGTCTGTTTTAACTCAATTCATCCCCCAAACAATGGTCATTATACCTGACAGAAAAAACACACTAAAATTCCTTTACTTCTTACTCGGATGGGGGTCAAAATTGACAGCTGAGCACCAATTTCAAGGAAAGGAGCCGATACCTTGTACAGGTATCCTCTTTGGACAAGAGGTAACAAATCTCATATCCAATTAAAGCATCAAAAAAGATATCTGAGAGTGAGCAGAGGTAATCAGACGGAGGAGGGCGGGCTGAGCGGAACAGATGTGTGTATGCTTAGCACTCAGGATGGGGTGCAGGCAGTCATCAGTCACCTCAGACACCTCAAGGCTTCACTGATGGGTGTCTGGTACACGTTTCCTCTTGGACTTAATAACTCAATTTGCATTTTCCAGGGGTATATCATAATTAAGTGACATGTTTTCTCTTCTTTTTCAAAAAGATTTAATTTTAATTTATGTGTATGGGTATTTTGCCCATATATATATATATATATATATATATATATATATATATATATATATATATATATATATATATGTCTGTGAACCACTTGCTTGCCTGGTGACACCAAAACCAGGTGTCAGATCTGGAATCGGAGAGTTAACCGACAGCTGTGAGCTGCATGTGGATGCACTAAGAACCAAAGCCAGGTCCCTTGGAAGAAAACGAGAACTTTTAACCATCTCTCCAGCCCCAATACATTTTTTTTCAAAAGTCAATTACAGTGCCAAACCAACCTATGAGATCTTCAGGTGGACCGAAGAAGTTATAGGAGGGGCGGGGCATGTCACTCTTGAGGGATAACCACGTACTATGACACACACCTTGCTTTCCTGTACAGGTCCAGTGTGGCAACTGGTGTGAGCACAGGCTTCTGAGAGACCACTGGCAATGCCGACCCCACCACCCCAGGCCTCCACACCAATTTACTGCTTTTTATTATTTTATAGATCTTTCGCCTGCATGTATGTCTGTGCACCATATGCCTGCCCGGTGCCCAGGGACACCCACAAGAGGACTTCAGATGCCTTGGCACTAAAATTATGGATGGCTGTAAGTCATCAGGTGGGTGCTGGGAACTGAACCCAGGGAGAGTAGCCAATGTTCTTAACCTCTGAGCCATCTCTCTAACCATGCCCATCCCAATTTACTACTTTTGAAGAAAAAAGGAGCCAAGAGGGAAGAGAAGGCTCCCAAGAGAACACCAGAGATTTCTCATCTGCATCTGGTGCCGCCAGAGTCTAGGCTCCTGACTGGAGCAGCTTCCCCAGAGTGAGTGTCAGGAAAGCATGCTCCTAACTAAACCAACTGCGTGGGAGAAGTCAGGAGCGGCAGGAAAAGCCCAATAAAGGAAAATTCCTTCTGGCAAAATAACCTCTAGCTGAAGAGAGACCTATTATCCCAGTGTGCCTAGCCAATCACCTGGTCCTGGGACTACCCCTAGGAAAGTCAGCTCACACCTTTAATCCTAGCACTGGGTGGGCAGATCTCTAGGAGTTCAAGGCCAGCCTGGTCTACATAGGGAGCTCCTAGCTGGCCAGGGCTAACTACATGGTGAGATCCTGTCTCAAACAAACAGCCAAAAAAAAGATAGGTAGAATACTGTTTTTCCTTTTAATGAGATACTGTATTTTTCTTTGTCACTCTTGCCCTCAGCCTAGTCCGTCCTGGCCACCGTGAGGTCACTGGGTCTGTCACCATTTCTGAGGCCCAAGTCACAGTCACAAAGGCACTCTTACTCTCTTCTCTTCTCTCCTCTGCCCCCTCCCATCTCTCTTCCTTCTCTCTCTCTCTCTCTCTCTCTCTCTCTCTCTCTCTCTCTCTCTCTCTGATGCTGGTCATTCTTTCTAAAGCCCCTGTCCCTGCTCACGGCTCCTTCCTCTCAGTGTGTCTGACCTCTGTGAGGCTTCGGCCCATTTGCCTTCTCTCCTTGTGGGTAGCTGCCCATGTTTACAGCTTTCCCACCCTGGGGGCTTTCTTTTAAACTCTAGCTGAACTCATTCTCACATTCTTTTATTAATGAGAATGAGACCCCTCCCAGGGGCACCCCCAGTTCCACTTGATCAACAGTGGCTAAAGTGGGGCTGGCAAGAAATTGTGCAGAAGCAATTTCTGAAATGTACTTTTCTCAATTCCTTATCTTCACTCACCTGTGGTCTCTCTCCTGCTTTTGAGGTGAGTTTCTGTCCTCGACAGAACACTCCTTTCTCAGCTTGCAGTATGGCAGTGGGGTGAGGAAAAACCCCATCCGGCGTCAATGGGAAACCATGCTGGCTTAGATAGCTTTCCACACTTAACATACCACACCCAGAACAACACATCACACTAAGAAACCTGCTTAGAGCTAACTTATAACGCCCAGCTTCCCCTCAAGGCACAAGAAAGAGCCAGACCAGAAAGAGTGCACTGCTAGGGAAGTGGTGGTCAGGGATGCTGGCACAATCATCAGGGAAGCTACAAGAAACTGCAGCCTTTCTGTCCTGGGCTGCGGCCAGGAGGGTACATGATGGGGGGGCGGGGGGGGGGGGGTGGCATCAGGCAATCTTCAGACAACAGTGGCAGCTCCTGGCCTGGGGGGAGCAACAGTCCAACAGGGTGAGAGGCTCTGCTACTTACAGACAGGGAAAGACAACAGCACTCCACCCCTTTCCACCCATGCTAGTGACAAAATGTGAAGCCGTCAGGATCGGAAGGTCTTATTTTTAAACTAAAGCCTACCCAGGGTTTCAGAGGTCTCTGCAGTAACATCCATGCTAATTGGTAAGTAAGACAAAGCCTCCCTAACAAATCAGCACAGTAATTATAAAGCCACTCGCTAGACCAGGCAGTCCCCGGTGCTCACTCAGGCTGCTGTAACCTGACACCCACCGTGGCTCTGCTCAGCCAGGCCCGGTCCCGCAGGCCAACCCTGCCCACCCAGCCAGCTGCAAACTCCCAGGCCTCCAGAGGGCCACCATAGGCCAGTTGAAGTGGCCAGGATATCAGGCTCCATGCAAATTTACAGAACTTTACCAAGTGGGGTTGTTTTCTAATGTCTACATTTTAACAAATTTTTATCATTCCTCAGGATTTTCACTATCAGCTAAATTGGATACAATTTCTAATGCCGGCTTATCAAACATCGTTTCACGTGAAAATACATGGGATTTTAACAGGTGACAGACCAATTACACTGAGTAAACAAGAGTCAAATTTTAGAAGTGAATGTTTAAAATAATGAAAAGCGAGATAGGGAAGAATAAAGTATGATTTTATGGTAAAAATCTGAAAAGCAAAAAAGAGCTTTTAAAACATGTCAGCAGTGGGATGTGCTTCTAATACCATCTCGCTGGTTTTCTGTCCCCGGGACACTTTAGGTCGCAATGCCAACCCTAATGAATTGAGGATACCAGCCATCTTGTAAGTCTGACGATGGAACTGCTAACAAGTCCTCTATTTCACCCCAGAATTCTGGCTAAAGGCAATGTCTGAACTTAACAGTTTCACAGATACATGATTTGAGGCCTCAGTTTGGCTAGAAAATACAGAATGGTCAAGTAGATGAAACAAAACCAACAGACGCTGGGCTGGTGCCTTCACAGCTGGGTAATGAGCACTGCACTCTGACATCTGAGTCTGTCGGGAATTTTCCATAAAAGTTAATCAATACATCACTATATATTTAAAAAAACAAAAATAAAACTCTACAAGTCAAAAAAAAACAAACAAGAGCACAGCACATTTCTTACATGAGAATTATACTAACGTTATAAGCATGTTTACACATGTCAACAAGCATGCCCAATGCAAATTGGAATCCTAGAACCTTGAAGCCAGCACCACATCTACCACAAGGGGGCGCCACAGAGCAGCAAGGTATCTTCCAACTTCATGTCAGTTCCTACCTAGAGATTTCTCAAAGCATTTATATTTCCAAACTCCATCTCCTATTCAGGGGTTCATATGGCAATGCTGAATGCTAGACGCCTTACCAAGTCGACTAAACTATATTATGTCATGAAACAACCTTTTATTGCTGGTATGTTAGTAACACCATGGTTAGGATCCCTGGAAGATTATTCAAGAGAAAACACACACAAAACCAAGCTCGAATCCAAGTCATGAGATGTGGACTCAGAGGAGGCAACGGTTCAGATCTCCAGTGGGGTTCTGAGATTGACTTCTAACAACACAGCCAACCTTCCACATTCACAACTAAGAATTCTACTAGGATAGTCACTTTCAATAATCCTATTACATCTTAATAACAGTAAATTACTACCACACTAAACAATGCTTCCGGCAGTTATTGGAGAAAATCCTTCATCAGGAACATGGAGAAGAAGCCATTTAATTGTAAAATGTAATGCAGTTTTAACCTCAGGGATACATTGAAGCAAGTTACTTTCTAACAGTTGAGATTCTCTCAGGTCAGATTATTAGCTCAGGTTATATGATGTCTGTTCAGTAATAATGCTTCTAACACATGAACTAGTTGCCTTTTCTCCGTTTGAAAACCAGTAATTAGAAGCATATATATTATAGTTCTTTGCATTACAATACTGCTTTATAATCATTTGGTGTCTGTCCAGGGTCCATCTTCAGCATCCTGAGTTTTAAGTCTCATTAGCACTAAGGACGGCTCTCCAGGGGAATCCACGCCAGGGAAGCTCACCCAACTTTGCACCTCCCCATTCCCAGGCACAATGAAAATATGTTTTCTCCTGTATTTATAATTGCTTAGATGGGATTCTAGTTTCAATCCTCTTGTAGCATCTTTTCCCCAAAGATACCTTGTTTTTCCCTCACATAAGTGATCCTTAATAAACAATGTCAAGGGAAAATAAAAGACTTCAGTAGAAACCAAATGATTTTCCAAAAAGCATGTGAGAGTTTTCTTTTTGCTTAAAAAAGTGATCAGGTATATAAAACAGTCACACCAACACTTTAAGGTCAACTTAGTGAAAATTAAAACTCCATTTTAGTTCAAACATTTAGTTAAAGGTTGCTTTATCCATGTCAGTTAACTAGTTTATCACTAAATAAAACTGAAGAATAGAACCTAAGGATGCAACTTCAGGAGATATTTTTATGGATGGTAAATCTGAGGCCCATGTAAGTAACTTATATATAATCAGAATATTTATTGTAATTGCCTTTATAAACAGGTAGATGGGGGGCTAGAGAGATGGCTCCGTGGTTAAGAACACTGGTTGCTTTTCCAAAGGACCTGGGTTTATTCTCAGCACCCACATAGTGGCTCACAACAATCTATAACTCCAGTTTCAGGGGATCTAACATCATCTTCTGGCCTCTTTGGGTACCAGGTACACAAGTGGTGTGCATGAACAGAGCTCAAATACCCATACACATAAAATAACAAAATCACTTAAAAATCAAAGAACTAGGCTGGTAAGGTTTTACAAAGTCACTTTAAATTTTGTATCATGTACTTGAATAGTTCACTCATTCAAAAAAGGTAATGAAAATACAAAATAAGCTGGGTGGTAGTGTACACCTTTAATCCCAGCACTCTGGAGGGAGGCAGGAGGATCTCTGTGAGTTTGAGGCCAGCCTGGTCTACAAAAGGAGACAGCCAGGATTATTCAACACAGAGAGACCCTGTCTTAAAAAATAAAGGGCAGGGGTTGGGGGTGGGGAAGAAAATATAAACTAAAGGGTAGTGACTACTTTGTAAATGTAGTAGGCATTTTTCTAGGCTGTTTTGAGATTTTTAAATTTCCCCCAAGGACCTTGGATATTCATAACTTATTGAATTTTAAGGAAAACCATTTAGCTAAACACAATAAAAATAATTAATTTTAAAGAAATTATTTTATTAATAAATAAATACTTAAAAGCTCTCCTTTCGCTTTGAAGGACCCCGTGGAGAGCTTTCCTCAAGCCCGGCCAGCCATCCCTAACCTATTGTCCCTCCTGCCTCTGGGAAATCTCATTTTGGATTTGTAAATCAACTACTGCCACATAGCTAAGAATCACTCCCAGGCGAAATACACTTCATGTTATATTTCTGATCATAGTAATATAATTTTTTAAATCAGTATTTCAAAATTTGTTTTGTGCTTACCTAGCTTATGCAAGACCCGGGCTTCATCTCCAGTATCACAAAAATCACAGAAGGATTTGTCCTGGGCTGAGCGGGAGAGCATCCCAGCACTGAGGAAGAGGGCCACACACAACTTCAAAAAAGCTTACCTCACCAGAAGAGAGAGCAAACAAATCTGCTGAAGCCACAGTACCCAAATTTTGCTAGATAGATTTCTAGGAAAGCAAAGACCTAAAGATAAAAGGCATGCGTGAGCACAAGATGCTGAGAATGTTGCCTTCAAAGAGAAGAGAAATCCGAAGGGCTGGTGTCAAACAGCCATCACCTCAGCGTGTTGCTCCTGTGGCTACAACTGTATGTAAAACCTGTTCTGGTACAGAGATGACCTTGGGACTTTCGGATTCTCAGAGTGTATCTTGGGCAATGCTTCTCAGCACAGGGTGGGGTGCTCCAGCGGTCTACTCCAAGCTCAGGAGCGGCCTGGGCTGGAATGATAAGCAGTTAGGCAGTGGAGAGCAAAGGGCTGGAAGGTGGCTCTGCAGTGAGGGCCTTTCATGTGGCCACCATGTTTACAGAGCCCACTGTAATCACACGACTATGTCCTAGAGTCAGAAGCCCTTCCCCTTCACTATTCAAAGTAAAACTCCTTAGAAGAAAAAAAAAAGTATGATTTAGTGGCTTCTCTTCAGTGAGTTAATGAAGGGTTTTAAAGGTAAGAGAGAAAAGCTTAGATCAGTTAGGAGACCTGCAGAGAGACAATGGTAGTACTGCAGATGTGGATGAGTTTAAGAACTTAAGTTTGCTGCTACTTAGAGTCACTGGAGAAACAAAGCTGCCTTTGGGCACCTTAAACTAGTCAGACTGGCTCTAGCAGTTGTACCGCCTGCTGCTGCTCTGTCCTCACGCTCTCCCTCCAGCCCCCACCCCCACGTACCCACAGCTTAGTCCACAAGACTGCCTTGGGTGTGAGAGGCCAGGCAGCTCCACTCTCAACTGAAAATTGCAGTGGGGCAAATGCAGCGTAGGTGACTTAGCGTTCTACAACAGATCTATAAAGCCACGGTGCTTCCTTGAATAATAACAAGTATTTTCAGTTGAGTTCAGACAGAGAACAGCCCTATCAGAAATCATGTATTTTAAAAGATATTATGCTGTTTTTATCTTGAAATGTAATTTATACATTTTCCAAAGAAAATTTTTAGACAGCCAAACATGTTTTTGTCTCATGATCTTTGGGGGCGGGGCAGTACCAACAACAAAGAGTCTATTTACTACCCAGAATAGGAATGCCGTCTTCTTAGGCTGACATATGCCATTCACAGAGTCATACAAAGAATGAACTGCTAGGCAGTGCTAATGGAGAAAGACACAGCCCCACACAATGACTGATGGACACTCTGGGACTGCTCTGTTCATAAGGGTTTCCCAGTTATTTGTACAGAAGTTTGCCTTTAATACTAACTACACTGGTACTTAAGACAACATTTTTTTTTCTTTAAAAAAACAGTCTAACTTTGGTCAGCTGTTTCTTTCTAAAATATTAAAGTAAAATTAAATAATCAGAAACTTTTTAAACAGAAGTCACGGTCTATAAATTTCTACCAAATGTTTAATTAGTACTTGTTAGTGGAGGTAGAAAATGTGTTACTGTGCACACACAATGGCCACAGCACCTGCAAACTTTCATGTGTGTTTCCAGTCAGAAAGGGGCCTGAGAGAGCTCAGCCGGCAACAGTGCTTGCTACTCAAGCATGGAGAACCAAGTTAAATCTCCAGAACCCATAGAAAAGCTGGAAGGAAAACTGATTCCACAAAGTCGTCTTCTGATGCCACATGAATCCCTCCCCCTGAAATATAATAAACTTTAAAAGAAGAATCTATAAAAGGAAGGTGTATGAAGGCTGCACTGCTCTCAGTACCAAGCCAGTCTCACTCAAACTGGAGCTGGGCCTCTGGTATCTTCACAGGTCTGACCTTTGGACTCAACAATCAGAATCCCCCCACCCCCCACTAGTGCTTTCACTCTGCATAATGTGCAAAGACAATAAATAAAAACACCCACAGCAGCTGAGCAGTGGGGGCACGCCTGTAACCCTAGCACTCTGGGAGGCAAAGGCAGGCGGATTTCTGAGTTCGAGGCCAGCCTGGTCTACAGAGTGTGTTCCAGGACAGCCAGGGCTACACAGAGAAACCCTGTCTCAAAAAAACCAAATCCAAAAAGCCAAAAAAACAAAAATAAAATAACACACACACACACACAACACCCACAGCTGCTAAGTGTAGGCCACACTCTCAGTACACTCAAGCTCACCCTTCTGAGTACCAGGCTTATCTATATTTTGTAAATATTTTGGCTAAGTCGTCTTCATTTTGAAAACATGAATAAAATTAAAACTCATACTTTGGCTGGACAATGGTGGTACACATGGGTGGCAGAAGCAGGCCAATCTCTGAGTTTGAGGCCAGCTTGGTCTAGAGTGAGTTATAGGACAGGCAGAGCTACACAGAGAAACCCTGTCTCAAAAAATCCAAACAAACCCCCTCACACTTTTACTATTGTTCTTTAATAAGAAACCACAGCAAAAGAAACCTGTAAAAATGTTGTGGCTTTTACAGTTTTTAGTTTCTAGACTGTAATATATTTTAAGTAAGGACACTCTTGAACTATGTAACTTTTACTTTTACCATGGCACACTGTTTAAAATGCCCCCCACCTCACCCCACCCCCACCCTACTTAAGGGCCAGCTATCACAGGTAAGCTTAAGTGACTTAAAAAACGGGAAAAAACAAACCTCTGCTTGTCCACTGTTAATGACTAAGTTGCAGTAACTGGGGTAAACTTCTATTTCTGCTCCTTAAGTCAATGTAAAAAGCTGTCTGTAGGGTAACTCAACAATGGGAGCAGAAAGTTTCTAGATCTGAGCCCAACTCTTTCTCAGTTCTTTTATCAGAAGCCTGTCTGAGCAGCTGTTACCTACCAGTCTGTGACACTTGCATGACAATAAAACTATTCCTAGGACACCTCCTGCCACACAGTGGGTTGTAATAAAATGTAAGTCCCATCCCTACCGGTAGAAATAAAGTAAGGAAAGACCTGGGTGGGGAGGGAGGGAGGGAGGGGAGGAGGAGAGGGAGGGTAAGCTACCAAGTTCATGAACACACATGACAGTTGAATGTGTTTGAACTAGGAGAGAAAAGATATTATTTTAAGCAGACCTAGCCTGACATAATCACTGGATGGCCCTGAACTCACTGTGTCGACTCGCTGTAGTTTTGAACTTTTACAGATCCACTACTGCTAGGATTGTAGTGTATGCCAGCACAACCCAAGATAGCCCTGTGTATTTTTAAATAAAAAAAATAAAATATATGTGTGTGTGTGTGTGTGTGTATGTATACACACACACACACACACATAATTATCAGGAAAGTAAAGATGCACAATTACTGTTGCTCATGCCAGAGTTGGGGTCTTAGTATTGTCAGCCTCAAATCAGATACAATGATATTAAAGGGCTGGGGTGAAGCTGCCACTGGGTGAGGTAACAACTCACCCAGCAGCAGAACCCAGGGCTCTCTGGTGTGGAGCCTTCCAGGGGTTAAGTGGAGTCCCAGCCCACCTCATTCCTGTCAGTAACAAAAATTACAAAAAGCAATTTTGAACAGTTAGGGCCTGGGCAATCCCACTGGTGACTACAACCTCCAGGCCCTTTTCCACGGGCTCTGAACACTTCTTAACAAATATTAGGAAGTCAAAAGCACGTTTCAAGAACAAAGCTTGAAAACACCCACTGTCCCTGAAAGCCAGCTAGGGTTTGACCGATTCTACTCAAGGAAAAACTGCTGTTTCTGAGTCTATTCCTGTTCACTGCCTTTCTCCATTCAGTGCCTGCAAAACCAACTTTCTACTCCTGAAACTACCTAGATGCAAGCAAAAAGTTAATTCTAGAACAGTCTCATCGCTATGCGAAACTTAAAATTCAATTTTCAACTCTATTGATTTGCTACTATCCCCGCTAAAGCTAAGACAATTTATAGTTAAGAAAAAATATGAACAATTCAGTACTTTCTCTCGACGCAACAGTCCTCTGAAGGGTGCCCAGTGTCAATGGTACAAAGTCTACGCGTCGGGACAGCTGGCTCCCCTCAGCGCCGCCCCCCCCCGCCCCGTCATAGGCGGTTACCACCAAGATGACTTGTAGATTTCTAATTTAAAAACCAGGAAGGCGTTAAGTTTAATATACATTTGGGTCCAAAATCAATTCGCTTGGGCACGTAAGAAAAGAGGGTGAGGAGAACTGTTTTAACGCAAAACCACCGGGAAACTCTCGAAACACAATATAGCCAAGTTGGATGCAAACCCAGACACGGAACTCAAAAGTGAAGCAGCCTCCCTGCCAGCAACCCGAATCTTAAAAAAAAAAAAAAAAGAAAAGAAAAGAAAAGAAAAGAAAAGAAAGAAAAGAAAGAAAGTCTCGCACGTTCTCAGCGCCACAACCACTACAGCAAGCACACACACCCCAGCTGTGACGGCAACAGCTCCCGTCCCCCGCCGCCCGGCTCCCGCCCCAGGTCGTGACAGTCGGGGTCTCCAGGCGGCCGGCTGGTGCTCCCCAACCTGCACGGCCCGGCCTCCGCTGCCTTGGGCTCCCGCCTGGCCCAGCCCAGCACCGCCCCCCGCCCTCCGGAGCCCAACCCCGGGGAGCCTCCAGCTCGGCCGGGAACTCACCAAAGGCAGGTCCGCCCGGAGCTAACGCATCGGAGGGGTTTCCGCCCACCCCTCAAGCTATGCCCGCTCCATGGGGCGCCCCCGCCGCGGGGCCGACGGTAGCAGGGAGCTCGGCGAGGCCGGAGCTACGACTCCGGCGTCCTCCGCTTGCGCGTCGAGAACATTATACAATGGTGGAGGAGGCGGCGGGCAGCCGTGAGGAAGCAGAAGGCGGGCGGAGGGTACGCCCCGGCCGAGAGAGGTACGGCTCGTGCTCCAGCACTCGCCGTGCGGGAGTGACGTCCGCCTGCGAGCCTCCGGCGAGCTCTAGCCAGGCCCCGTAGGCCCCACCCCCTGCCTGGCAGGGCCCCGCCCTGACGGCCCCGCCCCGGCAGTATAGGCCCCGCCCTGACGGCCCCGCCCCGGCAGTATAGGCCCCACCCTGCCCCTCCCACCCCAACCGCAGGCCCCGCCTACCCCTGCTCCTCAGGTCCAGGTCCCCACAGGCCCCGCCCCAAGCCGGTCCGGACCCGCCTCAGCTTCGCAGGGCCCGCCCTGGACCCGCCCAGGTGCCATAAATGCAGATTCCCTCAGGGTGAACGCTCAAGAAGCTGCGGGCTGGCACCAAGCTTCTGCGGCCTCTACTGTGGACTGAAGGCTAAATAGGAGAGGTAGAAATGGGGGCGCCCAAGCTGTACGGTCACTACCACCACTACTAACCCCCACACACTGAAAAACAGGCAGAGGACAGAGCGGGTGATGACAAAGGCGGCAGCGCAGGCACAGTCCGCGGAGGAGCGCGACCACAAATATGACAGGCATCCGAGCTATTTGGCCACTTGGGCCGGTTGGTGGGAGGGTAGGGTCCACCAATGGCCCTGGGAGATATCGGAATGGGGGGAGGGGTCAAGGACTCCATCTGGAGCTTGTGACAGAAGTTGAAATGGGTCACCAAGTAATACCTTTGGAGCCGGACATACCAGAGCTGCAGCCTACTGTATGGAGACCTAGCAGCCAAACCAGAGGGAGACCAGGCTTGGAGAACACTGGGAACCAGTGGCCCGCTGCCCACAAGTTTCAAGATAGCCTTATCTTTCCCATTAAAAAAAACCAACAGCAACAACAAAAACCCTAATATTTTTAAACTACTCAAACTTAGCAGGGGGCTTTATATTGTCCTTAGTTATTGCACAAATGCATGTATCTAAGTGGTTCGAATTTAAGAGAACTAAAGGCAAAGGACAGCTCAACTGATATGTTTATGACGACTTTTAAAATGACATGTACATTCTACATAAAGATATTACAAAAGAAATTCAGGCACCTTAAATTTTTGGCTGCCACTCCAATCAATAATTTCTCTTCAGACCACTTTGCTGTTTAATGGTCCATGACACTAGTTGTATTTAAGGGTAATAAAGCTTTAGGACGTAACATAAAGGTCTTAAATATCAAGACATTTAGTCCAACTCTGTTCTGTAATGATTTGTTATCAATCGAGTTGATGATGTTCCTATCAAAATTAAACATGAGCCAGCACCAGTTGTAGGACCCCCCTACACTAGGTAGGCAGAGACAGGCAGATCTCTCAGTTCAAGGTCAGCCTGGTCTACATAGGCAGTTGTAGGCCAGCTAGGACTAAATAGTGAGAATGTGTCTCTAATAAATATAATTATTATTATATATGTGCTAAATGGTAAGAGTCAATGTCAAGTTTTATTAATTAGGGAAGTAAAAAGGGTTGGTCTGGTTTTTTTTTTCTGTTTTTAGCAAATCCTTGACATTATCAAAATCTCATACAGATGTTTCATGAGGTATAACCAATATCAACTAATTGTATATCTCGTTGGCAAGTTATTATAATAGCATTTAAATGGCATCGCATACTACACTTATGGCCCTATGAGGTCTTGCTCAGTAGTATAAACTTTCAAACATTTTGCTGGTGAGCCATGGCATTTTTCATCGCTAGAGTTCTGCATTTGGAGACAACACTGAGTCCTCCTGGCTCTAACTACCCACCCACTCACTTAGACTTTGAGTGTGCACTTTAAGAAACCGCCATTGAAATAGAAGCTGCAATAATCTTCCTGTGATGTCTTTGTGGGAGACCAGAGGCATTTAGCTCTGTTGAATTTAAAATGAATCAAAACTGTTATTCATGAACTGAAGTTAGCAAAAAGACACGGAATTTTATGACACTTGGATATTTCTTAACAAATGGCTTCCCAAATACAGTGTTCCTGCACAAAAAGAAAAGCCAAAATGAAAGGGACATCTTAGTGTGTCCAGAGAATGAACACATGTTCTCTCAAATCTGTGTTCTGTGTGTGCTTACCTAAAAGTCTGAGCAGCCCAAGGGTGAGATGGCATGTACAGTTTTATTTTTGAAGGCTTGGTAGTTTATCAGTGCAGGAGTTACAATCTCACCTAACCAACTTCTAGAATCTGGTATATCTGCCCAATCAATCGAAGTGTGAAGTGGCAGTTTCAACAGCTGCCAGTGTGGTTCAACATCAGGTACTTTTGTTCCCCTGGTCCTTCTCGCCAGGCTGGGTTCAGTATAGGTCAGCACAGCAATCTAGCTAATCCTGCCTAATCTGAGCTGGTTAAAGATAAAGGAAGATCTCCCTGTACTTAAAAACAAAACCAAAAGAACTTACAAGTAAGGGTGTATCTGTGAACCACGTGCATTCTCTGGTTCTACGGAGGCCAGAAAAGGGTCCTAGATCCTCTGAAACAGGAGTTACAGAATTTGTGAGCGGCTCTGGTGGTGGGAACCAATCTGGGGTCCTCGACAAGAGCAACAGGTATTCTTAACTTACCATCTCTTCAAGCCACTTTCCCTGAACTTTTGAAGTATACTCAATGGCCAAAGGCTTTTTTTGACTTTGAGACAGGTTCTCTTTACATAGCTTCATCTGTCCTGGAACTATGTAGACCAGGTTGGCCTCAACCTCAAAGAGATCTGCCTGCCCCTGCCCCTGCCCCTGCTGGGAGTAAAGGTATATATAACCATGCTGGGCCTGAATTTTTTTTTCTTTATAGAGAAAAATATTAGTTACTTTTACAGAATGATCAAGAAATATTAAATGAACCTATATAGTTGTTTTATACATTTTAAACATCCATTTAAAATAATCTTAATCTTAGGGCTTTATCAAGAATTCAGAACTTCTCCATCACAAGTTACTAGGTTTCATTTAACCATCAGGAACACATCAGTTTAGGGAGAGGAGAAGCATTCCTTTTCTTCTGCAAAGAACTGTGACAGAAAATTCTGAAAATTCTGAAATCATGAGCTTATCCAGAGAGGTCTCCTCACATGGCTGAGTCCTGGGTACCAGTTTACAGTCCCCGTTTCTCCTTTGAAATACTATGCATGACCTTATGTCCTAGTATAGTAATGCACTAACTGAAGGGTGCTTTTAGCATTTAATTAACATGGCCAGAGAGAAACACAAGTCAAATATATGAACCATGAAACAAAGATTACTTATTTATTTGTATCTATATCTGATGTTTTGTGTGTAGAGAGGATGGGACCCAGGGGGTGGGGCTCAACAACTGAGCTAGACCCACAGTCTGAAAGCAAAGACAGGCTTCAAAAACTTCAATTTGTCTTTTCAATTAATTCTAGTCTAGATTCGAAGCTAAAATACTAACAATCATCTATCTATCAACATTCTTAGTCTTGGTTTTTAAAGTTAAAAAAGGACAAATGTTTCAGTTATGAAGCCACTGGACAGAAAAACCTGGGTTAGATAGTATTTTCATGGGAAACACGAGATAGCAGCTGTAGACTTACCATAATACCAGAAAACTTGAGATAGATTTTTTTTAAATCAAATTCTGGAATTCACACCCCTTCTGGGACCAGCAGTGATTCCTACAGATGTGAAGGCCAGCAGACAGCTAACACAGTACTAGAGATGAAAGTCTTCCTTGTGCCCAATGACCAAATAACCTAATGTACTCCTGCAGACTGTGTTCTGCCGTCTACACTGCCAGGCCATTCTCCTCCTCTCTCCTTCAAGTCTCAATTCACCCAAGCAGAGCTGTAGCCCTAAGGCAGAGAGGGAACGTTGGCTGAGAGGCACCACACTGTTATAAACTGAGGTGTAATGCCTACCAGTTATGTTTCACAAGCACTTCTTTGTATTATTATTAGATATTAGGCCTTTGCCTTTTGTAAAATCTGACAGCGTATAAATCTTAGCACAGAACACAATCTTTAAAACAACATTTAAGTTTAAAAAAAACCCCAAGCTTTCCCATTTCTCAATATAGCACTACCTGCCAGTTTCCACACACTAGTTCTACGTCACAGGGAGGAGTCTAAAAAAACCACCTAATTCTTAGCAGGAACACTTTTCTCACACACTCAGAACATCTGGATGCCACGGACTGCCAACTAATGTCAGAAGGGGGCCAGCCTCCAGGACTTCTTGTCCTAGCAACCAATTAAGTGAGATGAAGGTTCTTTACAAAGAATTCAAAGATTTACAACTCTATTACTGAGCTTTGATTAATTCATGACTTAAAAGTTCTCTCTGTGTGTGTGTGTGTGTGTGTGTGTGTGGTGTGTGTGTGTGTCATGGCCCACATGTGGAGGTCAGAGAATAACTTCTAGCAATCTGTTTTCTTCTTTCATTATGGGATCCAGGGATCAAACTGAGATATCCCAGGCTTACCCAACAAATACACCTATCCTCTAAGCCATCTGGCTAGCCCAATCTGTGATTTTTGAGTCTTAATCTGCTGTTTCACAGATCTCAGATCAGCACGGGTTCTACTGAAACAAGCACTGGGTTATTCTGTCAGATGGCTCTGAGCCTGGCTCCTCAGCCCCAAGCACTGGGAGGCAGTATTAGACCCTTGGTATGACTGAGCCTCCTCTGTACCTGGCAGAAACAGTACTTTGGACGCTGGTTTCTGGAGTCCTTTCTAGGAGTCTAGGAGTCTCTGAAAGGGGACTTTCAGGCTCGTTATGCTTGTGGAGAAATTTTAGGACTGAAAATAAGACACAAAAGCTTTGTAAGTTGCTCAGCTCATCTAGAAGAATATAAAACAAGTCCACCTTCACACAATTCTAAATGAAGTAGAAACTGAAATGGTAATGATGTGTTTGTTCCCTTTGATAAGGCAAGCTCCTCAGATCTTTCCATGTCCAGATAATCACTCAAGCCATGGTCTGGTTTCAAAGTCTAGAGAAAAGCAGGGCATTTCTCAAGGCTCCTCACATGGGTCCTCTTGCCTGACTCCACAGTGCACTGCTGGGCCACACACAGGGCAGGGGCAGTTCTCCATGTCTCCACAAGAAGGAAAAGACCCCAGGAGGGCCTGATACCAAACACTTCAACAAGCTGACACCCAGGGACAAAGATGGACTCACAACTGCATGGCCTACCCTTCACTGAAGATCTCTGGAAGCCAGAAGACACCTTGAGAAAAGGTGTTTTTTCCTCAGGAAGAAGGAAAGCCAGAGTTAGGGTGTGGGGATAGACAGGAGAACGATGTGTGCCAGAACTGGGTGTCACCGAGACCCAAACATATAGATTAGGATATATCTTTCTTTTACCAAAACCTCTAACCCTGTCTTTCTGTCTGTCACCCTACCACTGGCCTCTAGGACAGCATGTGATATAGGAAGTCATCATTAAGTGTGTACTTCATGAGTACTGGAGCAAGGAGTGGAGAAATCACAGGGTTAATCCTTTACAAATATGTTTATTAACAAATAAGTTGTAATATTTAACACAGCTTAATTTCAAACTTATGGACTCATGTATTCCTGTTACCTCTGCCTCCCAAATAAGAAACTACAGACCATTTCTTATTATATTATGTTCCCACTGTGTGTGTGAATATGTATGTGTGTGTGCGCATGTGGATGTATTTGTATGTGCATGCATGTGTGTGTGTGTATAAGCTTAAATAGTCAAGCAGTGTTTCTAAACTATCATAACTACAGATCACTATTGTAATATTGTATTTATGACTACTTTTTAGCATCTCCGTATTATATAATTCAAATTGAACCTTGTTAAAAAAAACTAACTGGCAGCCCAGAACTGGCCCTGTGCCACAGCTCTCCATACCCAAATATAGCCAGGTGAGACCTGGTCTCCCAGAAGTGCCGACATGCCTATAATCACAGGTAGGACCACCACTGCTGGCCCAAATTTCTGACCCAAGAGGGACCTGCACACAGTCATCAGGCACAGGAACCAAGGAACAGCAGGGGAAAGGATCCTTCCTATTTTCATCTGACCCTGTGCCACAGCTCTCTATACACAAATCCCTCCTAGAGAGAACAGGTCTCCCAGGAGTACTGACACACAGGCTTGCAGGAGGGATAAGCCAGAGTCACAGCAAGACCAGCTAACACCAGAAATAACCAGATGGCAAGAAGCAAGGGCAAGAACCTAAGCAACAGAAACCAAGGCTACTTGACATCATCAGAACCCAGTTCTCCCACCATAGCAGGCCCTGGATACCTCAACACACCAGAAAAGCAAGACTCTGATTTAAAATCATATTTCATGATGATGATAGGACTTTAAGAAGGATATAAATAACTCCCTTAAAAAAATACAGGAGAACACAGGTAAACAGGTAGAAGCCCTTAAAGAGGAAACACAAAATCCCTTAAAGAATTACAGGAAAATACAACCAAACAGGTGAAGGAATTGAACAAAATCATCCAGGATCTAAAAATGGAAATAGAAACAATAAAGAAACCACAAAATGAGACAACCGTGGATCTAGAAAACCTATGAAAGAGATCAGGAGTCATAGATCACCAACAGAATATAAGAGATAGAAGAGAGAATCTCAGGTGTAGAAGATACCATAGAAAACATTGCCACTACAGTCAAAGAAAATGCAAAATGGAAAAATCTAATCCAAAACATCCAGGAAATGCAGGACACAATCAGAAGACCAAACCTAAGGATAATAGGTATAGAAGAGAGTGAAGAATCCCAACTTAAAGGGCCAGTAAATATCTTCAACAAAATTGTAGAAGAAAACTTCCCTAACCTAAAGAAAGAGATGCCCACGAACATATAAGAAGTCTATAGAACTCCAAACAGATTGGACCAGAAAAGAAATTCCTCCTGTCATATAATAGTCAAAACACCAAATGCACAAAGCAAAGAAAGAATATTAAAAGCAGTAAGGGGAAAAGGTCAAGTAACATATAAAGGCAGACCTATCACAGAGACTAAGAAAGCTAGAGAATCCTGGGCAGATGTCTTACAGACCCTAAAAGAACACAAATACCAGCCCAGGCTACTACACCCAGCAAAACTCTCAATTACCATAGACAGAGAAACCAAGATATTACACACACACACGCACACAAACAAATTTATATAGTATCTCTCCACAAATCCAGCGCTACAAAGGATAATAGATGGAAAATTCCAACACAAGGAGGGAAACTACACCCTAGAAAAAGCAAGAACTTCCAACAAACCCAAAAGAAGATAACAAACATACTTCTACCTCTAACAACAAAAATAACAGGAAGCAACAATCACTATTTCTTAATATCTCTTAGCATCAATTGACTTAATTCCCCAATAAAAAAGACATAGAATAACAGATTGGATATTCCAGAAAACCAAATAACACTATCAAAAAATGGGGAACAGAGCTATAGAGAGTATTCTCAACTGAGGAAACTTGAATGGCAGAGAAGCACCTAAAGAAATGTTCAACATCCTTAGTTATCTGGGAAATGCAAATTAAAATGACCCTGAGATTCCACCTCACACCAGTCAGAATGGCTAAGATCAAAAACTCAGGTGACAGCAGATGCTGGTGAGGCTGGTGAGGATGTGAAGAAAGAAGAACACTCCTCCATTGCTGGTGGGATTGCAAGCTGGTATAACCACTCTGGAAATCAGTCTGGAGGTTCCTCAGAAAATTGGACATATAGCTGAGGACCCAGCTATATCACTCCTGGGCATATACCCAGAAGATGTCCCAACATGCAATAAGGACATATGCTCTACTATGTTCATAGCAGCCATATTTATAATAGCCAGAATCTAGGGACAACCCAGATGTCCAGCAACAGAGGAATAGATACAGAAAATGTGGTACATTTACTACTCAGCTATTAAAAACAATGACCATGAAATTCACAGGCAAATGAATAGATGTAGAAAATATCATTGTAAGTGAGGTAACTCAGTCACAAAAGAACACGCATGGTATATACTCACTGATAAATGGATATTAGGCAAAGAGCATGGAACACCCATGACACAATTCACAGACTACATGAAGTTCAAGAGGAAGGAAGACCAAAGAGTGGATGCTTTAGTCCTACTTAGAAGGGGGAGCAATATAATCAACAGAAGTAGAGGGTAAGAGGGACTTGGGAGAAATGGAGGGGGAAGGGAAAAAGAGGGACAGAATCAGGTATGAGAGGAGATGAAGAGATGTTCAAAGGGTCAGAAAATTGAAGAGGTGTATAGCAATGAGGGCTGGGGAACTGGGGGTAGCAACCAGAAAGTCCCAGATGCCAGAAAGCTGAGCACAGGGACACCAAATGGAGTTAGGGGAAGAACTGAAAAAGCTGAAGGAGCGTTATCTGGCATCAATGAGAGGAGAGACCCTTAGTCCTGGAGAAAGCTTGATACTGCAGTGTAGAAGAATGCTAGGGATGTGAGGTGGGAGTGGGTGGGTTGGTGGGGGAGCACCCTCATAGAAGCAGAGTAAGGGGGGATGGGATAGGGGGTTTGCAGAGGGGAAACTGGGAAAGGGGATAACATTTGAAATGTAAACAAATAAAATATCCTATCTAAAAAAAAAAAAAAAACAAAAGAGGAAAACTCAAAACTGAGTCAAAAGGGATGATACAGTCAGTCATGGGAGGAGTTAGAAAAGGATGAATAAATATGTTCAAAATATGAAATTATGAAAGAATTTATAAAGTTTGTTTTTGGGAAAAAAAGAACTGGCACTTATAAAGTATAAAGTATACTTTGCAAGTTAATGCACAGCCGGCCGGTGGTGGCACATGCCTTTAATCCCAGCACTTGGGAGGCAGAAGCAGGTGGATTTCTGAGTTTGAGGCCAGCCTGGTCTACAGAGTGAGTTCCAGGACAGCCAGGGCTACACAGAGAAACCCTGTCTCAAAAAAACAAAAAAGAAAAGAAAGAAAGGAAGGAAGGAAGGAAGGAAGGAAGGAAGGAAGGAAGGAAGGAAGGAAGGAAGGAAGGAAGGAAGGAGGGAAGGAAGGAGGGAGGGAGGGAGGGAGGGAGGAAGGAAAGAAAGAAAGAAAGAAAGAAAGGAAAGAAAGAAAGAAAGAAAGGAAAGAAAGAAAGAAAGAAAGGAAGGAAGGAAGGAAGGAAGGAAGGAAGAGAAAGAAAGAAAGAAAGAAAGAAAGAAAGAAAGAAAGAAAGAAAGAAAGAAAGAAAGAAAGAAAGAAAGAAAGAAAGAAAGAAAGAAAGAAAGAAAGAAAGAAAGAAAGAAAGAAAGAAAGAAAGTTACTGCATGTAGACTTCCTACTTGGGGAACAACCTTACCAGTAAATGCTAATCTATCACTTATGAAGATTTTTCTGTTCTGCTTACTCCATAAAGTGCCAGTTAAGTCACAAATACAAACACAGCATTCAGGGGCTGGAGAGATGGCTCAGTGGTTAATAACGCTGGCCGCTCTTCAGGAACCTGGGTTCAATTCTTAGATCCACATAGTAGTTCACAATCATTAGTAACCTCAGTTCCAGGGATCCCATGCTGTCTTTTGACCTCAGGAGAATACCAGGCATGCACATGGTGCACAGACATGTGCAGACAAAACACTCATCCACATAAAATGAAAATAAACCTCAAAAAATTAAATGCCAGTAATCAAACATGCTATAAAAATTAGCGCTCACTATAGCCTGACCTACATAGTGAGTTCCAAGGTAGCGAGAGCTACGAGACACTCAACAACAACAACAACAACAACAAAACTAGCAATCAATTTTGACTGCCTAAAGAAAACTTGCCTAAATGGTAGAAAAATATTTTTGTCAAAGTATTACTCTAATGCCAGATGTCTCTTGTGTTCCAAAATCAAAATCAAAATCAAAATCAAGATTAGCTAAATGATATTTTCTATCATATTTTTATATCCACTGTAGTAACTGTCCAGAGTCATCTTCTAAGCAGCTGTGAAAGCTGGCTGTGGGAGGGCACACCTACGGTCTCGGCCACAAGGAAGCATAAAGTGTCCTTACACTTTAGCCCAGGGCTGTAAGGCTGCCTGGGCAACACAGAAAGAGCCTGCATCTTACAAATACATGGAAAATTTGTCTCTTGTGAATAAAGAGTCCCACCCTTTGACCAAGAACAGGATGATGCTTATAAAATGATATATTCAAATAATTTTTTAAACCATGGCTATAACATTTCTACTTTGAGAAGTTGAAAATTCAAAACTTTAATGGGCATGTCTGTGGAACCTGTGAGACAGGCCCTCTCTCATTGCTATGCCTTGCTGAGAATGGGGCCCAGGGCCTCACACGTCCTGACTAGGTATGCTGCCAGCCACGAAGCCACAGCCCCAGCTCAGTGTCGCCTTCGCTTAGTACTAGATGTAGAATTGTTTAAAAACTGGAAAAGTGGGGATGGGGATGGTGGCACGGGCCTTCAGCCAACACACACACACACACACACACACACACACACACACACCTCAGCATTCTTTGTCCCAGCACTTGGAAGAAGGGGCAGTAGGAGCTTCTCCCATGAGTTTGAGACAGGTCTAAACATTTAGGCTGGTCTAAGCTACATAGAGACCTTAATAACCACCCCTGAAAAACAAAACGGTCTATTGCCAGAGGTCACTTTCCGTGACTTCAAGGCCAGCCTGGTCTACAAATCAAATCCAGAACAGCCAGGGCTGGTCACACTGAAAAACCCTGTCTCAAAACAACAAAAACCAAAGGACAAAAAAATCTATTGCCAGAATGAAGGAAACTGTTTCAAAATTATCCAGTATCTGCCCTTGGCAGCACACACCTATCATCCTAGCACTCCAGAGGCAGAAACAGGATGAGGAGTTAAGGCATCTTAAGCTATGAATTCAAGCAACATGAGACCCTGTCTCAAAATAAAATAAAATAGAATAGAATAGAATAGAATAGAATAAAATAAAATAAGATAAGATAAAGTGTAATCCTACGTCTTTGCTAGACATTGAAAGCCTTTAATTTATAGTTTTTATATACATTTGGATTTTCCATAACCGCAGCTGCTTCTGTGTAGCCTTCCATCAGGCTGTCAATTCCTACTGTGTTTTCTGGAGGCTTTACCCAAGCAACATCATTTCCTCCCCACTTCTACTTTAGATATTCGGTCAGTAGCTGCTTCCTGTTATCACTGGCGGTCCACACCCCAACTGTCCCTCCATTAATGTCTCCTTAGATGAATCATTTATGTACAACTCCAAAAAATGATACTCAAAGCACAAACTACAGGTTAAACAATAACTTTGGTCACACTGAAAGCTAAGTATCTGTTAAACAAAATAACTCTTAAGTTAAAGGCAAGGTAAGGATTATCAAATAATATATGAGGTCCACACACTGGACAAAAGTTCTTAGAATCCATAAGGAATTCTTGAATTAGCTTTCTCTTTTGTTTGTCTGTTTGCCAGTTTTGTTTTATTTGTGACAGGGTCTCTCTACACAGCCCTAGCTGTCCTGGGATGCCCTCAGTAGACAAGGCTGGCCTTGAACTCACGAAATCTACTTGCCTCTGCTGCTTGAGTGCCAGCATTGCAGGCTCAGAGGTTCAGTACATCATCATCAAGGCAGGAATATGGCAGCATCCAGGCAGGCATGGTGCAGGCAGAGCTGAGAGTTCTACATCTTCAACTAAAGGCTGCTAGCAGAACTGGCTTCCAGACAGCTAGGATGGGGGTCTTAAAGCCCACACCCACAGTGACACACTTACTCCAACAGGGCCACACCTTGTAATAGTGCCACTCCCTGGGCCGAGCACATACAAAAAAATCACACCCCCACACTATAGAAAAATGAATAAGACAGGAAATTAAATGCCTAGTAAGCAGGTTAAAGTCCAGTAAAATGAAAAAGCAAATTATAAAGTTATATGCCATTGCTTTAAAATTGGTAAAAAACAAAACAAACAAACTCCAAAGCAAAAAGCATATTCTGATAAAAGATTACAACAGAAAAAGAAACTTGGATCTGAGAAGCCAGCTCAAAGGGTAAAGCCCAGCCTTGTGTTCAGATCCCCCAGAAGGCTTGGGTCTGTCTGTGCACAGCTCCAGCCCTGGGAACCTCTAGACTGTGGGTCCCTAGATCTCTGGTCAGCTAGTCTAGACAGAACTGAGCTTCAGGTTCAGAGTGGGAATTTAATCTCACAAAGGGGGGGGGGGTACAGGAATGGTGATACACTCCCTTAATGCTAGCACTCAGAAGGCAGAGGCAGGAGGATCTTCTGTGAGTTTGAGGTTAGCATGGTCTACAGAGTGAATCCCAGGACAACCAGGGCTATGCAGAAAAACTCTGTCTCCAAAGAAAAAGAAAAGTATACGGTGGAAGGACAGGCGGGTGACTTGGATTAGAACCTGGTCCTCCGAACCCAGAGAAAGTCTGAGCAGACTTTGATAGATAGATAGATAGATAGATAGATAGATAGATAGATAGATAGCCACCTAAAATCTCAGCACTTGATGGCAAAGACGGGGAAATGCAAGGCAAGCTGGCTAGACTAGAAAGCTCTGAGTTGGGGGAGAGGCCGTGTCTCAATGTACAAATTAGAAAGTGACCAAGGAAGACAGGGAACATCAACTTCAGGTCTCCACATGTGCCCACACATGCACCCACACACATGAAACATAAAGATGCATACCACACATACACATGCAGACAAATGACTGAGGTGGAGGTATCAGAGGACAATGCACGGTCAACACATTGGACAGACAGACACACACATACATTTTAAGGACTCTCAGAAATCCTTAATAAGTCTGTAAGTAAGTGGGCATGGTCATTTTGGAAACAATTTGCAATGACTCAGTCATAAGCTGAAGGAAACACTCACCTTCACACACTCGAGCCTTTCTTAACTAGTGTTCAGGGAAAGTAAGTCCTATAGAAAATGATTTAGAAAGCATACCCTCAGGTCTCCAGAGGATGGTCTAAGCCAGCGATGCTCTGGCAAATATTTAACTATAGGACAAGACCATAATGATTCCTTATGGTACTGGGGATTGATTCTCTTGAAGAATTCTTGATAGAAGGTCAACATCCAGAGTCTGGAGAAACTTGTTTTTATCAAGACAAGGACAAGTCAATGCACCTGAAAACTACCATGCTTTCAAAGAACTAACATCACATATTCTCAAATAATAGCTCAAGACAATAAAGCAGGTTACAAAACACAACAATGTAACACCACTTGTATAGAATACTAGAGAGGTAGCAAGACTGGTCTAGAGAGGTAGCAAGACTGGTGGCACACGCCTTTAGCACTCCCTAGCACTGGGGAAGTGGAGGCAGGTTGGTCTCTGAGTTCAAGGCCAGCCTGGTTCACATAGTGACTTCCAGGCCAGCCAGGGCTACAGTGAGACCCTGCCTCATATATAACAAAGCATGTTATACAAGTTTACTGTTTTACAGGTACATACATGGGAACCACAAGTGCTACATGAGAGATAATAAAGTCCAGCGAAGGAACAGCTAAGGAGAGGAGGAGGAGAGAGTTGAGGAAAGACACAGAGGCTAGAGAGAGTGATTTCTTTTAAAAAGATCAAAACCAAATAAATGTGTTACAATTTAAAAATTCTAAATTTATTGTTTCAGAATTAATAGGTAAAAAAAAAAATACATTTTCTTCTCTTTTTTCTTTATGAATCCCATGATGCAGAACTTACAGGATTTTTGTCTACATTCTCCAGTGTCTGGTAAAAATAAAACCTGGACACGGGGCCAAGAGAACCCCTGGGGTAAGAGCGCTTGTCATGGAGGGCCAGGTTCAGTCCCCAGCATCCACATGACGGCTCACGATTATCTCTTAACTCCAGTTATAGGGGATCTAGCATACTCTTCTGACCTCCAAAGGTACCAGGCACATATGTGTGCACAGACATACATGCACGCAAACACTCATCACATAAAAATAAAAAATGAATACTGGACATACGTATAGTACAGCCATCTCCCATGATTTTGTAGTAATTTATCCCTCTCATTAATTTTGAGGTATTACCCTATACTAAAAGTATAATTATATTCTTAATAAAGGGCTGAGCAGGAAGCATGGTGTCACATGTCCGTAATCTGAGTGCCTGATTAGAGACATAAAGGTGCCAAGTTCAAGGTCTGGGTCACCTAGTGAGACCCTGCTCCAAACTGAATAAATGCCAAGCTCAAGGGTAAAGAACCTGCAGTCTTAGGAGAAGGGGGTCTCAGGACTTACAACTGTGCTGGGGTATAGTTCTTGATTGCATGCCAGAAAGATCAGAAGTTTTCTTTCGAAATATGAAGGCCATTTGGCTATCTTCTCAAAACTCCAAAGAATTTATTTAGCACATACATTTATCCTTCTATCTCCTTATTTATTTTATTTTGTTGCTCTGGAGTTGGACCAGGGGCCATACAAAAGTAGGCAAGCACTTTACTGCTGGGCTATGTCTCTGTCGTCTACTATCATTTATATTTTAGTATGGAGACAGTCTTGCTAAGTTGTCCAGGCTGGCCTAAAACTTGCTATCCTCCTGCCTCGGGCTCTAGAGTGGCTGAGATTACAGATACCTGCCACTTGATCCAATGTGTTGTTAAATGGAAGCTGGCTCCCTCACCCGACACCCACACCTAGGGTCTTTCCCAGAGATATTCAGGTAGCCACTAACCGCACTAACAGCCTGGTTCCACCTTTGTGCATGCTGACACCCGATCTTGATGTCTGCACACATCATGTTGTCGGAGTGTGTGTAGTGTGACTCATTTTCAAAGAGACTATCTTGAAACAAGCCTCTGTTTTAAGTACACACTTCTCTGCAAGCTAGCAGGCATTCTGAAGCTAGGTGGTTCTAAATAAAGAACTCTAGTCAACAACAGGAAATAACTCCCACAGAATACAAACTCTCACCAGCTTTGCACACGGTTCACAACAGCCTTTTGTTCGCCCATAGCACGCCTGAGGTCTCTCCTCAGAGCGTGCTGAGGCCTCCCAGAGCCACCAACCATTTCTCATTCTCTTGCTTGTGTCCTTGCTTTTTCCCCTCTGAGGAAGTGAACTTAAAAATTTTCTGTGAATCAGAAGGACCAGAAAGAAAACAAGGCAACATTCTATTGTAATGTTTCACTGTCTCAAACGCTTCTCAATTTTTTTTCCTTTTTGCTTAAAAATTTGCTTCTCAGCAGGCATGATGTTACACTGTTTGTGCTGGCTAATTTTATCTCAACTTGACACAAGCTAGAGTCATCTGAGAGGAGGAAACGGCAATTGAGAAATTGTCTAAGATCAGGCTGCACACATGCTGGTAGGGTGTTAATTAGTGACTGATGGGGGAGGGCCCAGCCCACTGTGGGCAGTGCCATCCCTGGGTTAGTGGTCCCGGTTCTATAAAAAAAAAAAGAAGCCACAGGAGTGAGCCAGTAAGCAGTACCTGTCCATGGCTTCTGCATGAGCTCCTGCCTCTAGGTTCCTGTCCTGGCTTCCTCCAATGACGGACTGTGATGTGGAAGTGGAAGTCATATAAACCTTTCCTCCCCAACCTGCTTTTTGGTCACAATGCCTCACTACAGTAATTGAAACAAGACAGGCTTGTGATCCTAGTGCCTGGGAAGCTGAGGCAGGAGGATCATGAGTTCAGGACCAGCTAGGCCTATACAGAGAAAGAAAGTATCTCAAAACCAACAAACAATAAAACACATTTCCTACTCAATGTATATGACACCACACACACACACACACACACACACACACACACAGACATATTCATTTACACACATACATGTTAAAGGAATGTGCTCACCTAAAGTGTTTGTCTCTTAATATAGATGCACTGTTTATCAGTCCATAAAAATCTAGTTAGATGGCTTATCAACATTTTATCTTTGACATTTCAACAAAGCAACACAACCAGAAGACACATTAATATTCTTTTCAAGATGTCCATCTTGAGTCTTAAAGAGAATGAAAGAGGAAAAACTTCAGACTTCAAGCCAACCAAACATAATGATACCTAGCTGGTGCTTTTCTTTTTCCTTTTCTACTGGAATCAACTATGACACTCGACAATACAGGCCCTTCCCCTCCGGACAGGAAGCTGACTGCAGGCTGGCATTTCTTAAATCCAGTGTCACCCTCTTCTAGCAGTCAACAAACCCCAGACTCAGCGGGCTCTACCCTAAGACAGGAGGAATCCTCTCCCACATGCTGGCTGACCATGGTGGCCACACGCAGCTCTTTCTGTCTTCACCCTCCACAGCTTCAGTCCGTCTCCTGCCCCAAGACAACTGCACTGGTCAACCCAGAGCAGGGTCCGGGCCACTGCCCACCTCCTGCCAACTCTTCTGTTGGGTCGGTCTCCCTGCTCTCCCCGCTCTGCCCTCCAATACTTTGCTGTTTCCTCCCCTCTGGCCTTGTCAGAGGCCTGCAGCTCTAGACGTTTCCCTCCAGGCTGTAGCTCAAACCCACACTGTACATAACAAGTGGTCTACCGTGAGCTATCTACAGCACCTAGAAGGAAAGCAAAACAAAAGCACCTTCTAATAACCTCTGGCTACGTCTGAGGTCAGAGGGAGGTATGTACTGCGCATGCGGGTACAATAAGGATGCCCACATGCAAGGAAAACTCTCTAGGCAACTGCGCTCACTCAGGACGCCTATATACTAATGACTTATCTCCCACCTCAGGCTTTTTTCCCCTCTTTTTCTTTTTTAATGTAGGCAGACCATAATACATACATCCTAGTCCAAATCAAGGCCATTCTTGGAATATGTTTGTTAACCTGCCATAATTATTAATAGCAACCTGTTTCAGTCTCCAAAGAGTGCTCCTTGGAACAGTAAGTGTATACTTTGCCCGTTTATCTGCCCTTTCGTATCGGATCTCTCCATTGGTTATCTACAGACACGTCCAGCTCACAGCACATCTAAGACTGGCAGGGAGACAGTGAGATGACTTGGTAGGTAAAGAGGGATTAACCACCAAGCCTGATGACCTCAGTTCAAACGTTGTCCTCTGACCTCCACACACACACACCATGTGTGCACCTGCTTTGTCCTCTTTTCCAAATAAAGGAATGTTAAATAAATTAAACCGGCCTAGTCAGCTCCCCTTTAAATTTGTGCCTCTTCTGAAGTTCCCCGAAGGGCTGTGCCACCCATACCCTTGGTGTCTGGTTTGGAGACTGGGGTTTCAGAGGACCTTCCCCCCCCCACACCCTCACCCAAGCATGCTTCAGCTGGATCCAAGCACACCCCCTCTCTTCTGCCACAGCCCTAGGCAAGCCCCTAATTTGTCTTTCACCTCAGTCACGAGACCATCTATTTTCAAATTCCTAGTCTTTAGTTCCTCTGATCCATTCATATCACAAGCTAACGGATGGTAATATGGCGATACTAAGTGGAGGGAAGGCCTGAGGGATAGCAGTAGGCAAACTCCTGCCTGGCGTGCCTGAGGCCTGGGTTTAACTCCCACCACCACCACCACCACCACCACCACCAAAAAAAAAAAAAAAAAAAAAAAAAAAAAAAAAGGACAACAAAACACACAAGAGATGCTTCTCCAGAGCTTTCAGGAAAGACTAACCCACGGTGACACAGGAGGTCACATGGTAAGGCCACAAAGCCAGGACAGTGAGGAAGTAGGCACTAAGGTACTCATCAATTGTAGGGCCGCCAGCCAAGGACATTAATCAAGGTCACTATAGACATGGAGCAGCCTGACAAAGACAGGGAGGTGAAAAAACTAAACGACAAAAAACCCCACAGGATACTGGCATTCACGTGAGGTTAAATTCCAGGAGGGAATGGCCACGCAAAAAAATCAAAGAGATCCACAGAAGGCTAGGGCAAGTCAGGAAGAGATTTTCCATGGAAGAATGGCAAGAGGACATTAGATCTAACCTGACACAGAATGAATGATCTTAGACTTTATTTAGAACCAACAGAGGCTATGTATTCCTCATCATCCTCAGCCATGGAACTGTGGCTGACCTGGAATTTACTGTGTACACTCTGTTGATGTTGAAATCTAGCCTTTTTTTTTTTTTTTTTGGTGGTGGTGGTGGTGGTGGTGGTGGTGGTGGTGAGTTAAACCCAGTCCTTAGGCACACCAGGCAAGAGGTTGCCCACTGCCTGTGCCTCTGGAGTGCTGGGACTAACATTTGTTTCAAAAATAATTTTAAATGATTTTTTTTTTAGATTTAATTATTTTTATTTCCTGTGTATGAGTTTTTGGCCTGCATGTATGTCTGTGTATCCCGTGTTTGTGCCTGATGCCCACAGAGGTCAAAAGAAAGCATCAGATTCCCTAGAACTGGAGTTACTAGTGGTCATGAGCCACCATGAGGATATTGGGAATAGAACCCAAGACCTCTGCAAGAGTAACAAGTACTCTTAACTACTGAGCCATCTCTTTAGCCTCTTAAAAATATTTTTTTGAAAAGGAGTCCAAATCTTATTTTAAAACTATAATAATTAAGAATTGAGTTCTGTGTTAAATAAACAAGAATCTTTATCAAATACTTGAAGCAGCCCTACTAACTAACTACAAAGGCTTAGTATTTTCAAGAAGGCGTTACTAACAGCATTGTACCATGGGCACTGGAGGAAACTGAACACAGCCTTTTATACAAGCAACATGCCACAGATTAAATAACATTAAAAATCATAAACATAAAGTTGACAGACACTATAGATGGACAGCTGACTTCTAAACAAAATAAGATCTTTCCAAATAAGCCAGAGAGAAAAGATAAAATGATGCTAAAAACAAACAAACATTTTATTAAAAATGGCAAAGAAATTGAAAAAAATATAAACTAGGTGTAATATTTGCAACACAGACAACAAAGACCATTTGGATTCTACAAATTAGTTAGGAAAACATCAGCACTAAATTAGAAAGACATTGAAATCAGGTTGCCATTAAAAGAATGGGCAAAAGGCAGAAGCTAATAAATACCATAAAAATACAAATTCACCCAATAAAAGACATAGAATGTCCATGAACCAAGCTGGCTGGGGATGTTTATACCTGGTGAGTATCAAGTGGACAGGACTGTCTCAGAGCTACTGACAGGATATGAATCTGGCCTCAGGCAGAGGAGGATTTGGTCATGTGTATCCCAACCCTTTTTGAATGTTTGTATCTGTAATGCAAGCATCTCATTTCTAGCAATTTGTCCTACTAAATTAATCAGATCTCTGCATACATTCAACAAACATGTATTTAATATCTACTGTATGTCCTAGATCATAAAAGAGAAAAACAGAATAAAGCTAAAGAGAAGCATCTGAGTCAGGACCTGCAGCAGGAAGTAGGGGTGCAGGTGGGGCCACTCGCAGGCAGAAGGGTTGGAGGGAGAAGAGCCAAGGTGAGAAGGCCTTGTGGACAGGAGCATATGAAGCGGAGGTGAGGACACGTTGGGTTTGGGTAATATGAGAGGAGCAGGGTAGGTTGTGGACGACCTTATGAGTCAATATAATGACTGCCTTTACTCCGTGTCAGATGTGAAGCAATTCTTGCAATCATAACCTGTCACCTACCTATGTGTTCTCAATTTAGAGTCTTGTGATCCTATGGCACAGACTTACTCTTTAGTATGGGAGGCCAGAAGTCTACAATCAAGGTGTTAAGAGGCTGAGTTTCTTCTGAGTCCCTCCTTTTTCTCTCTATGTTTCAGGGGTGCCAGCATTCCTGGGCCCTGTGCACTTCTGCAACTTCAAAGCACTCCATCCCAACCACCATCTGTCTGTCCATCCCATTTCCTCTGCCTGCCCCTTATGAAGTTATCTCTCCAACCCTCACACCAGACAATCATCGGACCATTGACTCTTAGGTCTAAGACACCGTTTGTTGGGTTTCTTTACCATGTGGGTAGAGGCAACATAGTAAACTACATACTGGTCATAACAGCTCAGCTCGGTGACTCGAGAGAGATGGCCAATAGAAAAATGAGCAGGAATGTCCGGGGAAGTGATGATCTTTTCCAAAAATATATCTTCCTGTGTTCCGCCCAGACACATGGAATTAGGATGTTAAGGTGTGGGTGCCATGCACATATGGTGAGCAAACCTCCCTAGGAGAGCTGCAACCTAAGATTCAACTATGCCTTAGGTTTCTAACCTAAAGAATTTAGTAACAAATGTCCCACTAATCTCTCAGGATCATGAGAAATCAAGGTAGGTAACATATGTGGAATCCTGTTACAAAGGTCGTGTATGTATCACTGCTGATCATTAAAGGAAACTGAGGCAGACAGAAATGGTAGTGGTAGACAAACCAGTTCATTCTGAGACTCCAGTTTTTCCAGAATGTACAAAGCAAGAACAACTGTACTTGACAGAGCCGAGCATCACAAGGCCTGAGTGTTACCATATCACTAGTACCATTCCCGGCCCTGCATTCCTGCCTTTCTTTTCTTTTTTTTTCCTTTTCTTCCTTCCTTTCTTTCTTTCTCCATCCCCCACCCCCTTTCTGGACAGGGTTTCTCTGTGTAGCCCTGAGTGTCCTGGAACTCACTTTGTACACCAGGCTGGCCTTGAACTCAGAGATCCACATGCTTCTGCCTTCCAAGTGCTGGGATCAAAGGTCTGTACCTCTACCACCCTGCTTTTAATTTTCAATATATTTGACTCCCCCACCCCCACCTCTCCCCCCATTCCTTGCTTAAACCAAAGACTGTAAATGGAACTTTAAAATGGAATATGAAATAGTCAAGAAAGAATGAATAAAAACATATCTATCTATCTATCTATCTATCTATCTATCTATCTATCTATCTAGGTTTTTAGGCAGGTTTTCTCTGTGTAGCCATGGCTATCCTGGAACTCACTCTATAGCCCAGGCTGGCCTTGAACTCAGAGACATGCCATCCTCCACCTCTCATGTGCTGTGACTAAAGGTGTGTGCCACTATCACCCTGACAACAGTGACCTTATATGTTCTGATTTGGAACTATTTAAAGCTCTTACTTCAACAGGAACCTTAACATTCTAATGGTTCCCAATCATTAGAAAAGGGAATACCAGTGCTGACACGGCGGGGGAGCGGGGCAATAACAAAAGGCAATGAATGTATAAAGTGAGATTTTCATAGAACATGCTTGTGTTAAGCAAGTCTGACACACCTACAGATACATTTAAGTTCTACATAAAATTCAGGAGTATAGAATGCTAGGATGCTATATAAGTGAAGTTCCTATATGAACTTCCCATGGTTGCAAATATATACACACTTGGCTGATTCTAAAGAAACTTCCTAACACCCTAAGTACTTGATAAATCTGTGCTGTTCAGGAAACCACTGTGACACTGTCATCTCTTTGGATGCAGAGAGTGACAGTGCATCTGATGTTGTGGAGCACATGACAGCAATGCCACACCTTTAAAACCGTTACTCCCTTTAAGCTGTACAGCAAGCACAGATGACAGAGCACAATCTTCCAGAGTCAGCTATCACTGTTGTTCACTATTGCACATTTACAGTATTGCTTTAGTTAAATGTCAAATGCATTTGCCAAAGCACATTTCTAAAAACAAACTCAGATGAAATTCTGTGTGGTGATCTGTCTGTCTACCTACCTATCTAGCACCATGAATCAGAAAAACTTTTAACATATCACTTTTTAAATATAGCCTGACTTTTTCTTTTTGGTATGCCCACACACTAGCTAGTTTCTATAAACAGCTTTAGCTTACAGTGATTTTTACAACTGAATCTTAGATACTTAAATAGAAAGTTGAAGTTGGTTTTAGCTGCTGGAAGCATTAGCTGTAGACAGAAAGCCCCGCACGCAGCCCTGACACGCGCACTTGTGCGCGCTCTGTGGAAAGGAACAGATAGTCCACTGTTTATTTCACTGGTATTTGTATTTCCAAAGGAAAGCTACCATGCTTTCACACTGCTCCAGCCCGTGTATGCTGACGACACGCGCAGAGCCTTGAAGACCAGTGTGAGCCAGCGGGTGGGCCTTGACTGCTCTGCTCACACTGCTCACACGCCTTGGCCCTCTGCATGCAGTGGGTGCTGCACGTGACTCCACAAGCAGCCACCCAATCCACCTTCCCACCTCAGGCGTCATGCAATTAAAGGCCTTGAGACACTCATCATCCTGATTCCATGATTCTGTCAACAGAATGTGACTGTCAACTGTTCACTGAGTTTGGCTGCTGTTATGCTGTTATAGTCTAGTTCTTTTGTAGGGAAATCACAGAGCATTTTGAGATTATTTATAATGAGGTGCACTTTAGAGCAAGGCATGGTCAATATATTTGACATTTCTAAGAAAACTGACTTGGAAGTCAAATATTCCTGGGATCCATGGGGTTTCAAGTTCCATCTTGACCCTGTACTACCTTCATGGTCCTCATCAACAGGTAAGTGGCTGGTGATGGTGGCGCACTCAGAGGCTGAGCATCATGAGCTCAAAGACAACCAAGGCCACGTGCCAAGACCATGCTTCAAAAAAGAGGCAGAAGGCAGCAGCCACAGCCAGAGCCTGGTCCTGCTTTGAGGATCATGAGATTGGTTATGTGAGGAAAGGATGTGCCTGAGAATGGCCAACAATGGCGGCAGCTACAACATAGTGTCCACAGAGCTCCCCACCACTCTGGGGTATTGGAGAACCCTGCCCATCCCTAGCATGCCTAGTCAACTGTGCTGTGAAAACGCTATAGCACCTTAGAGAGGAGATACAGCTCCATCCTGGTATTATGTCAGGCTGGAGGACTGAAAAAGGCACTTTTACTGAATAAATTTTCTCAGCTGACTAGCATTCAAAATGCCCTCTGCTAGTACAATTCCATATTAAAGCAATCCCACTATTTTTGTTTAACACTACCTAAATGTATTAATATATAATGTATATAATATACATGATGTAATATAATTATGAGGTTCTAGGTAAAGTTTAAGCAAGATTGTCTCACAAATCACCAAGAGAGAAGGCTAAGTCTCCCAACTGGTCTGCTGTCATTGTTTGATTTAGTTTGCAGGAGGTTCTGTTTTCAGATAAGGTCTCACAGTCCATTTCACTACCTGTGTTATGACTTTGAATTCCTGACCCACTTTCCTGCATCCTCTACATGCTGGGATTACAGGCATGCACTGCCATGTCTAGTTAAATTTGAATTGCTTGTTAACAATCTTGTTCCTTTGCTTTAATTATACTCCAAAAGAAAAACACAACAAAGACTTGGAAGGATCAGCTACTTTCTTCAATAACTTCCAAAATGCAAGAGCCAGGCAGTAGTGGTACACACTTGAATCCCAGCACTGGCCAGGCAGAAGCAGGCGGATCTGAGTTTGAGTCCAGCCTGGTTTATACAGTCAGTTCCAGGACAGCCATGACTAAACAGAGAAATCTTGTCTTGAGAAACAATCACTCAAACAAAAAAGCAGCCAACCAACCAAAATGCAAGCAACGGGAGCCTGGCAAGGGGGCCTGAGAATCAGAACACACACAGAAAATACAAAGAGCCTTAAGGCCTGCTTGGAGTGGATATAAGCATCTTTCTTTCTTCTTTTCTTTTCTTTTCTTTTCTTTTCTTTCTTTCTTTCTTTCTTTCTCTCTCTCTCTCTCTCTCTTTCTTTCTCTCTCTCTCTCTTCCTTCCTTCCTTCTTTTCTTTCTCTCTTTCCTTTCTTTCTTTGTTTTCATTTGTTTTGTTTTTTTTGTTTTGTTTGTTTTGTTTTTTGTTTTGTTTTGTTTTGTTTTTCGAGACAGGGTTTCTCTGTGTAGCCCTAGCTGTCCTGGAACTCACTCTGTAGATCAGGCTGGCCTCGAACTCAGAAATCTGCCTGCCTCTGCCTCCCAAGTGCTGGGATCAAAGACGTGCATCACCACCGCCCGGCTCACATCTTTCTTTATGCCACAGACATGCATATGCCTATGAGCCAGAGTGGAGAGGCTGATGGGCTTCAGTGGTACACTGACAATCATCAGTTTAAATGACCACTCAGTTCCCTGATTCACATTATAAGGCTACAGACTGGAAGACAGATAAAGGTACACCCTCCTGTTCTTACTGCCCTCAAAAGGCTGCCACCCATTAGGTATTTCATTCATATTCTAGGGAAGAAAAAAGGTAGATATGCTGCCTTTTATGAGATTTTGTGCTTTTAATTTTTACAATATATATTTTTATATATTATATTAATGTATATGCTTATGTATTTATATTGTTATAAAGATTATAATTTTATTTCTGTTATATTTAAATATGTAATCTGTATTATTTATACATACACACACACATATATATGTATACACACATACACGTACACACACACACACTCTCCTTAGGGACTCCTACTCATTATTTCTCAGGCCTGAATAGCATGGATGTAGATAGCTCAGCTATGCAAAACTAAGGCATCAATAGGTTTTTACTTTAGCACAATAATATCCAAATAAAACCAGGGTTCCCTTTAAATGCAGGGAAGACTTTGATAGAGGTTAGTGGTCGAGCACAGGCTTAACATGCACGGGGTTCTAGGTTCAATCCCCTGCACCATAAAACAAAAAACAAACAAAAACACACAGGGAGAATTAGGGAAAGAGACTGCATACAGGTGACAGAATTTAACAAAACTGGTTGCTTAAATTTATGGTCTTACTGAGGAGGAAAATGAATTAAAGTTTCAGAGGGAAATGGTCTTTGCAGGTTGGTAATTAACAGTAAGGACCACAGAGACTCTGGGCATACTCATGGATACTGTTCTCTATTGCGTTATGTGTATTGTTCTTAGGACAAGAGATGCTAAATTTCCTGAGGATTTCTGCATAAGGGAAAGACATCTGGAACCCAGAAATACCGAATGAGCCCCTGCTGAGCGCTACATAGGATATGCGCAGTCGTCCCCCACCCTGGTCCCCTCCAGGAGGAGGCTCTGTGAGGGACAGCTTTGCCTCTTCCTGGGCAGGGACAACTGGGAGGCGAAGGAATCCTGTGCTGTTCTCAGCAGAGAAGGGTCAGAGCACACACAGGTTAAAGTGGAAGTAAGTGGGTGAATACGAACGCCCAAGCCCTGAGCCAGGTTGGCCAGGCCTTTGGGGAGAAAGGCCATCGCATCTGATCCCAGGGTAGCCACAGTGAAGTGTACAGCCCAACGCTTCCATGAGAGCAATCCCTCTCCCCAGCAAGTCTACATACACAGCCTTGTTGAATAGCACACGCAGGCACATACAGGAGAACAAAAAGGTCTCAGTGGTTAGGGCATCTAATAATGCAGACAGTGCTAGACTCCCAGAGGAAGGGAGGGGAGCTGAGAGGAAGAAGTCGGGGGGGGGGGGGGTGCAGGGTACTGATCACTATAAAGTCACTCCCTAAGATCAGATAAAATAAAACCACATCACCTAAGCTAGCATTCATTTTATTTGCTTTCATGTGTGTGAATTTCCCTGTTGCACTATGCATGCGCCTGGCTCCCT
This sequence comes from Apodemus sylvaticus, assembly GCF_947179515.1. Taxonomy (NCBI): domain Eukaryota; kingdom Metazoa; phylum Chordata; class Mammalia; order Rodentia; family Muridae; genus Apodemus; species Apodemus sylvaticus. The sequence continues at coordinate 95,732,977 of NC_067482.1, read as the reverse complement.
GAGAGGTCAGAAGGCGGCAGATTCCCTAGAACTGGGGTTACAGATGATTGTGAACTGCCATGTGGGTGCTGGGAATCTAACCTGGGTCCTCTGGAAAAGCGTACAGGGGTCCTGACTGTTGGGTCACATCTCCACTCCTAATAGTATCCCTTTTAATTCAGATATAAATCCATAAATGAGAGCTTCACCCTGGGAAAAACTCCAGGGAATAACACAGTCAGACCCAGAATGCATCCAGACTGAGGAGGGGGCCATATAGCCATTAGGCAACATAGTTTAATCTTGGGCATACAGGCTTTCTAACTCACAGTTTATTCTCAAATCTTTAACCACTTTTAGTCTAAAAAATAATAATTATTACTAAGTTAAAATACTAAAAAACAAATTGAAGTACAATAGAAGCCATTCTTCTCCAAGAATAAATCTTGCTGTTAAAAGAGTTAAGTAATCATAGATCTGTAGAAAAATACCCCGTAATGTCTCAGAGCCATGATGCACAAGGCATTCCTAAGACGAAAAGAAAAGATGGGGCTGCTACGAGATCAGGTCTCAGACACGTACATGTCTAACCAATTAGCAGTTCTGTGTCACTTTCAATGAACCAAATTAGCCTATACAAAAATGGCCGCATCACTGACACATGAGGTCACTTCTCAGAACAGCAAAGGCAGTTTAACAAGTTTTAAAAATACACTAAATAAAGGCTCCATTCTTCAGATAACGAAACACACGCACAGCAGTCAAGCTTAGTGCCTGAGTTGTCACGATTACTTACAACCCGACAAGTAGTTAGAGCAAGAACCCTTTAGTGGAACTTTTGAAGTTCACAATTATGTAGCTGGGAACATGGTTTTCAATACTAACTACGCAGATCACATGGTCTCAAAAATACATCAGCTTTCTCTCTCTTTGCACAGAGACTTCTGTTTTCTGTTGTTTGTTTATAGAGAGTGTCTGTGACCATGGGACAGGGTCGGAGACTACTTGAAGGCTGAAAGAGGCCTGGCGAGGTCACCTGAGACCCTCACTTAAAGTGGCCACTGGTCCCATTTATCGATGAATATCTGCCTGGCTGTGATAACACGTTTCCTTTAGGAAGGATGTGTGTGTTAGGGAGTTTGGCATGTCTTTATTTTAAAATGCAAACTACCCATATGGGTTTAGAGGACTTTTTTGTGGTGGTTGTTTTAAAACTGACAAACCAAAAAAGGAAAAAAAGTAAAAGTTTCTTCCCCAAGTGGACAAAGACTTGGGCCTCTAATGCAATGCTTTTTATAACCTGGAAACTGATTGGGCGACACTCAATCTCCGAGTGAGATTAAAATCACTTAGTGAATATTGTATTGCCCCACTGCTCTCACTTGTCCTCTTGGCAAGTGGGGCCCCGCGCTGCTGCCTCTGCTGGCACACTTACCAGCTAATGAAACCCGGCCTCGGAGCAGCTGCCTGCATCTATGGCAAGCTGCATCTGCGGTCCATCTATCCTCCCCCCATCGAATTCACCTCTGAAATCACACAATGCCGCGAGGGCCGCTCCCCAGGCTACACGACACACTGGTCTTTGTTTCATCAAGACCGAGAAGCAATTTTAGACTCATGTTTTGTTATTTTATTTTAAATTTATTACATATTTTAGCACGGTGGCTTTTGAAAGGAATAGTGGAAGGCTGTTTTTAACACAGACACAACCGAGACCTAAAAACACTCTGTAAACACTCCCCCCCCCCCCCAGCAGCGAGCGGAGCGGCCCGGCTCTGGCTGCAGCAGAATGTTGCAGGCTTGCCAGTAGACACAATGCTGCCAGCGGATCCCAGACAAGGCGGCGAGGCTGCTTACAATTCTTGAGTTGTCACGGTTGTTAAATGCGCTGCACCACAAACCCCCCAGTTCTCAAGGCTTCTCCTATCAGTTCTGTGGCATTAGCAGAAATGCTGTTCCAGCAAGAAAATTATCGATGTGTGCTGGAGACACTATTTTCAAGAACCATTATTTGAGAGAATAGTGCTTGCTCCTTAGTGTACACACACACACACACACACACACACACACACACACACATACACACACACTAGTTTAAATGTTACACTCTTGTGAGCACGATAACAATGGACCACTGAAGAAGTAGAGGCATGATTCTCTCAAGTTCAATACGAGTCTGCGCCACACAGCGAGAGGAACTGTGTGAGAAGCAGAGGCGAACTCTTCCAAACACTTCAGTCGGCTCATTTTATAACTGCCTCTCTCCTGGTCTTCTGATGATGCGACCCGTTACTTTCTTTGTGATGACTACAACTTGAACTATAAAGGAGTATAAGACGCATGTACCAAAGAGGTTCCAAGGACGCTCTCCAGTCACAGATGACACCTAAAAAAAGACCCAGGTCGGAAATAATGGAACCAGGTATTTTTTGCTTATTTATGGACTTTAATTTTAAGACAGGCACACACACGGGAAGATATGCTGTCAGTTTCCTTACACTTTTTAAATATGTACTGGGGACTAAACCCAGGTCCTTGCAGCATGCTAATCAAATGCTCTACTGCTGAGCTATTCCCCCAGCCCAGCCCTACAGTTTCAAAAAGCCCTGTGGTAACTGTGTGTACTATTTCAGGTTTTTTGTCAGTATATAATTCAGTAACAGAAACCTTTCATACACTAGTGTACAACTAATGTTACATTATCCATTTTTGAAACTTTTATGAACTCACACAGACAATCTGTACTGACTGAATGAACGATTATTCTCCCTCCTCTGGGCCCAGACCCTGGGAGCCTGCATTACTGTACTGCCGCTATGGGCTTGGTTATTCAGACACTTCACATGCAAACATACAGCATGTGTCCTTTTATTATGTCTGCATTCTCTCACCTGGTATGTTTTCCAGATTCATAAATGTAGTGACATTAATTTTTTTCTGTTTGTGTTTTGACATAGGGTTTCATTCTGTAACCCAATCTGACCTCAAACCCCTGGTGATTCTCCTGCCTCAGTCTTCCAAAAGCTAGGATTATGAGTATACAATACCACATCAAGAAATTTCTTTCCCTCACCTAATTTTGCATTGCAGAGATATCCCACATTTTTGTTTACCTACTCAATTCTGAATGAACATTTTGAATTTTTACCTTCTGATTAGTGTGAATGATGTTGCTACAAATTATTGTCCCACACATACCTGTGTGACTCCTGCTCTTTCCACTGGGGAAAGAATATCTGTAAATGGAATGAAACTGTTGGGTTATAGATGCTTAACTTTCTCAGGTCCAAATAATGGCTTTTGACAAACAAATCTTTTGAAGCTTCATTTTGTCCTTGTAATGCTCACAAGTTCGGGTCATGAGTCAGGGACTCGCTCTGAGTTGTGTGGAGGCCACCAGATGCCTTCCTTTGCTAACTCAGGGACCAGATCTTAGGGCTCACCTACCTGAGCTGACCCACACACTCAACACTCCCTCCTTCAAGAACACGCTAAGCACATGACTTCCAGGACAGCACACACCTCGTTTTCTTCCCTTCTGCTGGTCCACACTTGTCTCCCAGAGGCCTCTGGCCTTTCCCTGGCTTCTAAAATTCTACAGTATCCTGGTGGCACCATCCTTGGGTAGCTTCAGCATCTTAATGCAACTTTCACGTGTGCATCTCCAGCCTGTATTCTTCCCTGAGCTCCAGATGTGAGTCTCCGATTGGAAATGTGGACATGAGACTCCAACATCCTTCCTCCATTTACCCAAAGAGCTGGATTGTGGCTTATTTCTTCTTAGCGCCTGGCAGCACTTTTCCAAGTCCCCAGCTCCAAACGCATTGGAGCCACCACCATCTTCCTCACCCAGTGCTGCTCTTGCTCTCACCCCCACCCTGCACCTTATTCCATCCACCCATCCAATCACCCATCCACCCACCTACCCATCCACCCACCCGCTCATATAGCCATCCATCCATCCTTCTGTCTTTCCATCCGGGGCTGAGATGTAGATGAGGGGTAGAGGCTTATTTAGCACGTACAAGGCCCAGGCTCCAGCCTACAACTATACACACAAAACAACAACCTGAATGTGGACAAACATGGATTGAGCACAACTGCAATACCATCAGCCCTCTTGGAGTCATGGCTTACACTGGAGCACTGGCTTGGCTTCTGGAGATTGTACTTCTCTTTGTTCCCCAAGATTCACTTCACTTTTAACTATAAAAGTGTCAGTGTGTGGAGGTATGCACGGGAATGCAGATGCCCACAGATGCCAGAGAGAGTTCAAATCCCCCAAGGTTGGAATTACAGGTGGTTGTAAACCACCCATTGTGGGTACTGGGAGTCAAACTCAGGCCCTCTGCAAGACCAGTTTTCAGTCTTAACTGCAGAGCCATCTCTCCAGCCTAGGTTACACTTTCTTCCTCTTTCTTACTGCAAACCTTTTTATTTTTTCTTTTTAGATTTTATGTACATGAGTGTTTTGCTTTCATGAAGGTATTTGTAACACACGTACGCGTCACTGTTGGATTTGGAGTAGAAGGATGGTAGATCCAACCTACATTTTTTTTTTTTTTGATTTGGTTTTTTCGAGACAGGGTTTCTCTGTGTAGCCCTGGCTGTCCTGGAACTCACTCTGTAGACCAGGCTGGCCTCCAACTCAGCAATCCGCCTGCCTCTGCCTCCCAGAGTGCTGGGATTAAAGGTGTGCGCCACCACAGCCCGGCTCCAACCTACATTTTTGGAACAATTCTGGGGGCTGGAGAGATGGCTCAGCATTTAAGAGCACTGACTTCTCTAGCAGATGACTGGGATTCAGTTCCCAGCATAACACAATGGTTCACATCTACCCCTAACTTCAGTTTCAAGGGATCAGATACCCTCCTTTGACCTCCAAGGGCAGCAAGTGTGTGTGTGTGTGTGTGTGTGTGTATGTGTGTGTGTGTGTTAGATTTATTGGAACAACATACGGCTACAGTCCAGCTAATCCAACAATAGCTGGCCATGAATGAAATTCCAAGATTTGAGAAGTTGTTCAGTCTACAAGGCTGGATGTCTCTGCTAGTCTGCAGTATAAGCTGGAATCCAGAAGACACAGGCTCCAATGCCTGTGAAGGAATGGACTTGCTAGTAAGGGGAGAGCAAGTGGGCAAAGAGCAAAGCTTCCTTTATTGTTGTTATGTTGTTGTTGTTGTTGTTTTTCTTTGTTTGTTTGTTTTTTAAGACAGGACTTTTCTGTGTAGTCCTGGACTGGGGCTCATTCTTTGGCTAGGCTGGCCTCAAACTCACAAATATCTCTGTGCCTCTGCCTCCCAAGTGCTAGGATTAGAGGCGTGGCCACCAGTAAAAGCTTCCTTCCTCTGAGTCCTTACACAGGCTTCCAGCAGGAGTGGCCCAGGTTAAAGGTGGGTCTTCCTGCCTCAAGATTCAGACCAAAGGTGTGTGTCTTCCTGCTTCAAAGGTCCAGACTAGAAGTAGACTCACCCTCTTCAAACCAAGCAAAAATAATCTCTCACAGCTGTGCTCCTCAGTTCTTCCAGATGTAGCCAAGTTGACAACCCAAAACAGTCATCACAAGTCCACCCCTTGTCAAGCTGACACACAATCATGTATCTCCCATGTCATGATTAATTTCCAAATGAAAACAACAACAGGTCATAATAACACCAAAACATAACTACCCCACATACAATCACAAAACATTATATATTTAACCAGGTCATTATTACACCTAATGATATAACTGTCCCTCCTACAACTGCAAATGCATTAGAAATTTAGAATAGGTGGCAACGTCCCTCAGGGGATATTCCTTTAGTATCTCAAACTTAAATATTCTCAGAAGTGACTGTCAAATGACAATGACTCTCACTCACTTCAGGACTCCGTGCCAATGCTACTGCTGTGTGCAAAGCCTAATCCTCTGTCATTATGTATCCTTTAAACAAGACCACATCCCTTGTCTGACACGCAAACATGTATAACAGAAGTAACCAAGAAGGACATACCTGAATTCTTCTTTTAACACTTATTTTTATTATTTTTATTTACATGTATGTATCTCTGTGTGTGCCACGCATGTGTCTCCTGAGACTAGAAGAGGGTGTTGGATCTCCCAGAACTAAAGTTGCAGATGGTTGTGAGGCCCCATGGGGGTTCTGGGAACCAATCTCAGGTCCTCTGGAAGAACAGCCAGTCTTCTTAACCACTGAGCTGTCTTTCCAGCCCCAAACTTGGATTCTTGATTCACAGAAACTGAGATAACAAATGGTTATTGTTTTAAGTTAATTTGTTACATAGCAAAAAATACTAACACAAATATTACAAAAATAAGTATCAGTGGTAAAAGATTATTATTTTAGAAAGGAATATATACATTTCATTTAATGATTTTTTTTAAAAAATGCTGGAAACTTAGAAGTAATGTGTCTCTGTGTAAAAATAAAAGGACTATACAGCTCAGGAGTCTGAGGCAGGCAGGTTAGAAGTTCAAGGCCATCTGAACTACTTAGTGAGATCCTGCCTCTGAAGAATTATACATTATCCAGAGTGTGATAACAGCTTTGTGCACAGTTTGCTGGTTTAGAAAAGTCATTTTGCTGTGATGCAGTATGAACTCTGAACGCTGCAGTACTGAGCTGCCAGGCCAGACGGGCCCACTGGTGCTACAGTGGCCTGCAGCTAGGAGGATAAGCAACTGCTCTCTCTGACTGGATCTGAGGCCTGCTTCACAGGAGGGAACTCATGCCCAGTGTCGTAAACCTGGTCCAATGCCATGGTTCCAGAGGTCCCAGGCCCTAGGAGGGACCCTGCTCCTACGCTTTACTAGATAAGACATGTTGTCTAAGTATGCTGAACACCTCAGCCTTGGCTAGAAGAGCAGCTTCTGCAGTGAGCAGCAGGCAATGCAGAGACTCACAACTGGTCAAAGTACTGAGAATAAATGACTGTCAAATGCCCAGCTCTAAATAGAACATCTGTATCAACATCTGTATGCAAGGCGCAGGGGCATCCTGAAAGCGGAGGAGAAAGAACAGAGGAAGGAGCTGGAGATGGAAGGAGTGATGCAAAGTGCTGCCTTCTGGCCGTGCCGCCGCCGCCGTGACTTGCACAAGGCGCACAGAAGGGCGCCAGCAAGAGTAGCCACACTACCCAGCAGGCTGCATTAACTGGACTCCGCGGTCCACCTCGCCCCACCCCACCCCCACCCCAGAAGAACAAGAACAAGCATGAAAGGGAGAAGGTGACACGCTGGGAGGTGTGTAGGGAAGTGAGGTAGCTATGACCATATATCCATGAGACTATATATCCATGATCTTGCTTTATACCTACAGTTTATATATTAGCAACTGGTCTTTGAAAGTTGCTCAAATAATTAATTTTAATCTTTTGAACCAAGGATTTCATTTAAAATAATGGCCTATATTATACAATCATATAGATTTCATACTCTTTTCAATCAAAACAATGTTAATGTATTTTGATTGAGAAGAGTATGAAATCTGTGCGATTTACAAAATGCTATAAAATTCTCGAGCAGTATAACCAACAGCCACAGTCTCCTTGCAATTCCCATCTCCAGACTCTTATAAACAGTGACCAGTGCTTGCTCGCTCGCTCGCATGCGTGCATGCTCTCTGTCTCTTTTATAGCTCAAATAATCAGAGAAGCATTTTTAAAGTTTCATTGAGAAAGAATTTGTATACTGTACAATCCATCCATGACTCATCCAACTCACGGGTTTTCACATTGGCAGGGTTGAAAATCTCTGCACTTGGTGTTTAGACAGGATGTGATAGGAAGAAGCCAAAGTGGGGGCAGTGTGTGTGTGTGTGTGTGTGTGTGTGTGTGTGTGTGTGTGTGTGTGTGACAGAAATGCCTACCCTTTTTAGAGCTAAAAAAAAAAATCGGTACCTTCCAATATTAACCTGCAGAGTTTCTTTCCAAATGATTCCCTTCAGCTCTGCCCCTCAGTCCTCGGGCTTTGGAAAGGAGGACCTCTAAAGCAGACTTGCATGAAGCCTCTGTGCCATGCGCAGTGCTGGACGGGAAACAGGCTGCTGAGACGGTGGCCATCAGGGCCCCCAGCAGTGGAAACTTTTGCCAGGGCCTATTCCGGGCTCCTGCTTTGGAATTTCCTGTCACCACACTGAGGAAGTTGTGAGACCCTGTTGTGGTTTAGCTGATCCAGTGGACAAATGTTTGTTGATACCAGCCATGTTTCAATCATTCTGCTCAATGCAGAAAGCAGAACAGTAACTTACAGAGCACTGCAATCAGTTCCACGGTATAGGCAGGACACTGGCAATGCAAACACATGGGCCTGGCTTGAGAAGCCCTCAGAAGAGACAGGGGACACAAGCTGTCTCTAGGTAAGGAACAGCTTTGTCATGTAAGGGACAATTCCTACCAAGCTCGCCCCCACATTCCAACACCAGCACAGGCCGAGCTTCCCTACTTCCTCTTAGGCAATGTGACCCAGTAAGAGTAAACCTTAGTCTGTCTCCACAGAATTACTAAACTACAACAAAATCATGCTCTTCCTTATTTAGCTGTAGGATAGACAGTCACTCTCTGTGGACTCCAATAACATGAATTCCTTAGTTCTACATTAAATGCTAAAATTAATTTCACTATTTATGGCTCAGGATGATGTAAAGGTATTTTACTAAAAATTTTTACAGATTTCACAAAATTAATTTGGAAGACAACATCTGACAAATAAGCCTTGATTAAAAAAAATGAAGCCCCCACCCCCACATACACAGAAGGTTAGTACTTTGAGGAAAAATTCAAGACTAATGTAGCAAGGCAGAGGTGGCAGGGGTGAGCAGGGGTGAGCAGGGTGAGAAGGCTGAGACACATATGAAGAGTGACCTGAGAAATGTAAAAACTCACAGTACAAAACCAAGAAGCCCTGAACTTCCACCAGTACGAATGGCTCCATAGGGAACAACCAAATCGGAAGTTACAGTACCTTTTTAAAAAGATTTGTTTTTCTCATTTTTAATTATGTGTATCTGTACACAAGTGTGTGCTGTGCCCAAGGTAGCCAGAGGCACCTGACCCCCCTGGGCTCCTCCAGAGCTGGAGTTACAGCAACATGGGTGCTGGCACCAAACTCCCCTGCAACAGCTCTAAGTGCTCTTAGCCACTGACCCAGGAGCTGTAACTCCTCTTCATCAGATACAAAGTCCAATCCATAATCAAGGAAAGAATTCTACTTCTTAAGGAAAGTGTAATCTGAGAATGTAGTCTTTATTACTACTGCTGCTGCTGCTACTACTGCTGCTACTACTATCCTCTCATATATTACATCCCCAACCGCAGTTTTCCTCCTCTCCTCCCATCATCCCCAGCCCCACCTCAAGCCACCCAGAGAAATTAATTGAACATGACTTAGCAAGTTGCAACGAGACTAGGTATCTCCCCTCATAGTAAGGCTGGACAAGGCAACCCAGTGGGAGGAAAAGGCTCCCAAAAAGCAGGCAAAAACCTCACAACCAACTCACTGTTACGAGTCCCACAAGAAGACCCAAGCTACACAACCATAGCATGTATGCAGAGCGCGTGTATGTACATGGCCTGTGTGTATATATGGGTATCCAGAGGTCAGAAGAGGGCGCTGGACCCCTCAGGGGCTGGAGTTATAGAAATTGTAACGCATTTGATACCAATGCTGGGAGCTGCCCCAGGGCCCCTGTAAGAGCAGGAGACACGCACTCCATGGTGGGGTGACCTCTCACTTCACACTGAGGACATGCCTCCCAGTGCTACTGTTCCTTGCATACATCTAAGTTTCCACCTGGGCTCTTTCTTCAACTTGAAAATTTCCATCATGCCTCTTCACATGCAGGTCTGTATGCCGGCCATGAGCTCCTTCAGCCTTTTGTTTTGAAATGGTCTTGGTTTATCTTCATTTTTGAGGAGTTTTACCTGATACATGGTTTCACATTAATTCTTTCTCCTTCCGCATCTTGAACATGTAATTCTGCAGTCTCCTGCTTCATGGTTCCTGATACAGGAGTATGTGGGTCTGTTTTTTTTTTTTTCTTTAAAGATTTATTTATTTTATGTATGTGAGTGCACTGTAGCTGTCTTCAGACACCAGAAGAGGGCAGATCCCATTATAGATGGTTGTGAGCCACCATGTGGTTGCTGGGAATTGAACTCAGGACCTCTGGAATAGTAGTCAGTGTTCTTAATTGCTGAGCCATCTCTCCAGCCCAAGTATGTAGGTCTTACATGATGCTTTTATTCTTATTTTGAAAGCAAATGTAGTTATGATGTAGTTTTGTGTTTTCTTCATTAGGTTGACAGAGCTTCTGGTTTTCATCTAATTTGGGGACTTTGGATCTTATTTTATTCCACTTGGTTTTGCCCTTGACCCTGAGAATGTATACTGGGTCGCTAGCAAGGCCTTCCCTCTCACTAAGATGCTCTGACCATTTCTCTTACAGTCACGTTTCCTTGTGCACACTGGCAAGTTCACTGATGCTTTACAAATTCCCATCTACTGTGACACCTGTGCCACAACCATGTGCTGCCTGTGAAACACCCGTGTGAAGGCCATGTGATGCCCGTTAGAGGTCCACATGACACCCACGTGATGCCCCTGTGGTGATGCTTTCATTTCAGATGTTGTATTTTCAGCTCTAGAAATTCAGGTATAAATGAATCTTTCATTTTAGTACTTAATATGTTCATGTCTTATCTTACTAAATCCTTGATCATACTGAAAAGTGGTCTGCTAGTTAATCTTAAGCCATTTCTAGTCCCCTTGACCCCTACCCTACTTCTTCACATACTCAGTAGCTTTTAATTGGACGTTTGACATTATAAATGATGAGTTGTTAAGTGTCTATAGACTTCCTTTAAAATATCTGGTTTTGAGCCTGGGGTATCCATATCTAGTACTGGAATCCTTTTCAAACACTCATGGCAGGAGAGGCCGGAGGCCTAAAGAGGACACAATTCTGTTGCTCAAACAAATACACACACACCACCCAGCAAGTTTCGTGAGAGCATGAATGTGTGTACACATGTGTGTGTATATTTATATCCATAGACAATTATGATTCTCAACCTTAATCAGAAGACTCTTTCTAATCCAAAACAAAGCATTTATTACATCCCCACCAAAGCTCAGGGAAAACTGAAGGTAGAAAGACTGTGAGAGCTGGGAGGTAGATAGAGGGCTGCAGAATGTTGTCTTCTGGAAATACAGCTATCCCCTAAAAGCTCAGCACCTAGAGCAATGTGTCTATAGAATAACGGGCCCATTAACAGACCGCTAAGAATGGTGGAGCACAAGGAGTAGCAACACAGGCTCCAATCCCAGCACTCAAGGCAAAGGTAAGTAGGTCTCTGCAAGTTTGAGGTCAGTCACTGATCTATAGAACAAGTTCCAGACCAGCCAAGTAAGACTGTATCTACAACCAAAGAAACCCCCAAAATAAAATAAATAAATGGAATGAAGGAGGAACTCAAGGGCCCTCCTACTCCTCACTGCTGAGCTTTCTAATCAGTAGATCCAGGAATGGGGAGTCGCTGCCTTTAGTTGTACCCAAAGGGAGCCTCACAGGGCTCTAAAGGGTAGTCCCAATCCAATTATTATGCTGATGGTCCTGGTTATGGGTCCTAAAACAAAGCCAAAAGTCACAAATCTTAGAATGGGATATATCCAGACACCAGGACTAAGAGGGAAAGAGCTTAGGAGGAAAGAGTAACCTTATATATATAAATGCCTTAGACACATATGAAAGTTGACTAGCATTGCTGGGTCATCTGCAAATTAATTTGCTCTTTTCCAGATTTGTTCTTAAATCTGTTCAGAGTCTAGATGAGGGTTTCTCAGCGTTGGCTCTCCTGACATCTGAGGCCACACTGTTCATAGGGGCTACTCTGTGGAATGCAGCTGTTTTGCAGCATTCCTGGATTCTGTCCCACACGTCAGCAGCAACTCTTAGTTGTGACAATACAGAATGTCTCCAAAAATTGCCAAATGTCCTCTGGACATTCTCCTAGTTCTCTGCCCAGTATATGGAATAGAATTAACACAGCAGGATTGCCCCTAATAAAAACCCAAACTAGCGCCCAGGCTCTGGGAAGCTTTTCTAGTGGACAGCATCCTATACATACATGTTGTCACACTCGTTACTAAGGCAGTCAAGTGTCTCTGTATCCTGCGTGACATCACTGTGAGGGGTCTCTTACAACCCTGTGCTCCTGACTCCTCCCCACAGGCCTTTTCTCTTTGCTGAGTTTCTGCTCTGTACTCACCCACTGCAATGCATGTTAGCCTTGAGGGTGACTGTATCTAGGTCCTGTGCGTTCTCTCAGCATGCAACCAAACCCTGGGCAGTGTGGACCCACCAGCACACTGCCACACAAGCTAACTCAAGTCTGCCCAGTTCAGTGTTCTCCTAACTCAAGGGACCCCATGCAGATGTGGGGGGCTCCTTTTCTGCATGCTTCCTTCCTCTCTGCTCGCACAAATGCCACATTAATTTGATATTTTCCAGACTTGTTCTTAAATTCTATTAGAGTCTAGACCTCTAGCTCTTTCCTTAGTGCAGGTACATTACAGATGCACAAAAACCAGTGATGGCCTCCAGACATCCTCGGTCAGACATTAGGGTCCATGCTGCTTGCTCTCCGGCATAGCAAACAGTTCCTTCATATATTTCTGCCTGTCTTTCTAGTTATCTAAGTTATTTACTCTATAGCAATTGAAAAAAAATCATTGTAAGACATTTTGGGGCCAGTGAAAATGTTTTAGCAGGTAAAGGCACTTGCCACCTACACCTGATGACTTGATTCCTGGAGCCCATGTAAGGGGAGAGACAGAGAGAGAGAGAGAGAGAGAGAGAGAGAGAGAGAGAGAGAGAGAGAGAGAGAGAGAGAGAGAGAAAGAGATGACTCTACAACGGTGTCCTCCATGAACATACCAAGACATGTTAGCATGTGTGTGATAATAAAATTTTAAATATTTGTAAACATGTATGTTTAATTATGTGTCTGTGTGTACAGATATGTGCTGGTACCCAAGGCAGTCAGGTATCCTGAAGCTGGGCTCCCCAGTGGTTGTAAGCTGCCTGCTGTGGGTGCTGGGACTTACGCGTGGATCTTCTGTAAAAGTGTTTTTGTCTAACTCCTAAAATATAATTTTAATTTCAGTATTAAACTAATCTCAGCAGCGTTCCAATTCAAGAAACACCTGCAAAGGACCAGCCACCACCCTTGTCTATTGACAAGGATTATCCTGGTGTTGTAGTTAGAGTGTTTCTTCTTATTCTATTTCTTTTTTTTGAATTTGGTTTTTTCAAGACAGGGTTTGTCTGTGTAGCCCTGGCTGTCCTGGAACTCACTCTGTAGACCAGGCTGGCCTCGAACTGAGAAATCTGCCTGCCTCTGCCTCCCAGCTTATTCTATTTCTTGATGACGTGGGTGTTTTGACTTTTTGTTGTTTATCTTTTTTTGTTGTTGTTGTCATTGTTGTTGTTGTCGTCATTGTTGTTCTGCGACAGTGTTTCACCAAGTATCCCTAGCTGGCTTGCAACTTGCTTTGTAGACCAGTATGATTGTGAACTCACAGAGATCCACCTGTCTCAGCCTCAAGAGTGTTAAAGGGCGTGCACATTCCTGGCTTGACCATTTACTTCTTACCCACATCTTTTCAGTTAGATTCCGTCCCACAAGTCAGCACTCTCTCAGGCCTCTCTCCCTGCATTTCATTTACTCTAACACGGTTCATAAGCACGCAGTAGAAGGTAGCCTGGTAGCGTGGTGGTTAAGTGCCGAGATCAATCTCAGTTCCTCTTTTCACTGGCTCTGGGACCAGAGAGAAGGTGCGTAGCTTCTCCGTGCCTTGGTCTCCTGTCAATTGATAGACACAATCGTCCTTCAATCATAGAAGCACCGTGAGGGTCTCTGAGGGCAGCGCCACTAATCAAGTTCTTGGTGCTGTATCTGGTACAGAAAGACCTCTAGAGTGCTCCCTACAACACAGGCATACATGCAGGAGGACCTCTAGCGTGCTCCCTACAACACAGGCATACATGCAGGAGGACCTCTAACGTGCTCCCTACAATACTGGCATACAGGAAGCCCTCTAAGAACACCTACCAAAATACTAAGAAAGTACCAAACCCCGCCACAGATATGCACAAGAATGAATATGACATTTTAAAGTAAGACTCAAAGAGTTTCTGACTCAATAAGAGGCACACAGCAAGAATTTATTTCTTAAGGATTAAGAACAAATAAATCATTATATGATAACACTTATGGAGCACTAAATACCCTTACCGCTTACTTAATCTTTGTAGTGATATCCTCTGGAATCAGAGAACGTTACTGTGTTCATTTTACAAATATAAAAACTGAGTCCTTTTTTTTTTAGGATTTATTTATTTCATGTATGTGAGTATGCTGGCATTTTCTTCAGACACACACTAGAAGAGGGCACCAGACCTCATTACAGATGGCTGTGAGCCACCATGTGGTTGCTGGAAATTGAACTCGGGACTTCTAGAAGAGCAGTCAGTGCTCTTAACAAAGGAAACCTAGATGATTGTGCCTAGTGAGGCCAAGGAAGAAATAACGTTGAGACTGTATCAACCTCACAGGGCAGGAGCAGGGAGAGGCAGAGGAGCGACCTCTGAGACCAGGATGAGATGGCCAGGCATGTTTAGACTTTCTGATGCAAGTGGAACGGTAAGTGCGCTTGGGAGGCAGTACTGACGCAGCCCTTTGAGGATGCTTGCAGACTGGAAGTTCCAAACTTCTCCACACCATGGCACAAGAAGAAAATGGAACCACACAGTAGATTTAGTAGACAAATGGCTGGGTAAGACAGCTGAGGACTAGAGGGGCCAGGACCTACCTGCCTGCACCCCAAGAGTTCAGGGGACTGGATATGAAGAGAGGGGGAGGAGAAGGAGGGAGGCTAAAGTAGGTCCAATTAGATGACCTCAGGTAATGTGGGGAGGAGAGAGAGGCAGGACCAAGGGGAGAGAGGAGTGGGCTGGGCCAGGCTGAGTCATGGCCTGCCACACCTTCCCAAGACTATTTGGCAACACACTCCCTGCTGGAGGTCTGGAGGAGGACCTACCAGCTAACTGACTCATCAACCAAAATCCTTGTTTTCCTACCTCAATTAATCCTTACCTTTAGAGCTGTTTGCAAGCCCTGGTAACTTTCTGGTAACTGCATTAACTTTCAAACACTCAGTCTTAAAATTTATGAAAATGGTGGATAGTTTAGAGAAATGGTTTGGTTTGAGGAAAACTCAGAAGGGTCAGAAGTAAGAATGATACTTATTAGCCGGGCGGTGGTGGCACGTGCCTGTAATCCCAGCACTTGGGAGGCAGAGGCAGGCGGATTTCTGAGTTCGAGGCCAGCCTGGTCTACAGAGTGAGTTCCAGGACAGCCAAGGACTACACAGAGAAACCCTGTGTGTGTGTGGGGGGGGGGGGGGGACCCAAATCCAAAAAACAAAACAAAACAAACAAACAAAAAAGAATATTTATCAAATTTTTAGAAAAGGTGACAAGAAATGCTTCCAGTGCACCCTTCCAGGAGCACACCTTGGAGCAGCTCTGACGGGGGAGTGACAGGGGGACCGGAGCAGGTGCTGGCGAACACTGAGGTTGACTGGTCCTCAGGAAGGTCGGTTGCACCTATGTCACACTCAATCTACCAGACCACCAGAGTCAGGTGGCTAAATGTATATAATACTTCCCATCGCCTAGAATGGGCGAAAAGTCCCTTTTCCTATGCACTAAAACAAAACTTCCATTCATACTGACTTTCACTTCTCTTGTTACTAATTCTGTATGTGACCAATGACAAGGTACAAGAGGAGAGAAATGGTGACACCCTGAAAGGCAGGAACATCAGAGAACACTTTCAGTGAATATAAGAGCTTGATGGGTTAATATACCACATTCGATGAAGTTTCACAAGTGGACACTGAGTATCCTGTAATGATCCTGTATGGCCAAGGAGGTTACAGTGTTGAACATTCTAGAAGGGTGAGCGATACTTGCTAACAAGTACCATAAAAGGAAGAGATGACTAAGAACAGAGAGTGGATGACTAAAAAGTCCCTCCATGTTTTTTTTTTTAACTCCCTGAATAACTAGGCTTGCCAAATGTGGTCTGTCATAAAATTATTCACTGTTAAACTCTGTACTTAGACAACAAATATATATTGGCCCAAGGGATAAAGCCTTTGTATAAATCATTCAATTGCAAAGTGCCAAAATGATAGGAGAGAAAGTGCCAATCAACCCTTGCAGGCTGCTTGGGAAAGGGTTAATTCTAGGGGATTCCTGCAGTTCAGAAGGCAGAGACTAGGGACCTAGGCACTCAGAGCCATTGGCAGTTTCTGACACACACACAAAAGACATCTTCACAGTATCTTCAAGGAACCTCAGACACTGGGAAAACCCTGGCCAGCCGACCACAGCCTACCTCTGGTCAGTCAGCCTTTTCTCCCCGATAAGCTTCGACCACAGCCATCCCCACAGCTGCAGCTATCAAAAGAAACTGAGATGTGGGGCCACAGCTCTGTGCAAAGCTCTTGCCTTATTACCAACCAAAGCTCAGGGTTAGATCCTGGTTCTTATAACTAAACAAATAAATAAACACACACGCCCTAATCCAAGTTTGGCAAGGAACTGGCTGCTCAGCTTGCTTTTTGTTGCTGTTTGTTGTTTAAATGTAACTGTCTATGAATATGCTACACTGCACAAAGGCCATTTGAACTATTCCCTCCCAAAGAATAGTTACATTGTTATGTAAATATTCACCCTTAAACTCTCAGGTAGTAGTCACAGCATTTTCCCACAGGGAGACACACTAATATCCAGATTGTTTTCTCCAAGTTTCTCTGATTGTTACAGGACACTACTGACATTCAAGGGAGAAAAGATGTGGGGCGAGTGGTGGCTGAGACAGGGGAATGGCTTCCAGTGCCTGCGGGACTAGCTCCAGCATAGACATGATTGACATGGTCTTCTTTTGTTTTGTTTTGAGTGTTGTATTTTTGGTGTGGCTGGTAAATGTTACTATCTAGACCTCTAACCAGGCCTGTATCAGATATCACACATATACAGGATTTTAGTAAGATAGACATCTTTGCCATATATGAATCTTGAATATTAAGAATCCATGTTCCCTGTGTAAATAAAAGACAACTTACTTTCATTTATTATAGCCCAGGCTGGGCTCAAACCGCTGATCCTCTGACTTTGCATCTTCAGCATATCCTACTGGTGTTGGCCACTACAACTGGCTCATTTATTATAATTGATCACAGAGAGTGAGATAATGCTTATTGGCATTTTATTGACTGATTGGTTGATATTGATTTTTTTTTTTTTTAAGATAGGCTTTCCTGTAGTCTTATTTAGTATCCTTCCTCCTAGTGACTGGTGTCTAGTAAGAAAAAGACAGATTTAATGGACACATTTTAATTTTCTGAATCAATCATGGTTATAAAGTAGCACTGTGCATAGTGGAGTACAGAATCAATACTGCAAACATCAAAGCACTCCACAGAGAACAGCCAACCGCTCTAGCTGCCCCTGATCCCTTTCTCCAGGAAGAGTTCTCCACTGTCAAAGTCCTGGCCCTCTTTTTAATCCAACTGATTCCATTCTCAACACCAGGGAGGGCCACATGACCCTAGCCTGACCAATCAAAGCATTTCATGCCTGTGCCATAGTGACTGGATCCCTGATGCTCCCATGGCCCCAAATCAGCCAAGAGACTCAACACCGAGGTGTGTGTGTGGAGACCCATTAGCTACATGGAGTGTTAAGAGGATGAAGCTTGGTTCTGGCGGGTTGGCTACCACAGCAGAAAGGTACCACAGGGCACACACTGAGGAAATGTGAGGCCACACGTTGACCTCAGCTACTATTTGAGCAGCAGCAGATTCAGGGCCTGTGCCTGCTTAGTCCTCCTTTGGTGCAGGCCCACAGTTTCCTGGATTCTTCATTTCCAGCCTCCTTAGCAATGCTGGAGAGTCTGACACCAATTCTGACTTAAGTAGGCCACTGTCAGTTTCTAGTTTTGCAATCAAAAAGCCTGGTTAGTCCAAGGGATACAAACTGTCTTACGACAGAGAAAGACAGACATGACTATGTAAACAACCAATAAAGAATAATAAAATGAAAATGATGAATATGCAATTCATAAGGCTACTAGTCAATAAATACATAAAGGGTACAGTCCTTAATAAAAAATAAATGAAGCTTTTAAATTTTGTTTTTAATTTATTTTACTTTATGTGTTTGAGGATTTTGTTTGTTTGTATGTCTGTGTACGTGGGCCTAGTGATCTTGGAGACCAGAAGAGGGCATCAAATTCCCTGGAGCTGGAGTTACAGATGTTTGTGTGCTGCCATGTGCATGCTGGGAATTGAACTTCAACCCTCTACAAAGACAGCTACTATGTTTAACTGCTGAACCATCTGTGCAGTCTCTATTTTGCTTCCTATGTGTGTTGGGGGACAGGAGGTATACATGCCACAGTATGTGTGGGGCCAGGGGTATACATGCCACGATGTGTGTTGGGGGCCAGGTGTACATGCCATGGCGTGTGTTGGGAGCAGGGTAACATGCCACAGCATGTGTTGGGGGGCAGGGTGTACATGTCATGGTGTGTGGAGGGAGGGGTGAGGACAAGTCTCACAAGTATGGGTTCTCTTTTTGCTCTTTGGGTCCTAGAAGTTGAACTTAGGTTGTCAGCCTTGATTGTAAGCACCTTTCCCTGCTGAGTTATCTCATCTTACAAGATTTAACAGTAAGCAAACAAATGTAGAATGACTGTAGCTTTTCAAAATAAATCCTGGCAAGGTTAAAACAAACAAAAAAGAAGGAAAGAAAGAAGAAAAGGAAAGAAAAAAGAAAAGAAAGAAAGAAAGAAAATGGAAGGGAAGAAGGAAGGGAAGAAGGGAAGAAGGGAAGGGAAGGGAAGGGAAGGGAAGGGAAGGGAAGGGAAGGGAAGGGATATCTGAATTGTTTGTCATTGAGCCTCCATCGTCCAGCACAGAGGATTCAGAAAGTTACTAAAATAATGAGTTAGTCAAGTCAGGAAAGGTGACACTGATAGCTGAGACAGAGCAGACCATCTCATGCATTGTTAATAGAAGTATGTGCCAGGACAGCTCCTGGAGCAAACAGACATTAGAAAACATTCTAACATACATTTTGCTAGAGTTATGAAGCCCACACCTACAAATTTATCCTGTGGAGAAAAATGGAAACACATGTAAAGACAGAAGTGTGTGTGCTCTGTCCAGAATTGTTGCTTATAACGAATGAAAGAGAAACAGCTCAAATACCTGCCCATATGGCTTGCTGAATAAAATATAGCCAATGGTCTAAAACCATTCTGCAATGGAAAAAGATGGTCTGTGGCATCAGAAAAAGGCCCTGATGACAGGAAGAGTTAGCAAAGCCAGGATCAGTCTCGACAGACGGAAGCACTGACTGAGCTCAGTCAGAATTTCTTTCTGTGTATATCCTAGGGGAGAAGGGAGTTTTGAAGCTGGTTAGGTTAGCTGTTGTTTAAATCAACATTTTGCTAGTAGGTCTGTAGGGATACACTTTAATGGCTTGGCTTTCGTGTGTAAGCATGTGAATAACAAAATACACACATGCACAGGCACACACAGAGAATCAGTGCACTTTCCAAAGGCGTAAAATTTAATATGGAGTTGGCTAAAACAGGTTTAATTATTCACATGATAGTAAAGGCATAAACACGAGAAGCAGAACCCAGACTTTACACCTTTGCAATTCTCACACAGATCCAAGAGGACCATGATTTCTACCCTGCAGAGCCTGTGTCCAAATGCTAAGATAACATAAAGTCTCCTGTTCGCTTTAGAGGCTAGGCCTAGATTATCTCCCACAGCAGCTAGAAGCAGCCTGCCTTATCTTGCTCTCAACTGTGCACAGCAAGCTAAGGCAGCTGAGCACTCCGAAGGAAGGCGCTTGCTAGCAGGCAAAGCTCAGAGGGCCGCCCGCCTCCCTTCCTGCCTTCTGCTCAGGGCATGTGCAGCCGGGCTTGGTCAGTGTCTGCTCACAGCACCAAGGCATCTATCTGTTTAGCTGGATACTCACCTCAGCAGTATGATAAAGAGGAAGCACCTAGGACTGAAAATGTTCCCACTGCTGATCCACTGGTTTCCCTCTATCAGAAGCAACTACTTTTTTTCCCCCTTCAACAGGGACACACCTGTAAATAGACCCTCTCCTGCCTGCCTGGCCCCACACCTAAGACCTAGGAAGTCATCATTCACATCACCAAGAAAAGTCTGCCTTTAACACACAGAACACCATCTTTTGGGGTTGAAACAATCCATGGAGTAAGAATCTACTACTTTAATTACTTATCATTTGCCTTGATCTGAGATGGATTTGTGCCCTGATAAGTGTGTTGTTTGTTCTGAGTTTTAGGGGTGATCACTCTTAGACGCATTCAATCTTTTTAAAGTCACAGCTCCACCCCCGCCCTTTCAGCACAAGCATCTAGTCTTGGCCAGCACCCTTCCTACAGTGCTTGCCTGGAAAGGCCACAAGCCACTGTAATAAAACTCTGGCCCCGCAGTCTGACACCACACTCTGCTCACCAGGCAGCACAGACCATCACTACAACGAGAGCCGTGTCCAGAGCTGTACACTGAGGCACTACATATTACCTTCATTCTGACTTATAGGATGGACAAACAGAGGAACAGACAGTGCTTAACACAAGCCAACAGAGCGGCACTCATGCTGGCCCCACAGTGTCGTGTCTAGTATTAGCTATTTCTCATTGCAGTAACAAGAGGGGAAGAACTTAGCTTGGCTCTGGGTTTAAGAGGGAAGCCATGGTGAGAGGATGGGCCAGATGAAGACATTATGGAGAGAGACTCATTCTCTTTTCACTCAGTGGAGGTCCCCAGCCCACGGGAGTTCCACCCACCCCGTCAGGACAGATCTCTGTCAGGGAAGCTCTCCAGACACATTCAGAGTATGCCTCAATAAGGTGCTAAGCATTTCTCAATACAATCAGATTGACTGATAATCAAAATTAACAGAGACAGCTCAGCTGACATGCAAACCAGTATATATGTATACCCTAGGCTGGACTTAAACTTGGTGCATGCTCCTGCCTCAGCCTGACAAATGCTCAAGTTAGAGGTATGCTCTGTTATGTTTCAAAGACTGGGCTCTTAATGACTACACTTCAATAAGCTTGTGCAAACAAAACATACCAACAACCCCAGATGTTATGGCACATGCCTATTCCAGTAGTCATGAGGCAGAGGCACAAAGAACAGAAACTCAAAGTTATCTTTGGGTATATAGCAAGGTAGAAGCTAACCTGGGCTACATGACAGATCTGTCAAAATATACACACTATATATCGCAGGTGTGTGCGCACACACATACACACATATGCACATACCAAAAATACAAATACAGTGAATGCTGCACTATCATGGTTTTAACTCCCAAATTCAATTATATATGCTCAAATTACAAAAGAAAGCTGGAAATTACCATTTAGGTAGCACTGTCAAGAAGAAACTGATTCCAGTACTCAGTACTCTCCCTCAGTGTCTGGAGTATTTGTCAAGATTGACAATGTTTAATTAAGCTGAGGAAGGCTTTTTAGTATAGAATCACATTTTCCCCACTGATGTGACCACACAAAAACCAACTGCTTTGCCTCGCTGCTGCCAAGATGCTGTGAGTCCCACCACTCGCCTCCCGAAGAGATTTGAAGAGCAATTTTGACCAAATGCCGCTCTTGCCTCCTATGATAACTCGAAAACCTGTATACCTGCTTTAGGGACCACCCCACTGCATGTGTGAGCACTGTATGTTACCTCACAGCAGAGCAGTAAAACCAGATAACTACACAATGCTATGGCTGACAGCAAGTCGCTGTGAGGAGACTGGAGAGCGCCTGGCGCCAACTGTCCCCTTTACTTTCACAAGCCCGTCTGTGCCCCGTGCCCCGCCTCTGCTGCTACAAACTCCAGTGAGCCAGTCCTACTGACTGACTGAAACTGTGCTCTCCCAAACAGCTCTCCAGGCTGTGCCTGTCCCTCCTCCTCCAGTACTACAAATGTGAAGCTCACAGTGTGAGGGACCCCGGGGCTGGCCGCTCTCAGGGTCCAGTGTCACAGCTATTGAAGGGGAGTGTGGCATGTGCTGCAGGTGGTTCTGATGCACAGCCAGGGTCGGCAGCATCAGCTTCCGGGGAACTCATCCCTCTCCTGTGAACCTCGCCTCTTGGTTGCTGTGACTTCATCCTTACTGGGTATTTCTCTTCGACAACCTCACTTGGCCAGCTGAGGCTGCCAGGTGCTCATCTTCTCCTGAGCAGCTAATCCGAGGCCTCGAGCGACCCTAAGTCTCCACCTAATCTTGAGCTCAAGCCTCGGCATCAGAACTTTGGCTCATGTCAATGTTGCTCTCTGGAGTTGAAACCCCGTGTCTACAAATAATGCTGCTAGGATAGGACGCGCGCTAAGTCTTCCACCTTCCCCAGATCCTGTCCCTTATTTACAATAGAAGTCCTTTCTTCTGGGGCAAGCAAGATAACTTATCAAATAAAGCACCTGCCACCTGAGCCTGATGACCTGAGTTGGATCCCTAAAATCCACATAAAGTTGCAGGAAAACCGACTCCACAAACTGTCCTCCGAAAGCCATGGACACACATTATTCAGTGTGTCCAAGGCAGAATACACTCCTTCCCTTGCCCATCCCCCGAATAATTTTAATTCTTTTTCTCTGATTCAACAAAGAAAATAGAAGCCATCACACTCTTAACTCCCAACCTGACCAAGAAACCGACATACTCACTTCCTGCACACCCTGCCCAGATAAGGCTCCTGCTTTACCCTTCAAGAACCCTGGGGCCTGTCTCCCTCACCTCTTTTGTGAGAGAAGGATTTCCTTGGGTGTTTTGTTAGTTTTGGTCTTAGCTTTTTATGGGCAGGGGTCGCTGGGTGGTAGGATGATGCTTGCTTTTGAAACAGGGAAGCTCTCTAATGCCCAGACTGGGCCCAGTCTTTCAATCCTGAATCATGGGATTTTAATGCATGAACTTACTGTACCTAGCCAAACTTCTTAAATTGACCACCATAAGGTTCTCTGCTTCTCAGCCTCTTGGAGGTATTACTCCTGTTCCTTGGGATGACTTCTGTACTGTGTCACCTAAAAGACTCTTAAAATACTCTTCCTATGTAACTCCCAAAACACCAACAGTGGACTTGGTACTGATGGCTTGTACGTATATCTCCACCTAGACCTTTAATGACCTCGAGAATTACAAACCCTACTGGGCAGTGGTGGCACACGCCTTTAATCCCAGCACTTGGGAGGCAGAGGCAGGTGAATTTCTGAGGTCAAAGCCAGCTTGGTCTACAGAGTGAGTTCCAGGTCAGCCAAGGCTACACAGAGAAACCCTGTCTCGAAAAAAACCAAATAAAAAAAATAAATATTAAAAAAAGGGGGAGAATTACAAATCCTAATGCCTAACTCTATGTCTCCTTTGAGACATTATTAATATTTTAAGTTCAGTGTGTCCAAGGCAGAATACACTCTCCTTTTCATTGACCTAGCCAAGAAACCCACACTGGAAGAAAACTAACTCCACAATTGTTCTCTGCCCACATCGATGCTATGCCACACTTATACCTACACATCTGTCACACACACACACACAACACACACACATACATGCACACATTCACAAACACCTTTTTAAAGAATTCCACTGCTACTTTTACTGGACTTGCATTAATCTATAGACCATTTATTATGTGTACAGGGTTCCATTTAAAAAACATTTTTTCTATATATTACCCCTTTAGCAAAAGTTTTTTTTTTTTGATGCATCCCACAGGATTATTGCTAAGATGCCCTTCTAAGGTAATTTAAATTTTAATTGACTAGGACTTTTAAAATCATGTTTTCGAAGTGATCCTTAATAATTTACAGGAAACTACCCAACTGTGAGCTTAGGCCGCATCCGACCACTCTGCTGTGTTCTGCCTGTGCTAACAGCTAGTACTCTAGGAGACAGAAGGATCAGGTTCCACAGGAAATAAAAAAAAAAAAAAAAAAAAAAAAAAAAAAAAAGAAAGAAAGAAAGAAAGCCAAGCAGCCAAAGCAGGTTTGAACATAGCACAATGAGGTCCATTTAAGAGAATCTGGGCTTAAAGTGACAAACCACACTTCTTAAAGATGTCTTCAAAGTACACAGAAATTCAGAACTCCAGCCCCCAGGGGAGAGAGGTCGGGGCTGGACAAGATGGCAAAATTATATGTATCAGGTAAGAGTTGAAAATGATCTTTATGGGCAAAGCTGGTGCCAGGATTAATGGGGAAAAAAGTTTCCTCCTCCAACATCTGCTGTACAAAAACAGAAAGACAAGTTTAAACTGCCTGGTGGTGTCATGTTACAGTTACAGGACCCAGACCCCTTAAATGTATGTACTTTTCCAAAAAGAATTTCAGGAGACCAGGGTGGGCTCTCCGGACTGCAGCTCTGGCTACCACATAACTGCCCTGGGATTCAAGTGGAAAAAAAATCCCAATGATCAAGAGTGAGGCAGGAAACGGGTGGAGGGAAGAGGGGATGCTGAACTCCAAGGTCGTGGTCAGGAAGCCAATTTGGCAAGGCATATGGAAAAGCAAGGCATCAGAATCAAGTGCCACATGCAGCGATGCACAGCCCAAAGCCAGCTTTGTTTTCAGTAGCAGTCCTCGAACGACAGGGTGACAGCCAGCGCCTGACATCACAGAGGAGACCACCTCGGACCCTCCCACACCCAGATTTGTTTCTTCCAGTTATTCTTTTGCCTGATACAGAATCCAAAATGAAGTTTGGGTAAAAGGCTGTGTAGGTCCTAAGGAATGTGTTACAATAAACAGTAGTGGTGACCGTCAGCTCAGTACATACTGTCTACCTCCATTCTCCTTCTTAAACCAATCAAGAATATTTGTAATCCTTACAGTGGAGTAACACTGAGATGAAGTATGTATGGTTGGTGTCTAACTTTGTGAATGTGCTTACTACATAAACACAAGAAGCACATTTATCAAGATGTTGAAAGTGACTATCACCAAGTAGCAAAATAAAGCCTAGTTTTTATTCTTTTTAACAAATTCTTCTGCATTTTTAACTTCCTGTAATGTTTTAGTTGTCTTGCAGCTGTGAAGAGACAACATGACCAAGGTAATTTACTTACTAAAGAATTCATATAGCTGGGGACTTGCTTACAGTTTTAAGGGTTTGTCCACAGTCATCGTGGGAAGGAAGCCAACAGGCATAGTGCTGGAGCAGTAGCTCAGAGTCCAAAGGCAGAGACACAGAGAGACTCTGGGCCCAGCATGGGCTTCTGAAACTTCAAAGCCCACCTCTGGTGCTACACCTCCTCCAACAAGGCCACACCTCCTCCAACAAGGCCACACCTCCTCCAACAAGGCCACACCTCCTAATCCTTCCCAAATAGTTCTGCTAACTGGGGACCAAGCATTCAAACATAAGAGCCTACAGAGGACATTCTCACTCAAACCACTACATGTAATGAGCATATAATGAAGTGCTAGTAAAGAAGTACTGTAAGAAACAACACTCAAAATGTTAATATCAAACCAAAACAATTATCACTATAACACAAGATTTCAGGTTACTCAGGAAGAATAATTCTGATTAAATATCTCAATTTTAAGATTGTGAGTTACACAGGATGGCTGCAGACCTATTTTTTTCCCCTTTGAAGAATACTAAGTGAACTTACAGGAAATGGGTGTAAAAATCCAGAGAAGTCAGTGTAGTAAGACAAAAGGAGAAGATGAGGGTATTCTCTCTCTCTCTCTCTCTCTCTCTCTCTCTCTCTCTCTGTCTGTCTCTGTCTCTCTCTCTCTCTCTCTCCCCACACACCTGCCAAGGAAGCAGGTGCTGGAGAAGATGGGGGCTTGAAACCAGCATCAGTCTCTCACGAGATGATGCCCCCAGCCTCGGGGTTCCTTGACAGCCCAGCCACACAGTACGGGCAACAGGGATAAAGGCCAGCTCTTCCTCAGCCTGGCCTCTTCCCGTCAGAGCTCCTTAGATATCTCGTACCTCCAGAGTCCTTACCAAGTCCCATATCTCCTCAAAAACAAAGACTTCTCTGTAAGACAAGGCTCTTGAAGGCAGCTAAGAGGGCAAAACAAAGACCTGCCAAATGAGGCTGGAGATGGTCTGCCAGAGGAGAGCTGCTCACTGAGGTAAGGCCGCAGATTACTCCCGTCCAGATGTCAGAGGTGGCCAGGTCCGTTATGCTCAGCCAAGCACTATTTGCTGGACATCTTAGAGGCAGGAAGTACTTGTTAGGTGCTGTAGGGAATATGAAGAGTTGTCCACAGTCCTAAATGTGCTAACAAGGTAGATAATGATGGATCCATCTAGTCAATAACAACATGGTACAATGCCATAATGAGAAACCACACAGTAGGCAGCTAACAGTGGAATAACAAGTCACACAGTAGGCAAGTGAAAGAGGGCTCTGCAGTCTGAAGACTGAGCCCCAGATCCCCACCCTTTAGCTGTGTGACCTTGACAAGTCACTTAACTTCCCTGTGTCTTAGGTTTTTTCCCTCTGGGAAATACTATCAGTGGTACAGTTCACAGGACAGATGGGCTGTGGCGTTAAACACAATACATACTAAATAAACATTTGCTGTAATTTTGTACTGTTATATAGCAATGCGCTGACATTCTAGGTCTTATATTATTAATAAGGTAGCCCTATTATCATGCCTATTTGTAGATCAAGGCTAAAGAATCCAGCAACTTGGAGATGGTCTTGAATGAGGAGGCGACTCCAGCTTCCGCCTGCCAGAGCACGAAGCCCGCAACACTGTGATTACTCCACCTCACTAACACTGCCTTCCACCTACCCTGAGCCAGGACTGCTGCAGGTACAACTGCACCTCCTGGGCAGAAGCCCACCCACCAAGAGGCCTCCGCAAGCTGAAGGCACTTAGCTGTGGTGCAGAGCCTCTCTAGGGCTGCAGCTCACCGCCCTCACTAGTGGGCTTCAACTGGCTAGCTTTAAAAGAGGGTGAGGTGCTAACCAGGTAAATCAGGGTGAGGCAGAAGCTCACAGCACATCTTGTGCTGGTTTCAGGACTGCAAAGACATGTTCCACTGGTGTTCTAGACACCAAAGAGGAAAGTGTATACCCAACCCATGCAGAACGCAAGAGGCAGGAAGGCAGGCCATCAGGGAGTGTGTTGTGTGGGAAAGAAAACCTGGGCGTGAGGGACAGTCAGGCTGGAGGAGACAGAAAGCCAGGGAGCTACGCTAAGCCATGCAGCTCATTCCAGGCTCTCCGCGTTATACACTGAACATGCGGAAAACAAATCCTTGGGAAAAGATCCACCTAAAATAGCTTGCAGCTTACAGACAAAACTGCACTTGCATGTTTCAGGTCGACAATGACAGCTAAACTAAAACCGGGCTGCTTCGTCCTTCCGTCCACCCTTCTGTCTGTCCATCCTTCCCCTCCTTTTTCTCTTTCCTAGGAGCAAGCTCTCACTCTGTACCCAGCCTGACCTTGAATTTGTGGCAGTTCTTCTGCCTCGACCTCCCAGCTGCGGCAATTGTAAGCATAAGCTACCACATCCAATTATGGATTTCCAAACATGCTAAATATGTAAGTATGACTGAGCCAACATATCACATATTGTGAAGAAAAGAAAACTTGCAATTTTACACAGACTTAGAGCTTTAAAAATAGTGATATAAACCTAGAAATGTTGAAGAACAAAGAGGAAAATATATATACAGTTTTATAAACATCATAATGTTAACCATCATTTGTAATCTTACTTTGTTACAAATTAATGAACTGATTTTTAATTTAAATTATGAATGTAGCCGGGCCAGTGGTGGCGCACGCCTGTAATCCCAGTACTTGGGAGGCAGAGGCAGGTGGATTTCTGAGTTCGAGACCAGCCTGGTCTATAGAGTAAGTTCCAGGACAACCAGGGCTATACAGAGAAACCCTGTCTCAAAAAAAAAAAAAATCAAATCCAAAACAACAACAACAACAACAACATTATGAATGTGGATACACTTTTGAAGATGCTAAATTTAAGGACTATGGCTATAGGTTAGTAATAGAGGCCACAGGTTCATTCCCTAGTCATGAAAAAAAAAGAAGCTAAATCAAGGTCATAATACTTTGTCAATTAAGATTTTAAAAATAAATCATAATTTTAGCAAAATAAGAAAACTTCATAGTTTCTAGGTAGATAGCCATTAAGTGTTGAGCTTAATGTGTTTATCCAAGAGTGTGTATCTACATAAAAAAAAAAGACACCTGTATGGAGAAGGCGAACAGCAAACACTCGGTGGTTAAGGGGCCGGCAGCCTCGTCAGTGTCCTCACAGCCTTCACCGTCACCATATGGACTTTTCAATCTCCCGGGGAAAGCCACCTTCCCACCCTGATCTCGTCCGTCACAGACTCTACTGTCGGGTTCTGTCTAATTGGTGTCACGTGCAGGGCAGCACTACCGGCTCTTCTTGTCCTTAGCCTTACGCTGACTGGGAGTCGCGTCAATCACTGTGCCTTCCCACCGCTGGAGCCAGGGCCAGCCAGGCAACGCACACCCACACGCCTCTCACCTGTGGTGCCCCGGCCACTGCATGCATGGGCTCATGACAAAAATTCTTCCAACTTACACATAAAGCATGCTCTGTGCTCCTAAACAGAACTGTTCACACTCTCCCAAAGGGTTCTTTTCATCTGGGCTATCACAAAAAGAACGTCTGACAATGGGAAGATAGATGTAAAAGAAAAATTCAGACTGGGAGGAATCAGGAGTTACAAGTGACTGCAATGGCAGCACCTATCTTAACACTTTTTCTTTTTGCATCTATCTCTCTCCCTCTCCCCCCCCCCCCCCACACACACACTCCAAATGGATAGAATCTGGCCAGCATAAACCTTGCACAGTAGCATAGTGACATGAAGCGTAGGGAGATGGGAGAATGAGCTCTCCGTCCTATGGCACAACACCTACTCTCACCCCGCAATCCACACATCACCCCAATGCCACTGCCCGAGGCTCACCACCCCACGTCACCCTCAGTGAACTGTTCACAGCCCCCGCCGCACACACTGTCTGAGGTCCACACGTTGTGGCCCCCACACTCCACCCCACCCTACTCTCACATGGCCTCTTCTCTTCAGGGAAAGGATGTACACAGAAGCCTGCTACCTGCAGAAATCCTCTGCAGAAAGGCACTTCCTCTGACTCCCTCACCATCATCCTCTTCTACATCTGCACTGACTTGTCAAATTCCTTAGCACAAGCCTCAAGGCTTCCTGTACCTGGCGCACCTGTTCTGGTTAACCCCTTTAAATGTAGACTCTCTCTACTCAACAGCACCTAGAACCAATTGCTTGTATTGTGTTCCATTGTGAAGGCTTTCTCTACCACGTCCCCTCCTCGCCCTTCTCATCTCTGCAGCCTTAGACGCCATCTGAGGCAGGGTCTCACTAGGTAGTCCCAGCTAGTCTTGAACTCACTATGTAGGCCAAGCTGGTCATGAACTCACGGAGATTCACTTGTCTCTGCCTCCAGAATGCAGACATTAAGGGCATTATGTACCATTGCTGGGTCCTCTGTTTTGCTTTGCTGTTTCAAGACAAGATATATAGCCCAGGCTGACCTTAGGCTTTCCAGGGCTGAAACTGTAGGTATACTGCACTAAAGAAATCCAGTTCAATGGAGATGTGCTTCAAAAGATCTTCCCTGCTGGCATAACTACATGTTCTGTACTGGCATTCTTTAAAATGTCTAGTTGGCCTGCTTGGCACCTTGGATATCTTACAGCCACTTGTGATTAAATATCTTTACTTTAAAAGCTTTAACAATAGCATCTCTCCTGTATTCCTCAAAGTTATTGGGAAGGTAAACCACATACATGAGGAATGGGGACGGCAGTGGGAGTGGAGTTCTCTATGTGTTGAAATCAGAACAGGCAAAGTCTCTGCTGACCTTCACAACAGGCCTCCTCCAGCCCACACAGATTTCGGAAGGTTCCCAGCCCTGACTGTTCAATAATATCACTGCTGCTGGACCTCACCAATAGAAATTCACTTGGGAAACAAATGAATCAAGTTAAAGGCCTGTTGGCTACTCATTGAGTTCAAGGCGTGTCTGCTCTGTGGGGTCCTATCATGGAGGAAGAGGACAACGCCTAGGAGGAGAGAATTAGGTGGGTCCAAACATGGCGATTTGTTTTAAGTTTAATTTCTCTGGTTGATTAAATGTGCAGCCAGTGTGCACACACGGAGCTCATTAGTAGTTCTGGTCCCAGCCACACGAGCATAGGACTCATCGCAGGCAAACCATCTACCCCCCACCCTTACAATGCCCTGCCCTCATTTCCCAGTTCTGTGTGACACTCTAGATCTCCTGTGCTCCCCACCTCCACCTGCCCTTCCCCCAGCACCTTCGGCCTAACGCATGCCAGGTGCTCCAGGGAACAGACTTGATGGATTCTTGAAACAAAGTACTGTCGAAGAATGAGCTACACTGCACAGATCAGTAATTCACTGTCTCTTGGTTTGCAATATCCTAAGAGCTCTCATCTACATAGTGGCTGTTCTCTTCATCCTCAGCATAGGATGATATAAACTGAACAGTAATTCTGAGAGGTAGGTACAACAATTCCTATTTGTAGTTGTAAACAAGACTTAATTTGGAAGTTAAAGCAACCTGAAGGTCACAGAGCTAGAAAGTGATATGTAAATCCCCACCTCTGTCTCGTGTTCGATGATATAACCTCTTTGCTGTGAGTTAAAGCCTTGTGTTAGGCTGCACACTGTAGTGTATATGCTTATAATTTCAGCACCTAGAAAGCTGAGGCCAAAGGTCTTGTTTGGAGTTAGAGGCCAACCTAGGCAGCACAGCAGGACCTTGCCTCAAAAATAAAAACAAAACCCAACAACAACAAAAAAAGCAAAGCTTTATTGCTCCAAACTTGTCACTCAATTCAGTTATGCATGTCAATTAGCATGTGATGTCACTCAGTTCCGTTATGTGGGTCAGTTAACATGTGACATTACTCAGTTCAGTTATGGGTGTCAGTTAGCGTGTGACATCAGTTCAGTTATGGGTGTCAGTTAACATGTGACATTACTCAGTTCAGTTATGGGTGTCAGTTAGTGTGTGACATCACTAAGTTCAGTTATGGGTGTCAGTTAGCGTGTGACATCACTCAGTTCAGTTATGGGTGTCAGTTAGCGTGTGATGTCACTAAGTTCAGTTAT
Source organism: Apodemus sylvaticus (assembly GCF_947179515.1). Lineage (NCBI taxonomy): Eukaryota > Metazoa > Chordata > Mammalia > Rodentia > Muridae > Apodemus > Apodemus sylvaticus. The sequence continues at coordinate 95,701,652 of NC_067482.1, read as the reverse complement.
GGGTGTCAGTTAGCGTGTGACATCACTCAGTTCAGTTATGCATGTCAATTGGCATGTGACATCACTCAATTCCATTATGTGGGTCAGTTAGCATGTGATGTCACTCAGTTCAGTTATGTGGATCAGTTAGCATGTGACATCACTCAGTTCAGTTATGGGTGTCAGTTGGCATGTGATGTCACTCTGTTCAGTTATGCGTGTCAGTTGGCATGTGATGTCACTAAGTTCAGTTATGGGTGTCAGTTGGCATGTGATGTCACTCTGTTCAGTTATGCATGTCAGTTGGCATGTGATGTCACTCTGTTCAGTTATGCGTGTCAGTTGGCATGTGATGTCACTCTGTTCAGTTATGCGTGTCAGTTGGCATGTGATGTCACTCTGTTCAGTTATGCGTGTCAGTCGGCATATGATGTCACTCTGTTCAGTTATGCGTGTCAGTTGGCATGTGATGTCACTCTGTTCAGTTATGCGTGTCAGTCGGCATATGATGTCACTCTGTTCAGTTATGCGTGTCAGTCGGCATGTGATGTCACTCTGTTCAGTTATGCGTGTCAGTTGGCATGTGATGTCACTGTTCAGTTATGCATGTCAGTTGGCATGTGATGTCACTGTTCAGTTATGCGTGTCAGTCAGCATGTGATGTCACTCTGTTCAGTTATGTGTCAGTCGGCATGTGATGTCACTCTGTTCAGTTATGCGTGTCAGTGAGCATGTGATGTCACTCTGTTCAGTTATGCGTGTCAGTCAGCATGTGATGTCACTCTGTTCAGTTATGTGTCAGTCGGCATGTGATGTCACTCTGTTCAGTTATGCGTGTCAGTGAGCATGTGATGTCACTCTGTTCAGTTATGCGTGTCAGTCAGCATGTGATGTCACTCTGTTCAGTTATGTGTCAGTCGGCATGTGATGTCACTCTGTTCAGTTATGCGTGTCAGTGAGCATGTGATGTCACTCTGTTCAGTTATGCGTGTCAGTCAGCATGTGACAAGGACGGAACACAGACAACACTCTAGCACCGAGCAAGAGGGCAGGACTGCACTGTGTTAGAACACAGTCCTCTCCTGAGTCCACTCCCCAGTAACTATTTCACCAAAGCTGCCTCCCTTCCCCCACACCCGCTCTGATTCCCTGTGAGCACCACAGTGGCCTCTGCAGCTGCAGCCCAGGGCCTGGCCGGAAGGGGAACTGGGGGTGAGAGCCAGGCCATTTGCAAGAAGGGGCCGCGTATAATTAGAGGCTGTCCTATGGAAAGGCATTAGGACAAGCAGACTCAGTTACATTTCCGTCGTATTTAACTTGTCTAACACTCAAACTAAGATCCTATCCTGACAAAGAAGATCATGGCTGGGGTTGATAAGGAGAGCACTGACCGAAAGCCATCTTGACGCTGGGTGTGGAATACAGGGCCTGTAGCAGCCTCAAATGCTACCTACCCATGGGCGCTTCCAGCCGCCTGCATGGCTGTGGAGGCCAGAGCTGGTGTCAGGCACTCTGACCAAGTCAAGCACCCCGGGGCCTTCTGCTTCCACGGGACCTGGAGTCCCCCACTAAATCTGGAACTCAGTTTGGCTACAATGGTTAGATACTAAGTCCAGGGATCCACCCACCTGTGTCTGCCTTCCCGGGGCTAAAATTTCAAATACTCCAAATAGTCCCCGCTAGGCCAGGCTGGGGATCTGAACTTGGGTCCTCATGGCTTACACGTTTCCCATGCAGCCAGCTTTCCAACCCCTAACAAAAGCAATTCTTAATTTTAAAACAAAACAAAAATGAGTGTAGTGCCTTATATCTGTAATACTAGTACTTTGAAGGCTAAGGCAGGAGGATTGTCGTGAATTCAAGGTCACCCTGTGCTATATAATAAAGAGGGACTACACTGATTTTGAAGCTGCTGACCGGGCCTTCAGCACACACCAAGGTATGAGGACAAAGGCTTTCCGTCTCTCCATTGTTGAGTTGATCTGAGAGGAAAGCTGTGAACTTCACCTGCTCCTGAGCTCCCAACCATATCCTCTCAGTACTGAGGAGGCAGAGGTAAGGGGATCTCTGTGAGTTCAAGGCCAGCCTGGTCTACAAAGTGAGTTCTAGGGTAGCTGAGGCTACAAAGAGAAACCCTGCCTTGAAAAAAAGAAAAGAAAGAAAAAAGAGAGAGAGAAAGAGAAAAAAAGACGAGTGTCCTGTCCTCCTTTGTGGCAGCTCACAGTTTGGGTGCAAGAGCACATGTATTCAAGAATTATCCCAGCGTAGCTGCAAGCTAGGCAAGGCGCTGGGCGGGGAGCCACGCGTGTGAGGAGCCACGCGTGTCCTAGAGCTCACTGTTTAGTTTGTGTGGGTAGTCTTCACCAAAGAACACAGCGAGAAAATTTTTAAAAATGAATAAAATTCTTTTATAGTTTGCCTATTCTAAATCATGTTTCTTCCATGAAAATAACCACAGAGTATCACCAGGACCCTAAGATGTGCCCTCCAGCAGGTATGCAATCCTGCATGCCCCCCACCCTAGTCTGCTGGGACCCCAGGCACAGCAGCTGTGCAGGTTCTTGGGCAGTAGTTCTCAAAGCAGCGCCCTGGGGGTGAGGCCGACCCTGGTGGCTCCTGGTCTCTTTCAAGGGGGACACGGTCAAGACTGTGATCATAATTCTGACGTATTACTCTTTCTATGTTGGAAATTTGAGTAGGTGAAAGGGCTGGGGCGTCACACCAGCAAAGGCCAAAGAACCACACTAGCACATCGATCGGTACGTCCATGCCAGTGCCTGCCAACTGCCCAGGTAAGGACAAGGGTTATGTATTAGTCCTCCCTTCAAGCACAAATCCTGACTGTTCTGTGTGGTAATCAGGAGCGCACACAGCAAGCAGCGGAGTCGGGCAAGGCCCACAGGCCTGAAAATCTCCCACACATGGCCTTCGGCAAGCATGGGCCATTTCTGCTCGCCAGACAACAGCCATACACACGGCGGTTAGTTGGGCGTGGAAAGAAGGCAGATAATTTGAGTGACAGCGATTCAATTCAGGCCTGCAAGTGCAAGTGAGAATTTGGGGCAATTAGTATTTGCCACCCTGAGCAGAGCATGACACCTCAGTGGGGAAGTCAACATTGTGACTTTTTAATGCTGTGTAATGAAAAAAAATGTCAGCTGTGGGAAACCTTGCATAACTCAGGAAATCAGTATTCCCCAAATAATCAATGAATGGATGATATCCCCTAGTTATTCATAAGTAAAACCCTATTCAATATTCAAGAGAAGCCACACCTAATATAATAAATAATTAAGACTTCAGGGACTGGTTTCAGGTCTTAAGCTACACCAACCTTTCAAGTTTTAACTGAGTATAAAAGAACGCCCATAATTACCTGAAAAGGTTATTTAAATATTCCTCCTCCTTTTCCAACTCCGTACCCGTGTATATCCATTTTCATCTTGTAGTTCAACCCAAAGAACTGCCTGAATAGAAAAGTGGGTGTGATTATCTAGGTGTGCTCTATGAAGGACATGTTAAACAAGTCTGCCATAGAAAAACAGCATTGATTCTCACAGCAATGGTGGGTGGCACACACTTAAGTACAGCACGCAGAGGCAAAGGCAGGTGAATCTCTGAGTTCCAGGCTAGCCAAGGCTACCTGGATAGTAAGATCCTATCATGAGGCAGCGTGGGGAATGGGGGAGGTGGAGGGAAGATATGATTGCTTTCCTATCCATTACTATTTCTGCCTTGGTGAAGTTCAGTTATTTCCTATAAAAAACAACACTACAAAAGCCCGTGTCATTTGGGACGTGGCTCTGTGGCAGTGCGCCTGACGTGCTCAACGCCCCCTCCCCGGGCTGGACACACCAAGCCAGGCCAACACTGCTTGCATCAACACCTTGTTTTCTTGGTGATGGTATTTTAGTTGGTTTTTCCATAACAGGCATGGAATCCATGCTGAACAAGCCTTTCTGCAAGCTACATCCTTAGACTCACAATTTTTTAATGGAAAAATATTTAACTTTTTATTTGTTAAGACGGTAGGTAGCAGATCGAATTCACGTCTAAGTTCTTCGAGGCCCTGAGTAACAGATCTTAAGTATGAAACAAGAGGGCGAGAGAGGCTGAACACAGGGTCACCCAGCAGAACATGTCGGCCTTCTCCACATGTGGAAAGGACACACCCACCTGCAGTTCTTTACATATTCTGAACTGCAAGCTGCTTATTATATGGGTACTAAATACTATCCCCAATCTGTTTTTCAATGAATAAAACTTAATTAATACTGGTCACATTTATCAATCTTTCCTGTTCTGAGCAATTACTTGCTGTGTTTTGCTCGGAAAACCTTTCCCTCCTCCTGACTGTATTATCCAGACAGTCTAAATGCTTCAGTTAGATCCATGGACTCAGACTGAGCAGCAAGAGACTACCTCTCCTCCTGCACTCTCCCCATCCTCCCTTCCCCGTCCGCCTCCCCCCTCCCTGCATCCTCCGTTCCTACGGTCACGACTGCCAAGCTTGCACTTCAGTCTGTCAGTGCAGCTAAAGAGCTAGATGGAAGGCTGTGGCTCCAAATGCTTCCACAGAAGATAAGCTGCAGACCCAGTCATCTTCCCGCAGCACAGCTGTGCTCAGACAGGGTGGCTATCATTCTTACTGCCATTTCAAGAAAGCTGTGCAGTAACAGAGAGCAGGCGTGCGTGCGCGCGTGTGCGTGTGCGTGTGCGTGTGCGTGTGTGTGTGTGTGTGTGTGTGTGTGTGTGTGTGACCTCTGCTTCTCAGTAAGTGGGAGGGGAGCAGGACACTTGTTGTGGGGGGAAGGATGGAGAGAATACTTGCTGCTCTTACACAGGACTGGGACTCGGCTCCCAGCACCCACATGGTGACTCACAAGTGTCTGTAACCCCAGTTCCAGGGAGCTAGACGGCCTCTTCTGGCCTCCTCTATGGGTGCCAAGTATAGACATGGTGCATACACATACATGCAGACAAAATGCCCATAAACGTAAAAATGAAATCTAAAACAAAAAAGCTTAAAGGGTAACTTCATAATATTCCTCAGTAGGAAAGGGGCTGTCACATCCACTATAGAAACTCAGAAGGACAACTGTGTCACACACCACGCTCTGACAAGCTAGCATCTCTTCAGAACAGTCATTTCTTCAACTCAGAAATGCCCGCAAGATACCAGCTGAACATGAACTAATTTCTACTCTTAATGTCTAGCCCAGAATTTTTCAAAGTACAGACCCCAATGCAAAATGTACGATTTACTATAGTCTCTGTTTAGACATCTGAAAGGCAGCAGGGCCTACCAAGCTGTTCTAATATACATGGAGGGAGACTTCCTTCCAGCCCCCACTTCTTATCGAGGGGATCACCCCTCACTTAATAGACAAATGGTTGCAAACACATATTGCCATGGTTCAACAAAACTCTGACATCTCCGCAGCCCAGTGGTCTCAGCCTTCCTACTGCTGAGACCCTTTAATAAGCTTCTGTGTGGTGACATCATAATGGTAATGCTGTTGTTATGAATGATAATGTAAATATCTCACATGCAGGATATCTGATCTGCAACTCGCCAAGGGGTCACGACCCACAGGCTGGGCACCACTGCCCTAGCCCTTGGCGAATGACTAACAAGGAATGGGCATTCGCCCACATTGCTCTCAGGTCCCTTGCCCATCATTTTTCAACTTGGCACATGGGACGTCTGAGTGACAGAGCTACAGGGCAGGCTGCTGGTGGCCATGTCTCCACACACAGAAGGAACTGGTCTGCTGTAAGGAATGAGGCGAACATGTGGAAAGAGGCAAAGATGAACTTCAGGAAGCACCGGCCATACTGACGTGCCTATGTTATTACCCACAGTTCTAGTCACTGTCCTAATGCTGTGAAGACACAGCATGACCAAGGCAACTTGTATACTAATTGCTTACAGCTTTAAGAGGGTCAGTCCATCATCCTCATCTTCACCATCATCATAGTGGGGAGCATGGCAGCACACAGGCAAACAGTAGCTCAGAGCTACATCCTGATCTGTAGGCAGAGAGAGACTAGGCCTGGCAAGGGCTTTCTGAAACCTCAGAGCCCACCTCCAGTGACACTGCCTATGACAAGGCCACACCTACTAATCCTTCTAATCCTTTCAAACAGTTCTAATCCCTGGTGACTACGCACTCAAGAATAAGCCTGTGGGAGCATTCTTATTCACTCTACTCTGGTATGGGGTAGAAGTTTGATTCCCAGTACCCCACCTGGTACCTCACAATTGTCTAACTTGTTCTAGGGGATCTCACACTCTCTTCTGGTCTCTGCTGGCACTGCATGCTTGTGGTGCCCAGACAGATATGCAGGCAAAACAGCTATACACATAAAAATAAATCTTTAAAAATATTGTATTGAAATGTGTGGTGGTTTGAATAAAATGGCCCCCATAGGCTCACAGGGAGTGGTGCTATTACGCAGTCTGGCCTTGTTGGAGTAGGTATGGCCTTGTTAGAGGAAGCATGTCATTGAGGGTGGGCTTTGAGGTCTTAAAAGCTCTAGTCTGGCCAGTGTGTCTACTCTTCCTTCTGCTTCCTGCCAATCCAGTTGTAGAACTCTCAGCTCCTTCTTATACACCCTGCCTGCTGCACACTGCTGTGCTTCCCGCCATGATGATCGTGGACTAAACCTCTGAAACTGTAAGCCAGCCCCAATTAAATGTTTTTCTTTATGAGGTGCCTTCGTCATAGTGTCTCTTCACAGCAGTAGAAACCCAAACCAAATTCTATTTTGGTCTTCACTAATAAAATGAAATAAAAGACATCTGAGGGTAAATTTGGTAATTGAAGGCAGGAACTTTAAAGTCTCTTCATTAAAGTTCATGTATGTATACACCATTTATAATAGTCTTTTTCTGTCTGTATACTGCCTAGAATCATGAGATACAGGGTAGCAGAGGGGTAATACCGAGACAATTGTCAAGGAATAGCTGAGGTTTTGATTTTTAAGCAAACTCAGAACACTCTGCCCAGTTCTTCAACCCTGCAGACCTTGGTGAGGGCAGGCTCCCTGGACAATACCTAGATGCTGCTGAGGTGTTTGCAGTTCAAGGCAGTGGAGGCCAAGGTGGGAAAGACTGAAACCTGTACATTCACAGCAGAAACCAAGACACAGTTGAGCATACTCTAAGCCAGGCGAGGAAACAGAGCACTGGTTTCTAAACTAAAGAGAAATCCTTTTCCTCTAAGCATATAACAAGCTTCCTCAGTGTGTCCTATAGGATGCTAGGATGAGGCTTGTAATACACCCGTTTTTTTGTGTGTATCCAATGTGTCACACAGTGTAATGCACTGACTGACCTTTTACACAATGTTGTTGGTTTCTCTCTGGAAGAATCTACCAGGAAACACAGGGTGGGATTATGTGGTATTCCGTGAGGATATTGTCACAATGGACAATGGAACTTGTTCTTCACAATCTATCAAGTCGGTGCACCTTGGAGACCACCCAAACAATCAGCCGCACCTCTAGAGAGGCTCACCAGAGTTCACTGTTCACCTGACACATTAGTTCTTTAAAAACTTATTCCCAGGAGTTAAAGGCTAGTATCAGAACTTTGATAACAAAGCATGAGAAGCATGAATTTCTCACTTAAAATACTGAAAGCTGGGAATGGTGGCACTTGCCTGGGAGCGCAGTGCCCAGGAGGTAGAGGAAAGGTCAGTGGTTCAAGGCCAGACTCAGCTGCAGGGTCAACTCCAGGAGTTGCTAGCCTAAAACTCACTAGGTGACCCAAACTGACCTCAAACTCAAGACCCTCCCGCCTCAGCTTCCCGGGTGCCAGAATTAGAGCACCACACTTGGCAAGAGGGGCTGTCTGTCTCCGGTGTGTCCTCTGAGGCTGCAAATGGCAGAAGGTTTAGCACTAGGGCCATTCCCACAATACCTAAACTCAACACAGCAGGGCACTACCGTTTCATAGAGATGCCTGTGGAAAGTTCATGTGAAATTAGCTTCCCAGACCAAGAACTGCAGCCTCCACGAAAGGACCCTTTTATAAGAAAGGACGTGTACCCTGGTCTAAGGCAGTGGGCTGAAGAGGTAGCTCAACGCTTTGATCCCAACAACCACAGGGTGACTCACAACTGTTCATAACTCTAGTTCCAGGGGATCCTACAATCTCTTCTGGCTTTTTTAAGTACTAGGCATGTATGTGGTGCACAAACAAAACACTTACACACATAAAAATAAATGTTAAAAAAAAATACTTTTTTTCAGCCAAGGGTAGTTGTGAATGAGGATCAACAGTAGAACACTTGCCTAACAGGCCTTAGGTTTCATGTCTACCACTAAAAGTAAACATAAAAACTCTTTTTTTTAGCTGGGCAGTGGTGGTGCACTCCTGTAATCCCAGCACTCTGGGAGGCAGAGGCAGGCAGATTTCTGAGTTAGAGGCCAGCCTGGTCTATAGAGTGAGTTCCAGGACAGTCAGGGCTACACAGAGAAACCCTGTCTCAGAAAAAAAAAACCAAATCCAAAAAACAAAACAAAACAAAACAAAAAACTCTTTTTTTTTTTTCCTTTTCCTTCAATTTTTCAAGACTATTTCTCTGAGTAGCCCTGGCTGTCCTGGAAATCACTCTGTAGACCACGACAGCCTCCTCCAAGAAGTGACATGGGCACTCTTCTTATTCTATGGTTAAGGTCAAAGTTTAACCAAGACGCTGCCACTTGACAGGCCTGTACTTTCTGTGAGCAACCTGGAACGGCCACTGAGGTGGACTGTGGCTTTCTGTGAATGGAGAGGAAGCCGGGGAGGTCAGGTTCTCTTAGACCAGCAGAGGCTGTGGAGTAGCGTGGCTCCACGCAAGCTATAAACCTAGAACCACAGGTAGGATCTCATTTCTAAACAGGACGGCAATACTTACAAAGCTGTTGCTGCTGAAGTAGTGTACAGGAGAAACTCACGAAGGCACTTAGGAACTGTGATGCAGAGGTGGGGCCTGGGCCGTGGCTCAGTGGACAAGCACAACTGTTCGTGGGAGCATGGCAGCCTCAGTCCCCAGACCCACCAAAAAACAGACTGACCTCCTGAAAGCCATGCACTCGGGCGCACACGCCGTGGCACTCATACATGCCATGGGAAAAAGAATGCAAAATCATACAAATCTCATTATATTACTTGTAATATTTTTCTCAAAAATAGTATTTTCAACAGTTTTATGGGGTTTTTTTTGTTTTTTGTTTTTTGTTTTTTTTTGGTTTTTTTGGATTTGGTTTGTTGGAGACAGGGTTTCTCTGTATAGCCCTGGCTGTCCTGGAACTCACTCTGTAGACCAGGCTGGCCTCAAACTCAGAAATCTGCCTGCTTCTGCCTCCCAAGTGCTGGGATTACAGGGGTGCGCCACCACTGCCCGGCTTTACGATATCTTATGAATTAAAATTAACATTTTCTGTGTTCTACTGTGGATCAGACGGTAGGATCGTTTGATTTACGCATTACAGCGGAAGCACCATTTGGCTCTTGACTGCAGTTATCTAACTTGGCCTCTACCCAGAACTATTTGTTTACAATTATAATAACTGCATGCAGAGCTGCAAATGTCCACTGCTATAAAAGGATAAACTAGGACACTTTAGGAATCTTGGGGTTTTTTTTCCTTTGTCTTAAAGAAAAAACCTAAAGCCGGCTGGAATGGATCCTGGCTGCGGGTCCTGTGAGCACGAGTGTGGCTTCTCCCACCCGCAAGGTGGGATCGGGCACTTTTCACACCGCGCCAGGCTGCTCCTAGCGGTGTGGCCACGCCCTGTGTAGCAGCTCAGGCCCCGCCCCACCCCGCCCACAGCAGCCGCAGTTCCGCGGTCTCCGCAGGATGAGTCTTCAGCGGGCAGCTGTTATTTGCCCCTTTTCTTTGTCATTCAGAGAAAGAAGTGGAAGATGGTGAGCAGTGCCTGGTGTTCTTTGTCTGGGCGGGTTTGTGTTCTCACATCTACGCTTTCAGCCCGCTACTGCTTTAAAAACTGGTGGTATCATCTTTCAGAGCACAACTCCCCCCGCCCCCTCGTTAAATGAATTAAAATGCAGAATAAAAAATCCTTTTGATTCTGGTAAAGTTATTCAGTAAGATATGTTTCTTTTACTCCAAAATGAGTTTGGATACTGTTAATTATACAGATTCTAGTTGAGATTGCTAATAAATTATGAGCATGATAGCTTTATTTAAATGTACTTTTTACTGTGTGTCAAAGCTAACTTTTGGGAGTACTGTATACATTAATAATTTTGGCATTGTTTTCCTTTGTGAGAAAGGGTCTCTGCCATGGTTGGTTACACACGTTGAACTTCTAATCCTCCTGCCTCCAGCTCCCTGGTGCTGTGACTGCGAGGATGTGTTACCAGACCCTGTTTTATGTAGAAATAAGGATGGGGCCCAGGGCTTTGTGTAAGTTAGAAAAACACTTTTTAACAACAGAGCCCTATATTTGTATTTTTAATGGATAGGATTTTAAAGCATTGTTAAGAATAAGTGAAAAATCAACATTAATTGATATTCCCTAAACATATACCTCAAAAAAATAAGCCAAGGTCCTGGTTTTCTTGTTCCGAGCTACACAGCTTACTGTGATTAGCCAACACCTTTCAAAAGGCTTCTTTGGTTTACCCTTTCTGTTTACTCTGTGTTTGTTTTTGGTTTTGTTTTTCTGAGCCAGGGTCTCTCCCTGGCCTGGAGGTCATCAGGAGACTGGCTGGAGGTCTGTGAGCTCCAGGGATCCTCCTGGCATTGAGACTGCCATGAGGGCTCTGCGGTGTGGAGAGGTGGCTCAATGGTTAGAGCCATTACTGCTCTTCCACAGAGTTCAGTCCCAAGCACCCACACCCAGCAGCTCACACGTGTCTATAAATCCAGTTCTAAGGATTCAAACACCTTCTGACCCTGGGGGTCCCTACCTGCACACGGTGCACAGAAACTCACGTAGGCACACAAACACACACAAAAAGTCATTTTAAAAAAGAAAGAAAATGAAACGTGGTTCTTGGGATCTGAACCTGGGTCCCCTTGTTTGCCAGTGAGCACTTTACTGACTGTACTGTCACCCCAGTCCCAACAAGTCCCATCTTTACCACTGTCCTTCAGCTTCCTCACCGAGAGTGACACGCTGACTTCTAAATCTTAGTTTTGTCTTCACCAATTAACAAGAAATTAAGTTCACCTCTCAGTTTTCCATAGCTTTCAGAGGCCAAGTGAGCGATAGGTTGTTGTGTTAATAAATCTTTCTAACTACCTGGTGGGTATAGACTTACTCTCCGCTTCAGAAGACTCAGTAGCAAAGAGCAGGCTAGCTCTGTGTCTACAGGTTCCTTGCTGACTTTAATACACAGAAGTCTTGACAGGGGAACAGGGCACGGGAGATGGTGGGGAGGAGCCTTATAAGTCATCTTCCCTCCGTCTAAATGGGAAAGGAAGCAGCACCAAACAATTAATAGTTACTGTTCTACAGAAGTTTTTCCGCTGGTCAGTGGTGGTGCACGCCTTTAATCCCAGCGCTTGGGAGGCAGAGGCAGGTGGATTTCTGAGTTCAAGGCCAGCCTGGTCTATAGAGTGGGTTCCAGGACAGCCAGGGCTACACAGAGAAACCCTGTCTTGAAAAAACAAAACCAAAAAAAAAACCCCAAATAAAACAAAAAGAAGAAGTTTTTCAATAAGCAAAAATTGAGAGACCCAAAGTGGTGATAGCAGTTTCCTGTAATTCCAACATTAGAGGGGTGAGGCAGGGGGATCAGGAGTCTGAGGCCAGCCTGGACCTCAAACAGAGACGATGACTGTGGTGGTGGTGGTCGTGGTGGTGGTGGTGGTGGTGGTGGTGGTGGTAGTGTGCGACTTTAATCCCAGCGTCTCTGAGTCTGAGGCCAGCCTGGTCTACAGAGTGAGTTCCAGGACAGTTAGGGCTACATAGAGAAACTACAAAAGAAATTTTAAAATTAAAAATAAATAAATAAATAAAATAACAAAAGTAGGGAAACACCAAGGGTCTAAGGCTGAGTCTCTGCCGTTGGCACACTCCTAAAATAAAAATAACCACAAATATCCAGCTTGCCAGGCCGGCTTGTTGTTTGGACTAAGCACGAAAATCCAAGGACAAGCACTGTACCTTTAAGACCTTTAAAGGGCTACTGCAATATTTCTGACATTATCCAGCTGCTCGGCACTACATCTGTTTAAGTGCATCAGAAGCGAGCCAGAGCCAGGCCCTCCACAGGTCTGAGGTGGGTCCTATCACATCGGGGTGACGCCAGGCTGCTGCTTACAGGAGGGAGGCTGCCAATTTCCACCAAGCCCATGATGCCAATGGCCAGTCTCCATGGACTCCGTGTGTGGCAAAGCGCATGCATACTGAGTCATATTCGGGGACACTAAAACAATACACGCTCTTGGTGTGTGTGCACCACTTAACTTCTTATGTGTCACTAAGATTAAGCAAACTGATCAAAACACAACTTTCACTTTGTTACTCAGAAGCAGAGAGAACTGTCACACAAACTTCATCCTTTATTTACTCTTGGGGAAACGTCTTAAAGCAGGCATTCTGGTCTTTACAGAACCGTCCTCCAAGTTCTGCAAATATTCACTAACAAGAATTATGGACAAACTTCAAAGCACGGATATATTTTGGTCTAGTGATCACGTTTTATAACAACTTCGTTTGAACAGTCGCTAGGGCTACGATTATACATGACTCAGGAAGCAATCACTCACGTACTACCACAGTCTGAGCCCACTGAGGGAGGATTTTGTTATATTTCTTACTCTAAAGGAAAAATATGGCTTACAAACATTCAGCTATTCATGAAGTACCCTGACAGAAAGCAACCTGTGCTTCCAGTTAGACGAGCAAAAGGAAAACTGGCCATGTCCATAGCTTCCTTCAAGCCCCACCCACTTCTGGGGCAGCACTCCTCCGATCAAGTCCATGAGCAGAGGATGCTCACAAGCCAGGGTGAGCCTGCTTCGGAAGCTAGCCTGAATCCTGACACGGCACGCTTTGGAGGCATGGGATGCTCTCGGTGCTCGGAACACACTTTCTGGTCCTCTAGGGACATCTAAACAGAGGAGAAAGCATGGCTCAGCATCACAGGGAGCCAGGGAGTCCCACGTTTCTGTTCTGGCTCTGGCTGGCTGGAGCAAAACCCTGGCCAAACGCTTAACTGAGAGGGGCTTTATTTTCAGTGTCTGAGAAATGGGAGTGGAAAAAGCGAATGCTATTTTACAGTTTACAGAAGAGTACAATAAAGAAGCTAACAGGTAGATGTTTTATACAGCATTACACAACAGGAATTACAAACAGAAGAGGCTGGGGTGCTGCCTGATACTGGCCAACTCCTCTGAATGCCAGGGAGGAAAATCTGCAAAATAAGTAGGCAGTGTTCTCAGCACTTCCTTCCTTTTACAGTTAGACACAACAACAGTAGCACAGAACACATGGCAGCACGTCAGGTGTGCCAGGGCCGCTCCCAACAAGTGACACCAGGCGCTATTCTAAAACGTTCTTCCTGAAGATGAACCCCAGGGACTGAGGCCAAGCCTTCACAGGAATACACAGACATGGTCTTAAAAGTAGCCAGTTTCACAGCTTCACAGAGTAATGGACACTTGGTCATACAAGTCATCAATGACACAGATGACAGCATGGTGTCAGGAGCATTGGTAACGCCGTGAAAGAAGCAATGGCTGCAGAGGAGAGACATCTCCAGAAGCAAGGCCGAGTCCATGAATTTAGTTGGAGTTACCTATTTAGACAGGAAAACCACTTTTCTTTTAACAAGCTATTGACCCCAGGGCATACAGCACGCTAGGCAAGCACTCCTTTACGAGCTGTGTGCCAGCCACCCAAAGATTCTGTTTAAAGGAAACAGCTTTATATAAGGCAAAGAGTCACCGTGCCATTGACAGCAACAGGCATGATGAATAGTAACACAACACAAACCAAACTAATGGAGACCCCCACCCATTCTTTTATCGCTACTATTATTATTATTTATTTATTTGCTTTGCATCCCAATTGCATCACATTCATTCTCAATAGTTCCCTTCCCTAACTTAAAAGTGTTTTAAGGAGGGGACTTGGTACCGTGCTCACATGGGCATGCACACCCGTGTGTGATCCCCAGCAGTCACATAAAAAGCCAGTGCAGTGGCACATGCCTGAAATCCTAGGACAGAAGGACGGACAGACGGACAGCCTGGCCGATGCATAAGCTCCAGGTCACTGAGAGACTCTGTCACAAAACAATGAAGAGGAGAAAGACCATTATGAAAGACACCTAGAATCATGCTCTGGCCTCCACATGTATGCACACATGCATGCACACATGCATGCACACACATGCACATACACAACTTCTAAAACTGGCTAGCTGACCTTTTGTTTCCTTTATGTTGATCGACATGACATTCTCATTATAAAGCAATTAGAAATTTACACAAAAAGAGTTAGGACATCTGAAGCATGGAAATTATAATCAGACTGGCCGGCGATATAGCTTCTGCTCACCACCCACGGCCCAGTTACTTCAGCGTGCCAGGCCATCACTGCCATCTCTAAGCACACTGCTTAGGAAGTCACAACACACAACAGTCCATGCCCGCCACCACCGGCGGAGCAGGAGGGATTCAGAGCAAGCTGCACTAGCGCCCATAAGTGACTGCAGCCCTGAATCATTCCAACTTCAAAGACACAGCTAATAAAAGACTCCGTTCCAGCTCAGTGGCTGACTGAAGAGAGAATTCCTTACTCAAGCCTTCTTCCTCGTCATATTCAACAAATACTCAAAGTGCATCTTATTTTGTACCTGAAGAGGTGAGGTGCTGCCAGCTGGAATGCCGACAAGTTCCAGCGGAAAACAATTTGAAAGGTTTGAAAGAGCAATGCTTCCAACAGTGATGGTGATCACTGCAGAGGTGACCCACACAAGACGGAACACATTCAAATGCAGTACCGCAGGCCCTAAGCCCCAGCACTGCGTGAGATGAGTCGGGAGAACCGCCTGACCCAATGGGGCTGCACGGTAAGACCCTGCCGTGGAAAACAAAACATCTTACTGAGGACACAGCTCAGCCCGTGCTTCCCGAGCATGCAGGAAGCCCCAGGTCCAACCCCCGGCACTCTAATAGACTAAGGACAATGGTACACACCTGTAATCCCACCCCAGGGAGGTAGAGGCAAGGGATAAGTTCAGGGACATCCTCAGCTACATGGCAACCTCAGGTACATCTGAGACGCTGTCTTTTAAAAACTCTCTGCACCCAGCACTTGGGAGGCAGAGGCAGGTGGATTTCTGAGTTCGAGGCCAGCCTGGTCTACAGAGTGAGTTCCAGGACAGCCAGGACTATACAGAGAAACCCTGTCTCAAAAAAAACAAAAAAAAAAAAAAAACAAACAAAAAAAAACAAAAAAAACAAACAAAAAAAAAAAAAAACAAAAAAACAAAACAAAACAAAACAAAAAAAAGGTTGGTGTGCAGGGAAACAGTGTTGGAGACAGCACCGCAGAGGTGTCCGTACATTCACATTTCCTAGGGACTTCCAAAAGCACCAGGACCAGGGTCTCACTGCAGGGGTGTGTCCTGTGAAGGGTAATTCTGCATGTGTTCTGTTAACACGGCAGAAAGTGCTTGAGTTGCTAAGCCACAGCTCATCAACACTCTGACAGGCCAAATGCCTCAGTCAAAGTTCTGATTATTTTTTGTTGACTTTTTAAAAATTCATTTGTATCATCTCTTTCTTTTTTGAGATTTATTCATTTATATATATACATGTATATGTATATACATATACATGTACACTGTAGCTGTAGCTGTCTTCAGACACCCCAGAAAAGGGCGTCAGATTTCATTACGGATGGTTGTGAGCCGCCATGTGGTTGCTGGGAGTTGAACTCAGGACCTTCAGAAGAGCAGTCAGTGCTCTTAACTGCTGAGCCATCTCTCCTGCCTCCTCTTGACTCTTTTTAATTCAATGAGACGTTAACCATCTTTTCAAACTCAATGTAAGCATTAAATGCAACAATAAAGAAATGTAGCCAGAACTCACACTGATAACGCAAGAACTACTGCGCGAGCTGCATCAGGTATCGAGGCGTTCCCTAGCAAGCTTGATGAGGCCGGCAGTGCTCCACACTTGCTCAGCTGTGGGTGACCCCTGGCTCTATACTTGTACCACAAACAAACAGCAAACAAACAAACAAACAACAAAAAGCAACCTTGGAGTAGAAGAACGGGATGGACTTACTTCTCCTTTAGACAAACCTAGAGAGTCTAGAGCCCAACATGCACAATTCGATTTAGGGAAGTGAAAAGGGGAGGGACTATATTTAAGAGACAGTAACCTATTTATCCCATCTATAAAAAAGAATAGGGGCTTTGGTGGCGGCTACATGGACAAAGTCTGGCTGTGTAAGCTGACTTGAATTCAGATCCCCAGCGCCCACAAAAGGCAGGCCCAGGCTGTGACCTCTGCAACCCCAGTGTTGGGAGCTATAGTGGTGGACAGGGAGATCTGGAGGGAGGGGGCTAACCAGACCATCTAGCATAGAGAGCAGCTCAGTGAGAGAACCTGTCTCAGAGAGAGAGAGAGAGAGAGAGAGAGAGAGAGAGAGAGAGAGAGAGAGAGAGAAAGAGAGAGAGGAGGGGGAGGGAGAGAGAGAGGGAGAGGGAGAGGGAGAAAGGACACCCAGTGACCCAGTGTAGAACTCTGGTCTCCACACAAGAATACATGGGCATGTGTATCCATGCACACAAAGGCATAAACCAAACACCCCCATTTCCCCCAACACATACTTTTTTAAAAAGGCAATTTTACCTTACATTTATAAATGTTTTGCCTGAATGTAAGAATGTACATCACATGCATGTCTGGTGCCCACAGAAATCAGAAGCAGGCATCAGATCTTTTAGAACTGGTGTTACAGACAGTTGTGAGTCTCCATACGGATTCTGGGAACCCTGGTCCTCTGGAATAGTAACCAGTGCCCTCAACTGCTGAACCATCTCTCCAGCCTCCCACAGAATTTTTAGTATAAAAATAAAAAGAACAGAGAAGCCTTACTAAAATTACATTCTTATCTCCGTGTCAAAGATGAATCATGATCAGCAAACCTGTAAAGAAAGGATCCCTGGAAGAACACATAACTTCCAGTCTCCAAATTCAAATTTGTGCAGGTTATTTAAAGATGCTCCAGTGAGTCTTCTATATGAAGAAAGGCCCTCCAAGGTCTGTCCAATACAGGAATTTGAAACAATCATTCCTCTGTGCCTCCTCAGTTCCATTTGCCTTTCTTGTTTAAAATGTGTTTGTGTGATAAGATATGAAGCATACATGACTAAAAGTTACATAAGACAGAAGTGATTAAGTCACAAACTCAAAACATGCTTCACAGACAGGTGTGGTTGTCCACCGTCGTTACCCAGCACTCAGGAAGTTAACGAAGGAGGATACCTAGAACGCAAGGCCAGCCTGGGCTACATATTGAGTCCCAGGCCAGCCTAGGCTATAGATTAAGACCCTATCTTCTCACTTGATCTTAGCCAAAAGAGTGAGAAGCAATGAGATCCTGTTGGGGAAAGAAAGAAACAAAACAAAAATTCTGATAATATAGATTTTCATAACAATGTACCTTACAACCTAGGTGGTTTTAATAAAAAGTTTTATTGATTATACATTAAGAACGTGCTTTTAAAATACTGAATTTGGAAACATTTGTTTATTTTGATATAGGCTGTCTGCTGTCTTTCCTAGGTTTCTTTTTTTTTTTACTCAATCCTCCCTCCCTTCCTCTCTCTCCCTCCCTTCCTCACCCCCCCCCAGTCTCTTTAGAGATGGGTGGTACCAGGGATCCAACCCAGAGTTTCACACATACACATGCTAAGCAAATGTCCTACTCCTGCCCTCCACAGCAGCTTGTTGGTTTTTGTATTGAGATAGCTGTTTCCTATGGTCCAGGCTGGTCTCAAACTCACTATGTAACCGAGGATGACTCTGAACTCCTGATTCTTCTGCCTTCACTTCCTAAGTGCTGGGATTACAGATGTCATACAACATCATGTTAGGCTACAATCTGGTACACTGTGTGTACGCACACATGCACACGAACACACACCCACCCACATATTATCCTTGAATTCATTTACAACAGATAATGCGCATAACTATGCTAGATAGGGGTTTCAATCAGAAATAAGAGAGACAATAAACTCTGCAGGAAAAGAAACTCTTTATCAGTTGTTTTAAGTCTCTACGAAAGCATCTAAATACTTTCATTAACAGATAAACTGTGAGATTTGAGATTTTGTACATTTAACCCCAAATTTAAATCTAAGAGACAGGAAAGCATTATATTATCCTATTTCAGACATAATTCTAAATAAAGAAACATATGTGATCTAAAAATAAAGACTGTTAGCATTTCAAAATACTCAGAACAACAAAATCAACAAAACCACAGTCACACAGTATTGTGTTTGAATTTAAATCCTCAGCTAGAGCTCTGCTGGGTGGAAGTGCTTGCCTGGCGCTCACAAGGCCTTAGGCCCAGTTTCCAGCAATAAATAGCAGAGAAAAAATAAAACAGTAGCAGGCCTGTCTGCTAAATTTCAAAGCAAAATAATTTAGAAAGATTATTTATAAATTATAGCAATATACTCAGACTTAAGTTAGCCAAATTAGGCATAGGTCTTCCCACCTGGCAGACAGGGCTATCCTAGGTAAAACTGGGGAGAAGGTATCTTAAGTAGCTTCCAAAAGGGCTGCCTGCTCATCCTTCCTCAAGAGGACTCCCCTTGTCCTCGGCACCTTCACTGATGCTTCAGGGGTTCCCAGTCGTGGGCCTTTTATATAGTTACTTTTGACTCAGGAACCTAAAACACATCCAAACTGTGTCTGAAAACTGTTCACAGGTGCAATTTCTGCTTCCCTTGGGGACAATGAGGATGCTCCATTTTTCACTGCTTCTCTACTGGGGGTCTGTGCAGCTGCTGCAGAAGAGACCAGTCTTTGTCCAAGACACAAAAGCCTTCTAACCAATGTTCCTTACGCTTGAAGGATGGATTCCCAAAAAGGCCGCCAGGACTTCCAGAGGGCCGGTCCATTTGACCTGGAACTCGAGTTCCTGCTGCAGCACACACCAACCAGACTCTGCATTGCTGCATTATACATGGCCCAACATAAAGGACTAATTTCTTTGCAAGGATCTTGTCTCTAGTGGACTGTAGGCATCACTGGGAAGAGGTTGTGTCTTACTATACTCCCAAGAACCCAGGACATATATTAAATATTCATAAACATGAAACAATAATTCACGATTATCACTACATGTAATGCCACTTTGTAAAACATAGGTATATTCACTTTGTTATTCGAGATGGAACTGACACTAATAGCTTCATTTGTGCAGGAAATTACAAAACTGCGGTCACTGAGACAAATCCTTAGCTCCCCCTGTAAGCAGGCAAAGCAAACTCAAGGTTCTCCAGTTAATTGTTCTGTATAGCTGAGACAACTACATGGCTACATTCCCATTGCGAAACATTCATTGTTACCATTTTTTTTTTCAGGCTTGGTCACAAAGGAAACAAGGAGACAGGAGAAAACAACTTAAAAAGCCCAATTAAAAAATCTAGGAAACACTCCAGACCATGGTCATCATGTTTTCCAGGGTTAATAAATAAGGAAGATTCATGATTTCTGGGAGAAAATGACATTGTTATGTTTTGATGTCTCAACTCAAATTCAAATATAAATTGTTTACTCAAATGGATTTTGTGGTCAGAATCGGGATTCCCTTTATACAAAATCAAAGGACATAAAATCCACATTAGGATTCTTTCCTGTTATCATTTCATCACTGTGCACTGGTTAATGTGGCTGCTCCCAAGCTCTGACTTTGCCAACACCTCTGGAGCCTGGTTTTCAGAGTGGGAAGATGTATGCCCTTCTTTCCCGCTGCAACCACACACTGTCTAGCTGGCCCACATCAGGGACTCCAGAATACCGTGGGTCTCATTTTATTTGAATTAAATAAAATGTACGGCAGGGACTGGAGAGATGGCTCAGCAATTACGAGCAGTGGCTGCTCTTCCAGAGGACCTGTGTCCAGTCCCCAGCACTGACAGGGTGGCTCACAACCATCTGTAACTCCAACTCAAAAGCAGCTGATGCTTTCTTCTGGCTTCCACAGGCACCAGACATACAAACTGTGTAAAGATGGTCATGCAGACAAAATACCTATACACATGAAATTAAATTAAATTAAAAATAAATTAAATTAAATTTTAAAAATAACAAAAGATTGTTTTCTAAATCAGAGGGAAGAGCCAGGCAGCCTTGCGGGTGGACATCTATGACCCTGCATTCACTGAAAGGGCTGACACAGCAGGGCTGGGAGTCCTAGCAAGCTCAAGGCCAGCCTGGGTAACATAATCTGTTTGAGACCCTGTCTCAAAAGGAAGACCTATTCCTTTTACTTAATGGGACTTAAGGACTTCTGACTTGTGATGTCTAAATAATGTCAGGCGCCGGGCGGTAGTGGCGCATGCCTATAATCCCAGCACTCTGGGAGGCAGAGGCAGGCAGATTTCTGAGTTCGAGGCCAGCCTGGTCTACGGAGTGAGTTCCAGGACAGCCAGGGCTATACAGAGAAACCCTGTCTCAAAAAACCAAATCCAAAAAGAAAAAAAAATAATAATAATGTCAGGAAGTTTGAGAAATCAGTAAATATTCCTACCACATCAAAGACTGCGGTCCTTGGGAATTTCTTTTTTATTTCTTCTTCTTCTTCTTTTTTCTTTTTTCCTTTTTTTTTTAAACTCACAAGATTTTTATGGACATATTACTTTGAAAGACATATTCAGGTCTGGAGGTACAGCTAGCTTGGTGGTAGGGCATCTGCTGTGTATGCTTATGGGCTGATTTTCAGTGTCACAAAGAAAGAACAAAGCATTCATTTTTATGCTCTGATTTTACTAGGTAAAAGAACCCTTAAAATCCAAACAACAGTTAACCCAAAGGGGGCATTTCATTTGAATTAAAGCCAACGAAGACAGTAACGCTGATGTGACTTCAGCAGGGACATTAATCATGCAACAATGTGAGTCTGGAAAACCTCACAGTGGCTGAGGTCTGATATCCCGACATGATTTCAAGAGTTTAAAAACAAAACAAAAGGAGCTGCTGCTCCCCTGGCCTGTGACTCTCTCAGGAAAGTCACCCTGAGTGTTGTTGGGGCAGTCACCACATACAAAAGAAAGCGTCTTAAAAATTCACCAATCACTTGGCATGGAGCAAAACAAATCCATGTCTGAGACACTTTACAGCAATAGGGGGGAAAGGCTGTAGCACCCCCCCCAGAAAAGATTAATAGAAAAATCAGTAAATAATAAAGATGTTAACATTTTTTCAGTGCCACCACTCTTGAGTACTTTGATGCATGTCTTAGGTTTACAATGTAGCCTTTAAACCTATGCAGGTAAGATGACCCATGCTTATCTTGCCATAAAATGAAGAAAATATTTCTATAGAAAAGGCTTTTCCATTGGTCCAATATAGCAGCCTAAAATAAATGAAAGATTCATCTCTATGTGTTCTACATTAGCAAATTCACAGAGAGCTGAAGGAAAAATTAATATGGTCAAGAAAAAGAACTCAGAAAGATGTCACAAGCACAGTCGTGTGCACATACACATGTATGCACACACATGCAAACTCATTGCAAATAGTAAGAAAACTGAAAACAACTTTTCAACAAAGACTTGTGGAATACTTAAAAGGTGGGACATTTTGATTATTTGATATATTAAAAGTAAACATTCGGTGTTAAAGGCTTATTCACACCATCACACAAATCATCCTAAAACTATGGACTTTAAATTCAAAAGCAGGGAATGAATCAAGTTGCTGTTTCAGTCCTGTGGCTACTGAACAAATAGGTAAGTCACTGAGTGTTTTGTTTTGTTTTTTAAGTTGATTCCTGGGAGCAGGCTGGAGAGATGGCTCAGCAGTTAATAACAAATTAAGTTCCCAGCACCATGTCAGGAGGTTTTTCTAACTGCCTGAAACTCCAGCTCCAGGCGACCCAAGGCTTCTAGCCTCACGTGCACGCACCTAAAGTAACACATGTGGTAATTAAAAATAAACTGTAAAACAAAAAGAATTGCTTCTTCTGTTGGGGATGGGGCTGTAGCTCGGCAGCAGGCAGAGCCTGTGCTGAGCATGCACAGGGTACACAGTTCAGTCCCAGCAGCCAGAAAAACGTTTCTGCTTTAAAGAAACTCACGTGTGGGAGATTAGCACTCAGTATCCTCAATACTGATTAGACCCAATAACATTTCTGTGTAGGACTCGCTTGTTTAAATAGGTCCTATTTTGAGTTCACTAACATTTCATGTTCACACTGAAAGTTGAACAATATCATAAGGCTGTGATAACTGCTAATATTTAGAGAAAAAAGTAAGTCTGAATTCTGATAAATTTATATAACAGGTAAACTCTAAGCCTATTTTTTGGGACAGAATCTCCTGAGGCCAGACTGACCTTGAACACACTGATACTCCTGATCCTCCCTCTGCCACTCACCAAGTGCCACCAAACAGAGCTACCTTCCAATGTTTATATTTTATATATGTTTGTTTCTTTGTTTGACCTGTGTAGCCCTGGCAGTCCTGGAACTTTCTCTGTAGACCAGCCTAGCCTCAAACTCAGAGATCCACTTGCCTCTGCCTCCCAAGTGCCTGGTTTTACCTTCTATTGTTAAAGGCTCTTAAATCCTATACTCCTGCAATCCCAACACTTGGAAGGAGGTGGCAGGAGGATCAAGAGTTCAAGGCCAAGCTGGACCACATGAGACCCAGTCTTAAAATAAAACAAAATGAAAACCTACAACCAAGACAATAGTGAAGGCTCACTGTTCACTTTTAGAGGCCGTGCAGGGCGGTCTTTACTGTGCAGCCTTTCGGTGCACGCCCTTGTCCGTCTCCCTAAATAAAGGGAATGAAAGGGGATAAAGTCAACCCTTCAAGCCACTCTACTGAAGTGAGCATATTCCACTGCACTCACACAGTACAATATGGACGACGACAAAAGACACCCCAAAGCCAAGGGCTCCCTTCGGAAGGACATAATGTATGAATTTTTCCTTGACTTTCTTTTCTCTGCTTTTGTTTGTCTTGACAAGGCTTGCCTGGCTCGCTCGCTCACTCGCTCTCCCTCTCTCCCTCCCCCTTCTCACTCCCTCTGTGTGTGTGTGTGTGTGTATGTGTGTGTGTAGAAATTTATTTTTATTATATGTTCATTAATGTTTTTTCCTGAATGTTTGTCTGTATGAGAGTGTCAGCTGCCCTGGAACTAGAGTTATAGCCAGGCGTGAGCTGCCACGTGGGTGCTGAGAACTGAACCCCACTCCTCCGGAAGAGCAGTCAGCAAGCACTCTTAACTGCTTCGCCGTCTCTCCCCTCCAAGCCTGGGTCTATAGTTACAGTTTGTTTGTTTTTCTTTTTTGGGTAAGGAGTGATATTAGGGATTGGACTGGGCTCAATACTTTTTTTCTTTAAAAAAGGATTTATTTATTATTATATGTGAGTACACTGTAGCTATGATCAGATGCACCAGAAGAGGGCATCAGGTCTTTTTATGGATGGTTGTGAGCCACCATGTGGTCGCTGGGATTTGAACTCAGGACCTTTAGAAGAGCAGTCAGTGCTCTTACCTGCTGAGCCATCTCTCCAGCCCCTCAATACATTTCTTTAAGATTTATTTTGTATTTTATGTGGCTGTTTTGACTGTGTGCTTGCACGAACAAAGGTTAGAAGATGACTATGGATCCCTGAGAGCTGGAGATATGGATGGTTGTGAGCCATCTTGTCTGTCAGTGCTGAGAATGGAACGAAGAGCAACCAGTGTTCTTGATCACTGAGCCAGCTCTCCAAACCTTAAAAACATATTTTAAGGGAGGCAGGGTGCCACACACCTTTAATCTCAGCACTTGAGAGGCAGAGGCAGATGGATCTCTGAGTTTGATGCCAGCCTGGTCTACAGAAGAAAAAAAAATCTCGAAAAGAAACAAACCATGTTTCAAAGTCAGGCATAGCTGCCGAGCTTGCAGTCAGCGCATTTTAAAGGATAAGACAAGAAGAACCACCATTAGCTCAAGACAGGTGTGGTCTACTGTGAGTACCAGGCCCCCAAGGCTGCACAAACTAGTAAAGGAAAAGTACATAAATAGCAAGATGGGGCTTGGGGGACACGGGTCTCAGTGCTGCCTGGCCTGCACATGAGACCTGGTTCTGTCTTTAAAAGAAGGATATTTTTCTAATATTTGATTATTTTAGCCAATGAAGATGCAATACGGTCAACTAAACCATGTAGCATTATTTGATTAAACAAAGGGTTGTATACACAGACTTACCTGGTTACAGGAGATACCTCATGAGTTTATACCTCAAGAAGGTTTTACAATGTTATAAAACTCAATCATACTCCCGATTTTGTAAATGAAGATCCTTCTTTTAATTCGTGCATTTTATAACTTCAGCGGGCTCAGTAACCAAGCTACATTGTATTGACAAGTAAAATAACAAGGTTCTGTACGTGATGCAGGCAGTGGCCAGTCCAACCAAAAGTAACAGGTTTCCCAATTGTGTAACACCTATGAAAATGTGGGAAAGTCTGAAAATCGTTTCATTTACTGAGTCCATCACATACCTTCCACACATTTACTGTAGCTGCTTCAGCAGCAAATTATTATTATGGCTGTTCAAGAGAAAGAGTTTTATTCTGAATGGAAACAGAAGCAAAGCTTCAGTCCTTGAGTCCATGTAAGACTCACACATTCTCTTTACTAATTCTGAAGCAGAGAATTATATCCGATCACCATTTGAGACATTCAAAATCTAATTTGTACGGTTCACATTAATGAGGACTAGCAGTCAACTTAGTGACAGAAAGCTTACAAGTCAGAAAAGGCTATGATTAAGACCTGGACATGGCAAACAGAGGAAGACATCAGATGTGCCTTTTCAGAGTACTTTAGTCTTCAAAATAAAAGCCATTAATAAAAAATAAATTATACATTTTATTTACTCTCTAAGCACTAAAATAAAGTAAAAAAAAAAAACAAAAAAAAACCAAAAAAAAAAAAAAAACAAAACCCTCCCCCCAAGTGCTGGGATTAAAGGTGTGAGCCAATCATACTGGACAAATAAAATAAAAATTCAATTCAAAAAGTAACAGTATTTTCTACAGTATCAGACTAAAATGTACATTCAACTATTCATAAACAATTTTAAGACCCTGCTTAATTACTTGCACTTGGTTATTCACACCTCTATGCCAGGTGCTTTGCCAGGCACCAGGCAATGGGCGCAGGAATGAAATGCTACTGTTACCTTTACAAATCTTTCTGTTTAGTGAAGGAGGAAACCATGTGATTTCTATAACAATTTTGTAATTGAGACAGGCACAGGATACAATGCAAATTTAAATGAAAGAAAGCCAAAAATGGTGCCTCATACTTGAAATCCTAGCACTCAGGAAGCCAAGCACATTTGAAGCTTGGACCAGAGTGAGAGCTTATCTCAAAGGACAAAACGTGACAGAGGGTAGACAGCTGGACCCATCCAATAAACTAAAGCCTTTTCTCAAAAACAGTGTTGCGCTATGCAGTCCCAGGTAGCCCTTAAGTTCTGATCACTTGGCCTCAGCTTCCTGAGTGCCAAGGTCACAGGTATATACAGTATGTCTTGCCCAATAACTGAGTGTCCTTCCTTCCGTCCCGTGTATATGGGTGCATGTTCCTGTGTGCAGGTGAGCATGAACGTGTGTGTAAATACACGCAGCAGTCAGAGACAACCTCAAGTGTCACTGCTTAGGCACTATCTACATTGTTTTTGAGCCAATGCCTCTCTCTGGGCTGGAACTTGCCAGGTAGGCTGGGCTGGCCGAGAACAGCCAACTGTGGCTGCTTCTGCAATACTAGGCTACAAGCATACTCACCAGAACCAGCTTTTTAATGTGGCTCTGGAGTTGAAGAGATGGTTCAGTGGTTAGGAGCACTGACTGTTCTTCCAAAAGGTCCTGAGTTCAATTCCCAACAACCTCATGGTGGCTCATAACCATCTGTAATGGGATCCCATGCCTTCTTCCGGTGTGCCTTAAGACAGCTACAGTGTACTCATATACATAAAATAAGTAAATATTAATGTGGGGTCTGGGAATCAAATTCAGGTCCTCATGCTTATAAGTGATTTAACAACTGAGCTTTATCTAGCCTTTTTGAAGGGATTTTGAGATAAGGTCTTGTTATGAAGTCCTGGCTAACATAGAACCTTATATGTAGACCAAGATGGCCTTAAACTTGCAGGAATCCTCCTGTTTCTACCTCTGGATTACTGACTTACAGGTGTGCGCCACCATATCTGGCTTCTAATAATGGAATTTCTTTGAAGTTTCATATAAACTCTATTTCAAGCATCAGGAATATTTATAAAAAGTCTTCTTTTATTAACAGCAACGATTATTGCCTTCATTAAGAAATGTACGACTGAAGCTAAGAATACAGATCAGTGGTGGAGCGCTCACTTCGACACAGGCGAGGCCCCAGGTTTGGTTCCCTAGTGCACTAAGGACAACAGAACAAGCACACTGCTTTTTAAAGTCACCCATATACAAGAAACAAAAAATGAGCTAAACTTGGGAAGACAACCCAAGCACTTCAGAACCTCTGCACATATTAGCTTATCTGCACTCATCATAACAACATGGAGTAGGTGCTGTTACTGTCCTCATTTTATAGATGAAATAACTAACAGTAACTTGGTCAAGGGCACACAAATAGCAAAGGAAGACTGAGACTTGAACCTTCAGGACCTAATTTGAGAACCTTCCCTTAGCATTTTGTTTTGATTTTAGTTTGGTTGGTTGGTTGGTTGGTTGGTTTTTGAAAAAAAAAAAAAAAGATGTCCCACCACGGTGTACATCTCCTGGGCTCAGGTCATCCTCCTGCCTCAGCCTCCCTGGTAGATGGGCTCCTGATGAGCACTAGCAGCCTGGTTCTGGAGCTGTATTCTTTTCCCTGTGTATGGTGTGTGAGTGTTTATGAGTATTCCTGCATCTTCGCAGGTGCATGTGCACGTACAGAGGTCAGAGGTTGATATCCACTATCTGCTGCATTCTTTCTTTCTCCATCTTTTATTGAGATAGGGTCTCTTGCTTAAACCCAGCACTAGCCAATTTGGCTAGTCTAACCAGCTAGTTTGCCCCAACACTCCTTGTCTCCACAGCCTCACCACTCCCCCCCACCTCCCCCACCCCGACTCCCAGTGCTGGGATTACAGGAAGGCTGCCACACTGTTGTGGGTACTGAGAATCTGAATTCAGAAAATGGACAACCAATTGAGCAATCTTTTCAGCCCCTGACCCTTCACTCTTAAATTCCACACAGACATCTGTCTTCCAGGATGATACTGTCTATGGGAAGCATTCTATCAATCCTTGGGGGAGGGGAGGTCTTTTAAAGAAGAATCTTTCTGGAGAAATAACTGGAGAAAACCACTACAGTCCAGATTTTTTTAAAAAATTTGTCCAAGGTCACAGAGCCAGTGAGAGAGAGATACTGGCAACATTGAGATTCAGACAACAGGATGCCCTGTACTATGAGACTTCAGCCTTATGAAAAAAGTCCCATGGTGAATGTATTAAACAATTCAGAAAGGCTCTGCGTAAGTCTCCCTGAAACACACTGAAGGGTCTTGAGGCCGGTGACAAGCACTTCTTTAAAGCAGCATTTACATGTAAGTCACTTTTAAACTTCATCACTTTGGACTGATCATAACCACATTTCTGCTCTTTAAAAAGAAATCTTTCTGTAGCAACTTGGCAGATTTCGGTACAGGAACAGTCTATTCTTTAAAATTAAATTTAGTAACAACTTATTCTGGTTAGTCTGAAAGAGAAGTAGAAAATGAACTACTAAGAGGTCTTTGCTGTGCTTTAATATTTCAAAATATGTTTGGTTTGGCCTAATTTAAATCTTGTGGACAACTAGTGCAGAACTAGGTTTCAAGAGGGTAATATCAACTTAAAACTACCGAATTCTAAACAGCCACCTCAGAAGTCAAATCAGAGCAACCATTTCTGATCATTCTTTCACCTCAAAATAAATATTACAGATCCATACAGTAGGACTCTTGTGAAGCAGGTAGGGGGTGGGTATTTGTAGTTTGGAGGCATTTAAGATGGAGAAACCAAATTAAAAACTGAAGAAATTTTGTAGAATAATGTTGCTTAAAGAGTAGTCAAGAACACAAAAATGTATACCCAAAGAAACAACCTCTAAACTGCTCCTCTATACATAAAACTCTACACAGTATCCAGTGACAGAGAAAAACAAAATTCTACATTGCAATGCTCCCTAGAGCAAAGGAAAACCGACGTGGACATATCCTGCTGGATTGCCATCTTACCTGCTCTCTTCCAACAGGTTTAGACCTCATAATCTTTAATACTGAATTCACATATTTCAGAAGAAAACCCATAAAACGGCTTCAAAATAAAAGTGTTAAGTAAAGCCACTGGGCAAGCAGTGTTCTCCTCTATCACCATACATTCAAATCACAAACACCTTTTGCCTTGCCTTTATTGAATGAAAGTTAACTTCGATTTAGAGGGAAATGTGCCCCCATTAGGCATTTTACACTTTCCGCAGGGCACTCAGTCTATCAGATCACATCGCAGACTATTACTGCTCACTTAGGCATTCAAAAGACAGAGAGCATGCCAGCACCAATTATTTTACAGGCGGCATAATGCCCCGCTGGTGGAAGTCTGGCAATACCTACATGTACAGCAAGACAGGAGGAGGAGGGTGTCAAGGGCGGGGGATGGACGGGGGGAGGAGGGAGTCGCCTCCACATCCACATCCACGCCGGACCGGGAACCTCCTGCCACAACCTGATCCCTGCCCTTCCCAAAAGTGGCCTGGCCACCACATTTTTCTTTTTCAGATCACCCCACCCAAAACCCCGCTCCGTACTCACCTTCCGCGAAGAAGTGGGCGCCGGGTCCAGTCCCCGGGCGGGTCGTACGGCCGCGGGGAGAGGACGTCGGTCGGCGCGTCCCTCGGTGCGGGACGGGGATCCCGACGAGTAGGAGCGCAGAGGAGCGGGAGGAGGAGCGGGGTGGGGGCTCCCGCTCCTACGGAGCCCGCTGGTCCTCCACCGCTGCCCCGCGGAGGAAAGCCGACCGAGAGATGGACTGACTGTCGGGGAAACGGCGGGGACGGGCGAGACGGGCTAAAGGGGCGAGACCGCGCGCGGACTGGACGGGAGACGGCAAGAAGCGGCTCGGGGTCTAGCCCATGCCGTGGCGGCCTGGGGGCAGAGGCTAGCTGAGGGGAAGTTGCCGAGGCTGGTGAGATGCGGGAGGAGGGCGCACCGGGAGGAGTACAGCCAGCCAGCCATGGATAGCGGGGCGCCGAGAGCAGGGGCGGCCGGCGGCGGGGAGCACCGCCCGCTCGGCTCGCTCAAGACATTTAATTGGATTGATAGGTTGTGCAGTGACTCACAGACTTTAAAGAGTCCTAGGGCAGTCCCCGCCCAGCTGGACCGGGAAGGAGCGGCGGGGCGGGCGGGGTAGGGGGCCGGGGAGAGCCGCGAGGGAGGAGGCGGTGGGGCGGGAGCGCAGCGAGGATGACCAATGGCAGAGCGTGTGGCTGTGACGGGCGTGGCTGTAGACCAATGGCGGTGGGGCTCGCTAGGCGGCTGGCTGCGCCCCTGGCCCAATGAGTCTTCTAAGGACACTGTCGAGCACCGGGCGGGGGAAGTGATGGGGGTGGGGAGAGGTGGGTGGACGTTGAGCAGGGGGAGGAGAAAAGGAGCCGCGGGAGACCCGCGGAGTCACTCTGCCTCCTCGTTCTAGAAGTGCGCTTTCCGCCAATCCGAGCGCCACCTGGGGGTGATGGACGCCGGCCCGTGGCCAATGAAGAGGAGAGGCTGGCGTTGAGGAGCGGGCGGGCCCGCGCTCTGGCTCCCTCCTCCTGCACGGTCCTCCAGCCCGCCCGGCCCGGGTCAGTCACGCAAGTGACCGTGTGAGAGCGGGGCTGCGCCGGGCGGGGTGGGGTGGGGCGGGGCGGGGCGGGGCACCGCAGCTGGCGGCGTAACCCCGGAGCAGCCGGAGGGGCGCGCGGGCGGGCGGGCCCCTCGCGAAACCTGCCCGCCGACCTGCCCGCCAAGCCCACTCTCAGGGCGGTCCGATTCGGAGTGGATCCGATCCAAACTTGATCCGTGTCCATAGCGTCCACTCCTAAAACAGCCCTGGTGGGCACGTGCTCTGGGATTTCAGGAGCCAAAGATGCAAGGCGTGGCAATCACTTTGGCCCAGGATTTGCCCGTTTTGTAGGGAAGTCGCCTAGGGTGTGGACAGGTTGAGACAGCTCCTCAGAACACATGTTCTTTTATTGGGTTTCTGGAAAAGGCACTTCTTAAACTGGTGTGGACGACTCTGGACGGGCTTTCCAGTAGAGTGTGTATCTTGGCTTTCTCCAAACGTCCCTCTGCACTCTCTCCCACTCCGTCACCTTGAACCCTAAGGCAGTGCCTGCGTGCACCTACTCAGTACTCATTCCCAGGAGCTATGGAGTGTCTCAATCTCTTGGATGTTGTCCAGTAATCACAGACTTTAACCCATTGTATGCATTAATACTTGAAAGAAATTCCCCAAGATGAAAACACGCTGGCAAAACCCATCTTCTTATCCTACAAAATGCATTGTTTGTTTCGGGTGTTGTTAAGACAGAGTCTGTATACCTGACCTTGGCTGACATAGTATTCCTGTTTCATCCATACGGCCTTGGCTTCTTCGGTTTCCTGGATTTCTGAAAACAGTTGCATTCCTATTCAAATCTACTGGAATACCCAACACCCACTTTTGGAATAAGTACCCGTGAGACAATGTTGCTTTACGGTCTTGAAGTGAGAGTCCCCAACCGCGCCCCCCCCCCCCCCCCCACACACACACACACACACGCCCAGCCCAAGATAACCAAAATCCACAGTGCTCTGGAAATGGGGAAAACATAAAAATGAAGACAAATGTTTCCTCTGGTCCTTTTTGGGGCTTTCCTTAACTGTGCTCACTTTAGGACACAGACCTTTCTTGAGCTTAGTTGTGACATAACTTGACTCCATGATTACTTTCTGGAGTCCAGAATCTGCTAATGAAAATTAACTCTGCCAGCAACTTCTTGCCACAAGCAGCTCATATATGCATTCTCTCTTCATGTGTTGAAACCACACGGGAGCTATGCAGGGCAGGGGACCCAATGTTCTCACCTTCAGCCCAGTGATTGGTACAGGGTAAACAATGTTAGCCAGATCTCCTTATGAGAAGCTAAACCAACCAGATCCCTCACTGTGGCAAAAAAAAAAAAAAAAAAAAAAAAAAAAAAAAAAAAAAAGCAAAACGCCCCACTATTTCTATATTTCTAATCTGGGTTACTGTACTACATTATATTTTATGCATATGAGTGTTTGCTTGTATTTATGTGTGCTGTGTTAGTGCCCGGTACCTGTAAAGGCCAAAAGAAGGCATTGATCCCCTGGAGTCTGAGAAAGCTGTTTTCACAGCTGGGTGGGTGCTGGGAACCAAACCCAGATCCTCTGCAAGAGCGGCAAAGTGCTCTTAACTGCTGAGCCATCTCTCCAGGAGATACATATGTATTTTTTTCTTCTATGATAGGTGAATTAATGAATTATTGTCTATACAATAATGGTATTAAGAACAGATTTTGACTATGGGAAAGATCTCCAAATGAGGGTTAGCAATCTCATGGTGGAAAAGCTGTGACTTGCCCTCAATCATTTCATTACCATGTGTCACTTTAGAATTCTGTGCCCTCCTTATTCTAATGTTTCCTTTTGGTTTTTTCGAGACAGGGTTCCTCTGTATAGCCCTAGCTGTCCTGGAACTCACTCTGTAGACCAAGCTGGCCTCAAACTCAGAAATCTGCCTGCCTCTGCCTCCCAAATGCTGGGATTACAGGCGTGCACCACCACCACCACCTAGCATTCTAATGTTTCCTAAAGTGTGGACAGCCTGCCAGATTCCTGGGTCTCCCCTCAGGTCTATCGATTATTTGCTGCCTAAGCAATGGCTCAAGTGATTTGAATATTGACATACTAACTACTTCATTAGAAACCTCTGTTTCTTCCTGTCTTTACTCTTTTGTGCCTCTCACATCTATGTCTCTCACAGCTTCTATTTTATGATCTTTTTGTGATCACTTGCATATTTGCTGTGAGCAGAGTGTGTTGTGTGCTGCTGTTGTTGGGGAGACAGGAACAAATGTCTGATTACTCAGGGCAAAGCTAAGGATGACAGAAGTCCAACTTAGTAAAGCAGTGAATTTCTTAGGGTTACTTACAGAACATGGATTACTCATTGGCAGTCATGTCACAGAAAGCCCACCCCAGCACGGGTGACAACTCACCAAAGCTGAAATATTGGAGCCTTTTCCGTGATTTGCTTGCAGCTGCTTAAATCAAAGGATTTTTCTCTCTCTCCCCAGTCTTTACTGCTTTCATAACCTCGGGGAGGGAGAAGTCTTGTGAATCTGGTGTGTTTCAGGAATCTCTGAGATTTATGAGTTGTTTACTTCCTGTCTTGTTTTCTTGAGACAGACAGTGTAGCCCTGGCTGTCCTGAAACTCACTCTGTAGACCAGGCTGACTTTGAACTCAGAGATCTACTTGCCTCTCTGAGTGTTGGAGTAAAAGGCATGCGTCACCGCTGCCTGGTTGTTTACTTCCTGTCTTAATAAGCCTCCCTGTAGAACTCCCGGAACTATTAGCTTTGTAAAGGTCCATAACCTGCCAGTGGGTGCTGCTTATAGAAGCTTAGTTGGGGCAACCTTAGTGATGCTATTGAGATTCATCTCTAGTTCAAACGAGCTAGCAGCTAGCTCTGTGTGTGTGTGTGTGTGGTATGTCGTGTGTGTCTATATCCACCACAGTTTCTGCTGCCGTGGACCCCCTCCATCTCCAAGAGTTCCCTTTCTAAGTTTGAAGACTGGGCGCAGCTAAGCGGCTGCTCTAACTTGGCCTCATCTGCCCACTCCTGTTTCCAAGTTAGGAACAGTCAAGCATTCCAGGATTTTAAAAAGCTTTATTTCAAGACTAGCCCAAATATGTTTACTTACGTGTTTGTGTGCGCCTGGTAGAGAGCCGTCGGTGCTGATCATAACCACAGTGAGAAGCAACAGCTGTACTCGTGATATCTGTCACAAGTCAGGAAGCAAGCAGTAGATGCAAGGCCTCTTCAAACTTGGCCCGAAGGAAAGAGAATTAGCTGTGGGAGTCAGGTTAGACGCTGCTCCCTTGTGATGTTGGGACTGACTGACAAGCAGAGCATCACCAGTGCTTTGGGGATAGATTCAGGGTGCTGCTTAGCAAAGGCAGGGTAGTGAAGAAAAGGCGGCTTAAGTTTTCCCGTCACTGTTAGGTTATGATAACCCCGCTGGCTATGGATCCGCCTGCTGAATCCATCCTAAAAGGCTCGTTCCTGGCATACTGAACTCTGACCTTAAGTAATGGTTACAGCTTCGTGGCCTCAGGAAGTCCTATGCAGGAGCAGGCCTAAGCCCAAACTGGGAGTTTGGCAGGAAGGAACATGGTGTGAGGGAGCCCAGCTGCCTGCACCCCTTTCTGGTAGACTGAGAAAGTTCAGGCAACCTAACCTGCAGGTTTCCCAAATCTGAAGGCTAGCGTGTCAAAGAGGTGAAGTTTTCAAAAGCAAATTCCTCAGGCTTCCGTCTTATAGTACTGCTCATCGCCACTTTCCAATACTGGGACCCTCACATTCATAAACATGTCCTAACAGGACCAGAATCTGCACTCTGTGGTCCCAGGAGCTTATAATGTAGCATTCTCTGACTACTTAAGCATTACCTAATCTGCACCAGGACCCGAGGGTGCCTTCCATGTCCCTGAGCCTGACCTGAGGAAGGCCTTGGCATCTCACGGTCTGAGACCTCCTTGATTCAGCTGTGTTCATATTAATGACAGGCATCCACTCAGAACTTCGTCTGCTGCCCCCTCTGAGAGGTGTGAAAATAAAGTCAGGCTAGAACTTGAACCAACTGTGTACACTTCCTGTAATCTGTTGCAAATTTGGGGGTAAGGGGAAGTCACAAAGAAAAAAATTACCTATAACTCTATTTTCCAGAAATAGATATTAAATATTTGGCCTATAATGTAGTTTTAAATGTATTTAAATTAAACATGTCATAAATATATCTCATTCTACTGAATATGACTTTAGAAGAAAAGTTGTTTTGTTCCTGAGATAGAATCCTGTAGCCCAGGCTGGCCTCTATCTCACTTAGCTGAGAACACACCCACCCATCTTACTTAGCTTCTAGAAAGTGATTCCTAGTTCCCTTTGCATTTCGTTCTTAGGGCTGAAACCATGACCATGCTAGCCAAATACTCACCCCCTAAGCTACATCATTGACTCTGGAATTTGGTTTGTTACTGTTGTTATTGCTTGGTTTTTGCTTTTGGTTTTTGTTCATTTGTTTCTGAGACAGGGATTCTCTTGTAGCCCTGGCTATGTGTAGCCTTGGTTATACTGGAACTCCATCTGTAGACCAGGCTGGCCTTGAAATCAGAGACTTTCTGGCCTCTGCCTCCCATGATGAGTTTAAAGGCTTATGCCACCACCACCAGTTTTTGACCTCAGTTTTCTAAGGTGACTATTTAGCAGGGGTGTGAACAAACAATTCTGGGGAGAAAAGTCTGCCAACAATGACTTCCCAGGAGAAAGATACAGGAACCCATAAAAGAGCTGGCTAGATGTCTATGGTGGGGAGAGAAAGTAGTGAGTTGGTCAGGGTTATCTCAGAGAGGGGGGGGGGGAGAGAGGGAGGGAGAGAGAGAGAGAGAGAGAGAGAGAGAGAGAGAGAGAGAGAGAGAGAGAGAGAGAATTTTAAATGAGAAAAAGCAAAATTCTACTTGCAGTTTAAACACATGCAAGATTGGACAGCATATTTTCAGAAAGCATTCGAGCAATCAAATTAGGTGTCTTCCCTACCTACTATGGAAGACTTACCTGGGAGGATCACAAGTTCAAGGCCAGCCTAAGCAGCATAGGGAAACAATGTAAAAACTAATATTAAAAAAGAAGAGGGCAGGTGGTTGTGTGGCTCAGGATGTAAAGATCCTGCCACCAAGCCTGATCCCTAGGACCCACTTGGTAGAAGAAAACCAACTGCTTGCTACAAGTGTCCTGTAACCTCCACATGTGTGCCCTGGTACCTGCAAGCCTTTGCCTGTGCACATACACATAAAATAAATACATAGATAGATAGGTGGGTAGATGGATGGATGGATGGATGGATGGATGGATGGATGGATGGACAGACAGACAGGTAGATAACTTTTTTTAAGTAAGCAGATAGCAGAAAAGAAGATAGCTCAGTTACAACAGTGCTGGTTTCTAAAGTGCTTGCATTGCAAGCTCAGGGACCTGAAATTAACCCCCAGTTTAAGAAAAACAAAGGAAAAAAGAAAACAAAGTGGGCAGAGGGGCACTTACTTATGAAACCCAGTGCTGGTGCGCTGGGGAAAGTAGATCCCTAGGGATTCCTGGCTAGCCAGCTTAGCCTGAGTGGTGACCTCTAGGCTGGTGAGGAAAGGAAAGAGGAAAGGAAAGGAAAGGAAAGGAAAGGAAAGGAAAGGAAAGGAAAGGAAAGGAAAGGAAAGGAAAGGAAAGGAAAGGAAAGAAAAGGAAGAAAAAGAAAAGAAAGAAAAAGGAAAGAAAGTTGCTCCATAACTGAGGTGGCCCTCTGGCCTCTGTGCTCGTGTGCACCTATATGAATGCACATGCACCTATATGTTCATGTGCACCTATATGAATGCACATGCACCTATATGTTCATGTGCACCTATATGAATGCACATGCACCTATATGTTCATGTGCACCTATATGAATGCACATGCGCCTATACGTTCATGTGCACCTATATGAATGTACATGCGCCTATATGTTCATGTACACCTATATGAATGCACATGCGCCTATATGTTCATGTGCACCTATATGAATGTACATGCGCCTATATGTTCATGTGCACCTATATGAATGCACATGTGCCTATATGTTCATGTGCACCTATATGAATGCACATGCGCCTATATGTTCATGTGCACCTATATGAATGCACATGCGCCTATATGTTCATGTGCACCTATATGAATGCACATGCGCCTATATGTTCATGTGCACCTATATGAATGTACATGCACATACAGAAAAGACACAGACAACTAAGAGAACAAATGAAAAGAAGCAACTGATAGAGGCCTTATCTGCAATGAAGAAGGCCTGGATTCCATCCCTATTTAAAAAAAAGAATAAAACAATAAAAGCAATCAGAAAAATGAAATCCTGGGCATAGACCCAAGAGAGGCATCTTTATAAAGGTTATTACAGGGGTTTCATGGGGCTGGCAGTGCTCTGTGTGTTAAAATGGGTGGTAGACACATGAGCATCATGTTACAATGTTAAAATACATACCTTGTTGTGCACAGGGAGACACAGGCTTATATATGTTAGGGAAGCTGTAAAATAAGGCTTCCTCAGCCCCTGTATCCTGAGGTTTTGCATATAAGCTATAATAGTGGTTCTTCTTCAGAAAACACTCAAATTCACCATTCATAAAACTTAATCTTGTTGCTTTTAAGTAGCTGGTGAGAGAGTCTATCTATCCTTAACATGGTTTCTCTGAGACAGGTAGCAAGTCAGGAAGCACTGAATGTGCGTGCACACAAGAAAGTGCAGCAGGACTAACCATGCACTATAGAGCTGTGGAGAGTATCTGGCAGGGGTAATAAGTAGCCCAGGGAGCCCAGCCTGCTTTCCTAGCTCCTGGGGCCGTTTCCTCCAGGCCAGGATGCTGAAGAGAAAAAGCAGAGCCAAGCATCTCTGAGTCTCAAGTAGTTTAAGTTATGAGCGAGGCTGCTCACTGCCATTTCTGCTTTCCCCAAACCACAAGATCTGCGTGCATTGGTCTTTGGGAAAATGGATAAAGCAGTAGGTAGCTTTGACCAATGGACTCAAACAACTGAAGAGTGAAGAGACTGTTTTAAGCCTTTCCAGTTTCCAGCAATAATTCCAATAATAATTTTGAACTGTTTTTTTTTTCCTCAGCAGACTCTGGGAAATGCTATATGCAAATTGCTCATGTACAGTGGACCCAAAACATTTGTTTGTCCTTAGATATGTGTCAACATCTTTAATCTTTATTATAGTGGTGGATGATCCCCCCACACACAACTTCATGGGAACAACATCGGTCCTCACGCACTGCTGTGCCGACCAGTAACAAGCTGACACCTGCTTACATAACACACATCTACAGTGGGGTGTCTCAGCAGTATTGCTTCCAGCCACCTCAACGGGCGTGTGTTTTATTTTTATAACAAAAACAGAAGCACTCTGTGCACACTACCTCACTGGAGTATTTTGAAATATCACTACTCGATCTATGGCATAGAAAGCCATTGTGGGAAATAGGAATTTTGACTAAGCCATCCATTCTTTTAAGTGTGCAGCGATGTAAAATGGATGGGTCTTAAGTCTCAAATAATTGTTTTATAATGGGTATCAGTCTGTTGTTATTCCCATCCACAACATGCCATGGGATAAAGAGGGGAAGTGCACACAGCTCCCTCTCTCACAGTGCTCGTAGCACAGTCCTAGCAGCCTCTCCGCAAGGCACTCCCATGATGACTCAGGGTGGGTCAGCTATGTAAAGAACACTGAGGAGGCGAAGGTAGCTCTGTGCTTTCACAATAAACTTGTCCAAAATGACAACCCAGAATCCACACACTGAATATCTGCAGTGTGTTCCGAGGGCTTCACAGTCTAGAAAAAGACCAATCCAAAGATTTGCCTCCAAAGATTAGCATGTCTGTAAGCTAAGGAGAGGACCTAGCATCTTAGGTAGATTCAGAAAGAAAGTATAAAGTACTTTTAGCTTAAATTTCCACAGATGTTTGTGAAACACATTTCAGAAATAGAAAGGGACAGACAATAGAAAATAAGTTTCTCTCCCACCCCATTCCCTTCCTCTCAGTTTCCTACCAAGAGGCAAAGCCTTTGCTTAGCTTCATGTACATGAAGTATATTAAAATTAACATATAAAAAAGTGTTTATCCCCCAGCACTCTGGGAGGCAGAGGCAGGCGGGTTTCTGAGTTCAAGGCCAGCCTGGTCTACAGAGAGAGTTCCAGGACAGCCAGGACTACACAGAGAAACCCTGTCTTGAAAAAACCAAAAAAATCCAAAAAAAAAAAAAAGTGTTTATTCTTTCCAATGTAAATAATAGTACCATACATTGTTTCTGTTCTTTGTGAATATGTAAGATGGAGTTTCTCCACGCACTCCGAACTCCAAGGTAGCCTTAAACTCTTCATTAAAAAAAAGAAAAAGAAAAAAGTATAACAACAAACAATGCTGGGAGATGGTGGTGTGTGCCTTTAGTCCCAGCATTTGTAAGATCGGAGGCTAGCCTGGTCTACAGAGCAAGTTACAAGACAGTCAAGGTTACACAGAGAAATCCTGTCTTAAAAAAACCAAACCAACTAACCATCCAAAATAATTTCCCCCACCTCTCCCCGCCAGAGTTTAATATGTTGACCAAGCTAGTCTGCAATCGCTGGGCTCTAGTGTTCCTCTTGCCTCTGTCTCTGGATTACCCAAGACCACAGATGTGTCTGCATCAGGCAGTTTCTGTACCCCCTCCCCCCTTTTTTTTAGAATGATGATTAGACATCCTTTTTTTTTTTTTTAGAATGATGATTGAGTTTGTGTGTGTGTGTTAGATTTATTTATTTTATGTATGTGAGTACACTGTCACTCTCTTCAGTCACACCAGAAGAGGGCGTTGGACCTCATTACAGATGGCCGTGAGCCACCATGTGGTTGCTGGGAATTGAACTCAGGACCTCAGGAAGAGCAGTCAGTGCTCTTTACCGCTGAGCCATCTTCCCAGCCCCTTCTGTACTTTTCTTAATGCTGTGTTTTGGAGTCACTTCCATGTTAGTACTAAAAGAGTGGTTTTACTCTTCAGGCCTACAAAACAAATCATAATATAGATGTGCCATGGTATAGAACATTTGTATTGCTTCTAGTCGGTTCCTAGGATAAACATTGCAACAAACATGATTTCACATGTGCTCTGCTTAGGAAATCTGTAATGGAATCGCTGCTCCATGCATATGCACGGTTTTAACAGTTTACATGTTTTTAATGTGCATGTGTTTGTGTACCTGGGGAAGCCAGAAGAGAGTGTCAGATTGAACTGGAGTTATAGGTGTTTGTGGGCTACCATGTAGGATGCTAGAAACTGAACTAGGGTCCTCTGCAAGAGCAACCAGTGCTCTGAACCACTAGGCTGTCCCTCCATCTCCATATGCACATTTTAAAATCTGATAGGTATTACCAACTTGGCTGTAACAAGGTCATGTCATTAAAAGGCAGTTTTATAATGCATGTAACAGTTGGGGTGGGAGTTTTTTTAACGTTCTTAACCGGTACTGTCCACAGTGAAACTGCTCCATAGCTACAATACTTTGCCTATGTGTTAGCAAGAACATAACGTTGTGCATTTCTCTGCTTGTGATTTGAGGTCACAGATCTGCCTTTGTACGGATTAAGCTGTGGTTTGCGAGGCTCTTTAAAATAAACCTGTAACTAGGAATGTCTATCCAGCCTTTTTTCTTAAATCTAAGGGGCCATCTACTCTGGAATTTCTGCTGTTGAGAAAGTGAAACTGAGTAGGAGCCAAGATGAAAGTCAATGGTCAGGCTTCCTCTTTAGATTGATGGGGAAAACGGCAGATTATGAGAAATGAATTACAGCCTTAAAAATTCAGTTCATGCTGGGCGGTGGTTATGCACGCCTGTAATCCCAGCACTCTGGGAGGCAGGAGCAGGTGGATTTCTGAGTTCAAGGCCAGCCTGGTATACAGAGTGAGTTCCAGGACAGCCAGGGCTATACAGAGAAACCCTGTCTCGAAAAATAGAAATCCAAAAAAAAAAAAAAAAAAAAAAAAAAAATTCAGTTCGTTACTGCAAACTTCAATGTCACTAGGTAGGAATTATTTATAACCACTTTAAATTACATGAACAGTGAACATGTAAAAGTATAAAATCAGTATCTAAAAGCTACAATTAAAAATAAAAACCTTTCCCTTCGTTTGAAATATATAACAGTGTACCTTCTTCCAAATATATATTACATTTAGAACCGTTAGATTTTAGCAGATTCGGAAAACCAGCTAGAAGCATCTTTTCCCAAAATTCAGCCAGTTTAGGGTTTGCTTGGCCTGATTAAATTCTTAGAGAATATTTCATGAACTCTCAAGAGACGGATCAAATTCACTAGAAATGTTTTGGACACATGTATAAAATAAAGTCGCGTAGGTTTAAAGCTTTAGAAGATTAGGGATTTCCTGCGCCAGGGAAGCCATTAGACCCGTGGAGTTAGTACTTGGAACTAGAAGAACGGGTAGCATAGGATTCCTAGCTGCGGAAGGTTGGAATCTTTGGTCCTTGATGAGAATTTTCATGTTCGATGAGGAAGCCAGGGCATGCTAGGTTTGCGGTCGAAGAGGTGGCTATAAATAGAAGGTGATGTGTTCTAATGCCAGGAGGATGCGTCACGGGGTCCCTCCTGCAGCTCAAGAGCACAGGGATGCCACGGAGTAGCAAGCTCTGCTCCCCTCAAGCCCGCAAGGGGCTCCAGCTGACGGGGCAGGAGGGGATGTGGGTAGGAGAGAGAGGTGAAAGCTTCAGGGGGCGCTGGCTGCAGAGGACCTGGACAGGAGGCGGCGCGGGCTGCAGGGGGCGTGGGCAGGAGGAGGGCGGGCTGCAGGGGGCGTGGGTAGGCGGGGCGTGAGCTGCAGGGGGCGTGGGCAGGCGGGGCGCGAGCTTCAGAGCCGGAATCTGAAAGGGCTCCGCGATAGGGGCGCGCACCGCACAGACCGAGCCTCATCGGAGTCACGAGCGAAGCACAGGCAGCCCAACCCGATCCCACTCAGCGGGGCAGAGAAGGAAGAACAATAACTCAAAGGTCCGGAACCGCAAAGGACTGGAACGTCTGGGTTCCCCGCGCGCCCAAGTCTCCACCGAGCAGTTGGGACCAGTGAAACGCACAATCTTTCTGCTCTGGGCGGAAGAATTCCCTCTAGCCTCGGCAGAATACACGCCACAGTGCATTACACAGACTGTGTGTGTTTGTGGAGGCTCTGTTGGAATTTCCACTGGAATTTTTGAAAATGGCCTGCTCTGGGATTCCCCCACCCAGGCACCTCTCTACACTCTGCCTTTTCCTGAAACTTAGTCTCTCTTCCTGCCGGCATTCTGTCTGTCTGTCGTTCTTTCTCCATTCTCACTGGTAACTTGGGGGTGTTTGTTTTATTTTTATCTCTTCACTTATCCAATTTCTTATATTTTTCTGTTACAGCTAAGCACATCTGCATTGCCTTTTCTTTCTTCGCTCCTAAGTCCGGAAGAACTCAAGGATTGCTGGAAACCACCAAAGGTTTTATAGCATTTTGCCCCTGTAAAGGGTGCTGAGTTCCATTTGCAAGGATTATACTCAGGTCCTGCCCTTTTCGCTGGGGAAGTCACAGCCAGCTGAACTGTCTGGTGTATATGCTTACAATAGAAAGTGGATGTGCAAGAAATGCAAGGGGCAGGGGCGCTTTTTGTCTGGTTGGTTTGGGTTTTCAAGACTCTGGTGAACTCAGAGATCTGCCTGCCTCTGCCTCCTGAGTGTTGCACCGACTGGCTAGGGGACAGGGGAGGGAAGC
This sequence comes from Apodemus sylvaticus, assembly GCF_947179515.1. Taxonomy (NCBI): domain Eukaryota; kingdom Metazoa; phylum Chordata; class Mammalia; order Rodentia; family Muridae; genus Apodemus; species Apodemus sylvaticus. Next base: position 95,659,779 of record NC_067482.1, on the reverse strand, counting down.
ATATTTTTATGTTAAGGTTTTAATACCTCCATTTGCTTTAAAACAAAACCAAAAAAAAAAAAAAGAGTTTTCTTGGTTTTTAATTTTTTTCATTACATTTTTAATCTATTTTTCCCCCTCATGTTCCCCCTGGAATTGAGAACCGAAGCTAGGTCCTTGTGCTTTGCTAGGAAAGTACTTGCTAACACTAAGCTAAATCCCTACCCTGTTCATTTGTGTGTACAAACATGTGTATGTGGACTCATCTGTTTGAGTGTGGACACACACATGCCAGAGAGTAACCTCTGTGTGAGCCTGTACCTTCTACTTTGTTTGAAACAGGGGCTCTTAGGCACCAAACTTGCATACCTCAGGTTATCCCTGCATCAGTCAAGTTTCTTAGGAGCACTGTGATTAAAGACCTCTGATAGCTCGCCTGGGTTTATATAGTTTCTGGGATTTAAGCTCCGGTCTGCATGCCTGTGAGACCTGGAACATTGTTTTAAATTAGATTCATCTGTTTTATGTGTGAATGTTTTGGCTGCATGTATATATGTGTGCCGGTTTGTGGTCGGTGTCCTCAGATGGCAGGTCATTGGGCCCCTAAAGCTGAAGTTATCAATGGCTGTGACTCACTCTGTGCACTTTGGGAACTGAACCCAGCTCCTCTGCAAAAGCAACAAATACTCTGAACCACTGAGCCACCATCCCAGCCCCCAGAGCTTTTTATTTTATTTTATCTTTTTAAGGATTGTGCATGGTTGTGTGTGATAGTCCAGGAGCAAATTTTTGTCTGTTTTGTTTTTTGACACACGGTTTCTCTGTGTAGCCCTGGCTGTCCTGGAAATCACTCCATTGGGATTAATGGTGTGTCACTATGTCTGGCTAGACTTAAATATTTATGGATTCCAGTATATAAAAACTAGCAGATATTTACCTGCTTCTGCCTCCTGAGTGCTGGGATTAAAGGCGTACACCACTGTGTCCGGCAAATTTTTCTATTTTTAACAATCTCTGTACAACATGAAGTCTACCATGTACATATCCATATTTACATCTGAAACTGTATTTCTAATTTTTTGAAAAATTATTTGTGTATGTGTCTATGTATGAATGTGAATGTGACTGTTGGTGGCCCTGGAGGCAAGAAGAGGGCATTGGCTCCCCTGGGGCTGGAGTTACAGCTCTGTGGAGGTTGAGAGCCACCCAAGCTTGAGTGCTGGGAACCAGTACGGGTCCTCTCTAGGGTCATGGATCAGGGGTCCGCTCTGCTGCTCAGGGAGACAGGACATGAGAAGCTCGACTGCAGTTACCCCATGGTGTTGGGCCAGAGGGAAGTTTTGGTATACCGTTGGGTGGGGGGCTGAGGAAAGCAGTCTGAGGTATGGGACAGCCAGAACTGGCTTTGGGGTCCCCGGGCCTATAAAGAGGAAACCAAGCCAGCTCAGTCAGTCAATAGGTTCTCCAGTGCAGGAGTGAAGATTAAAAAGAAAAAAAGTCAACTAGACAATATTGTAGCATGACCCCAGCCAGTTCTGAGGCTGAGGCCTGTTTATTTTTTCCCAAACAGCTTTTATACCATTTTAATTACATGTAAGTAATAAGGTCAGCTCTAGGTTAAGGAACAAGTAAGACAAAAAACACAAGTTAGTTAAGGAACAAGTAAGGCAATAAAGTCCCGTGATCACTGTGTCTAAGGGCTTATCAGGATGACCAAGATATATGAGCCTACTTCATGCCCCAAACCTGCTTCTTGGTTCTAGCCTAAAATTGGATTCCTGCCTGAGCTTACTTCCTAAAGTCAGATTCCTGCCAGAAGCCCATTTTTTTGTCCTTGGTCAATGTCAGATTCCTGCCAAGCGACCCCCAAAGTTCTCCACACCATGGGGTTCCCAGGCTCTAGGACACCCAGGCACCAATGGAAGTCGAGGAAGAGCTGAGAACAGAATCTAGGCCAAGGGCCAGGGGAGAAGGGGAGTTTCTGCTGGCTCTCCATGGGGAGAGTCCTTAGCTTGACCGTGGTGGGCTTGAGCTTGGCTTGGTGGTGGTTGTGACTGGGAGCATGGAGAGGAGCACACCCAAGTGCTGGGACCAAAGGTGGACACCATGATGCTCAGGTATAATAGCCCACGTTTCCTAGTGAATGGGCTTCCTGTTATAAAATTGCAGGGAACGAAAAGAGGCAGGAGGAGGAGGTGTGCATTGGTTTGGAAGTCAGAGCACGTGTGTGAAGTCAAGGGTAACTTTTGGGAGTTGACTCTCTCCACTGTTTACATTCCCAGGATCAGACTCAGGCTTAGCTGAAAGTGCCTACCTTTAACGGCCATCTTGATTTCAAAAGCAGTCATTGTTCCAGAGGCCTGAGGCTGAGCTAGATATGAAAGCAGGCTACATGGTGAGCCCCTGTCTCAAAGCTAAAACAACACCTTGTTTGTGTGGACTAAAGTTGGAAACTAGGGTACCCACTGACTGGTGCCTGAGTCCCTGGCCTCATCTGGAGTCCACAGGCCCCTCACGACCAAACTCATCCTACTCAAAACCTGAATTCAGGCATCTAGATCCATTTTACTTTCTTCCCACTTGACCATTGCCAAATCCTCCTCACCAGAGGATGGCTGAATCAGCAACATGATTTGTGGGTTGGCCTATCTAAAATGTACGCTCCTGTGTGTGTGCATGTATGTGTACATGTGTGTGTGCATTTGTGTATGTGTGTATGCATGTGTATATATGTCTGTGTGCATGCATGTGTATGTGCATGTGTGTGTATATGTCTGTGTGCATGTGTGTATCTATGTGTGTGTGCATGTATGTGTGTATATGTCTGTGTGCATGTGTGTATCTATGTGTGTGTGCATGTATGTGTGTATATGTCTGTGTGCATGTGTGTATATATGTGTGTGTGCATGTGTATGTGCATGTATGTGTGTATGTGTGTGCATGTGTATGTGCATGTATGTGTGTGTATGTATGTGTGCATGTGTGTATATGTCTATGTGCATGTATGTGTGTATGTGTGTGCATGTGTGTGTATATGTCTGTGTGCATGTGTGTACATGTGTGTATGTGCAGGTGTGTGCATGTATGTGTGTGTGTGTGTGTAAACACATGTTCTATTACTAAGCTCGCCCTTTGCCGTCATCTGCATTGTCTCTTGTCTTTTTCACTTTGAACTTCTGCTTGGGGACCTCCCTACTCTGCCCTCATGGTCATTACTTCCCAGCCACAGGATGGCTGTTCTCAGTTGACTTTCTTAGGTCTTGGTACCTCCTCCTTATAAATAGAAAGAAGGGAGGTGTCTATCTCAGTTAGGGTTTTACTGCTGTGAACAGACACCATGACCAAGGCAACTCTTATAAGGACATTTAACTGGGGTTGGCTTACAGGGTCAGAGGTCCAGTCCATCAAGGCCGGAACATGGCAGCGTCCAGGCAGGCATGGTACAGGAGGAGCTGAGAGTTCTACATCTTCATCTGAAGACTGCTAGCAGAATACTGACTTCCAGGCAGCTAGGATGGGGGTCTTACAGCCCACACCCACAGTGACACATGTTCTCCAACAGGACCACACCTCCTAATAGTGCCACTCCCTGGGCCAAGTAGGTACAAACCATCACAGTTTCCTAGGGGACAGCAAGGGCAGGTCAGTACAAGGAGCTCTTACAGGCCCTTGACTGATCTTGGTTTTTATCTTCTCTCTTTGACCATCATCTGCCAGGCATGGTGGTGATAGCCCATAACCCCAGCACACGATTGGCAAATGTAGGAAGATTGATGAAAGTTCAAAGCCAGCCTAGTCCACACAGTGAATTTGAGGCCAGTGATGGCTACATAGCAAAATCTGACTTTGGACTTGGACTAAACCTATATTACCAATATTCTTTATTGTTTGTTTTTTGGTTTTTGTTTGTTTATTTTTTCAAGACAGGGTTTCTCTGTGTAGTCCTGGCTGTCCTGGAACACACTCTGTAGACCAGACTAGCCTCAAACTCAGGAATCTGCCTCCCAAGTGCTGGGATTAAAGGTGTGCGCCACCACTGCCCAGCCATCACCAATATTCTTGTGACTCTGGTTTACAGATGGCAGTCCAGGACTTCTCTGCCTTCTTGTGAGCCAGTCCTATGTAATAAATCTTGATGTCTAGCTCCCACTCCTTCTCTGAGAACCTGTGACCAGCGCAAGTCCAGAACTTTCTGTGTACCAGTCTCATGCTCTGATAAAACTGTAATGTTCCCAACATGATAGCCGAAGTAAACTGACTAAACAAATGCATCATCAGAGAATTCAGTGGTAAGTTAGAAGGTGCCAACTAAAGGAGAGAAAATAAAGGAGGATGAGAAAGGCAGACAAAGGTGTGCATCTTCTGGGGTGGGGGTACTGAGAAAGCGTGAAATCCCAGGTGAGGGCCAATGAAGTGGTCTCGTGGTGAGAGGTGATAAGGCCATGCAGAGGGAAACGGTTTGGATGATCTCCTGGACCATCAGGATGATGGTGGGATATGACAGCACCCTTTCTAGGACCACCTGCCTTCCTTCCCAGTGAGACAGAGAAGCCTGGGTTTAGCTGGCAGTTAAGACAAAATTTAGAAATATTGTTATAGTTGAAGGGAAAAGACAAATCACAGCAGAGACGTAAAAACCTGTGTAATCTTCCACTTGAGACCTTTTAATGACTTCTTTATTTTGGTGAAGCCTACAGCAAGGAAAGCCCTCCCCCACCCTGTTTCCCCAGCATCCTTCTCCTGCCCAGCTGATCATAGCACCTTGCACACTGGCCTTGGCCTCCCTGCACAGCTGTGGATGTGCTGCTCTCTGGCCTACCCTGTCCCTGCACTTCTTCAGGGTGTCCTCGACTGTCCTCTCTGCAGGCATTCTTCAGGTGACCATGTATAAAGGTCCCCAGATTCCAATTCTTTTTCCTTCTCTCCCCTTCACCCATCACTGTCTGGCATGAAGAACATTGAAGTTATTTTCTACCTGCTCCTTGGGGCATCAGCTCTCTGGGGACAGAGAATTTTTTGGTCTGTTTTTGTTATCGCTCTATCTTGGACCCAGAACTGGCCTACTGTGAGCAAATGCTCAATAAACAGTTGTTGGCTGGCTGAGGGACTTTTTTTTTTTTTTTTTGGTTTTTCCAGACATGGTCTCTGTGTAGTCCTGGCTGTCCTGGAACTCACTCTGCAGACCAGGCTGGCTTCGAACTCAGAAATCGCCTGCCTCTGCCTCCCAAGTGCTGGGATTAAAGGCATGCACCACCACCGGCCGCTGATGGACTTTTATGCCTATTCTCTGAATAAGACCATGAGTCCCTTGCATACTTACATTCCTCCATGGCCTGCCTATAAAGGACCCAGCAAGTGGCAGGTGTGTGGCCAATAACCAAGTACACTGTGGGGGGGAAGATGACTTTCTGGGTTTTGTTGCTATTGTTGTTGCTGTTGCTGTTGTTGTTGTTATAGTCTGGTTAGCTGACTAGCTGGTACCCTGTGGAAAATGGTCTCATTTAAGCAAGAACTACTGTTTTTAGGTAGCTGAACAGGCAAAGGGTAAAGGCAGCTGGGTTGCTAATTGTTGAGGTTTGGTTTGTAGCTATGTATTGTAATGCTTAATACTGGTCCCAAGAACTGGCTGTGCTCTCCCTCAGGAGGATATCATCATGTACACCAAGAGATACTATGTAACCTTGACCCCCAACTTATCCCTGATTGGTCAATAAAGATGCCTACAGCCTATGTGGGCAGAAGAGAGGTAGGTGGGGCTTCAGTTCCCAGGGTCTGAGTCAGAGACCAAGATGGAGATATGGAGGAAGGAGAGAGGAAAAGGCCTTGGGGTAGGTGGATCTAGAGGGCTGGCCGTTGGAGTAGGAGCAGCCCAGGCATAACATGGCAAATTGTATCTCAGAGTTACTGACAGGGAAGTGGACAAAATAGCATAGAGGGTGGAGATATGCCCAGCTCTAGTGCTTTAAGTTTTATTATAAATATAAAGGTTTTAACGTGTTTTTTATTTGGAAACTAAATAATCTAAGGCAGGTAGAAACCCCCAATTAATTTTTGCTAGAACAGATGATGCACAGTGAAATCTCGGCACTCAGGATGCCTGGGATCATGTTCAAGGCCAGCTGGGGTACATAGTGAGGCGTGGCCTCAAAAAACAGTTAAGGTAGCTAAATACTTGCCTAGCATACATAAGCGCGAGACTCTGGTTTGGTCCAGCGCAAGAGAAAGACAGAGAGACAGACAGGTAGGTACTCGTGAGGTCAAGATCACTCTAGATTCTTCATGAGAGTTAAACCTCCTATGCAGGTTCGAGAAGGAACAGGCAAAGTGCACCAAGTGCAACCCTGAGCACCGCATGTGCTTATTAACGGAGCCGCTCGGCTGCTCAGCCGCTGCCCTGCCCAGTGCAACCACACCCGGGTGACACCGACCACCCAGCCCATTAGAAAGCCCAGGGCCACTCGGCTGCCTTACCTGATACAGGTTGTGGGTGGGATCACAGGTTCTTAAAACATGTAAGGTTGCACCAAGACCCACTCGGGCATTTCCCACAGTTCATTGCCAACTTTGTCGAGAAGCATCAATGACTTTAGACGTTAAACATTGGGAAAATGCAATGTCAGTGTCATATTTCAGAACTGATTAGGTGCATGCATAAAAACCAACGTCAGAAGAATTCCCCAGTTCCCAAATACTGGGTACCGTCCACACTGTTCTAACGCCACAATTAGACGGGAGGGGTGTCACATCTTTTCTGACAGTGAGTCTTCTCTGAAGATGTGGAGAGAAAATGGTCTGAAGTGAGTGAAGTTTGTCTTTCTCTCTGAGTGCTTTCCTTTCCTTGTCCCCAAAGCTCCCCTCAGTTCACTACTCCTCTGCATCCCCTCAGTCCCCTGAGTCCCTTCAGTCCCTGTACCCCATCCCTGCTGCACCCCAGCCCTCTGAATCCTCAGTCCTGCTGCACCCTCTCAGTCCCCATGCACCCCCTCAGCCCTCTTGCACTCCCCCCAGCCCCCTGCACCCCAAGCCCCACTGCACCCCAAGCCCCACTGCACCCCCAGCCCTCCTGCACTCCCCAAGCCCACTGCACCCCAAGCCCTGCTGTACCCCCTCAGCCCCATGCACCCTCTCAGCCCTCCTGCACTCCTCCCAGTCCCCTGCACCCCAAGCCCTCCTGCACTCCCCCAGCCCCCTGCACCCCAAGCCCTGCTGTAACCCCTCAGCCCCCATGCACCCCTTCAGCCCTCCTGCACTCCCCCAGCCCCCTGTACCCCAAGCCCCACTGCACCCCCTCAGCCCCCTGTACCCCAAGCCCCACTGCATCCCCTCAGCCCCCTGTACCCCCAGTCCCGCTGCACCCCCTTGGTCCCCTGCAGCCCCAGCCCCACTCACCCCCTCACCCCCCCCCGTATCCCCTATTCTTCATGCACACCCTGTTTACTTCCCACCCTTCCCCCTGTCTTTCCTTGGTGTGCTTAGACTTTGATGACTGAGTGATTTCTTCTACACCTGCCTTCCCAAAAGTCCTTCCAGGTATGATTCGAACTTCCCAGACACCTTATCCGCTGCAGTGCTTCTGACCTTAAAATGAAGCCCGAGGAACCAGAGCATTGCCTTGGTGGTTAAGAGCTTTGACTGCTCTTCCAGAGGACCAGGTTGAATTCCCAGCTCTCTTAGGATGTCACACAGCTTTCTTCAACTCCAGTCCCAGGGGATATGAGGCCCTCTACTGGCCTCTATAGGCACTGCACACATGTGGTGCACAAACACACACATAGGTTAAACACTCATACTCAATATATATATGCAGTCTCAGCTACACTGGCTGAGATTGCCCTTGTCCTAACCTTTCATCAAATCCAATCAGTTTAAAAGTTGCTTTGCTTCCTTCCTATTTCAAAAAGAGGTGGGGGTGGGGGTGCAGAGGGCAAGCTCAGCGGAAGCCAGTCCCAGCCAGTCCCTTGCAGCTCGCAAGAGTTAATATGCAAACAGCACTTATACAGACTTAGGAGAAACTGAAATACTTAGAAAACCAAGGCTGCGTGTCTCAGCTGTCAGGATGAGAGTTCTGAAACCCTGGCAGGTCTCTTTAGGTCGCGCAGGGAACCCAGAGGAGCCTCTGACCTCTGGCGTCCATTCTGAGGTTTGTAGGAGGAGCCTGTACTTCGAGAGTGACCCCTCAAGTTCCCATGTTATCTTATTTGCTCCCACCCCTTTGGCTAGTGCAGTACATTAGAGAACACCAGACCCTAGCCTTCTTTTTCTCCCTTGCCAACCCCCTGCTAAAACACCCGCTTCTCATTGTCTTCTGAGCCACGTGACTTTTCCCAGGGGAAGGGAGGGGCTCACACCAGGGCTCGCCTCACCGCCTCACCGTTCCTCCTCCCGTTCCTGCCTTTTCTGACAAGTTCCTAGTTCTGCAGGAAGGGTCCCAGGGATCCTTGGAGCTCCTGCCAGTACCGGCTCGCCCCAGAAGCAGGCACTCAGTACCCATGCAGGGAGGAAGCTCCACTCGACAATCAGACAATCGGAGTTTACAGCTCTGATTCCTCTAGCTTTGTCTGCCTTTGCTTGGCATAAGCACTTCTGAAGAATGGGCCACAGCTGAGATCTTTACTTTGGCTCTTTTAACGAGGGTTTGTAAAACAACTCACTATGCAGAACACATGTTCTAAGTATAGAATTACTTGATGGATTGAAACAGTGCGGAGGCATGTTGGACACATGTTTAAAATATTCTTCAAATGCATAATTATGTCCTGGGCCAATCAGGTACTTAATGCATATTTGGATATCCCATTTAATTGCTGCTTCCCTAGGGAACAGGAACCTTTCTGGTCTCCTGGGCTAAACTGCAGATTTTTAGAAACTGTTCACATATTTACTTGATTCTTTCTAGTCTCTTGGGTGATGAATCCTTTGCCAAAGAAAGCCTTTACATGCAAAACAAGACAATTAAACACATGAGGTGGTGGGGCTGGTGGCTGCCCATGGAAAGAGAAAGACTCCATCTCTCATGTTTCAGAGATAAACACCCCACAGCTGGATACAACCCCAAAGCTTTAAAATAAGCCACAACAGTAATCACTGAAACCACTATCCTATCTCCACATAGTCCCTTAGGGAAAAGAAAAGCAAAGTATCATCTTGGAGGTTTTTGTTTGTTTGTTTGTTTGTTTTGATTTGTTTTTTAAGAGGCCCTTATAAAGCTGGATGTATCTACCTCTGCAACCCAGTGAGTGGGGGGTGGGGTGGTGGTGGTGGTGGTGGTGGTGGTGGTTGGGGGGGTGTCCCAGGGAGTCCAGGGGGTGGGAGGGTGGGCTCTCTTGTTCCTGGACAACCCTGCTTCTTCTCCTCTCTACACAGCCTCTCAGAAAGCCTCCCCAGCATCCATCCATGTGGTGCTCATCCTGCAAGCCTTCCTTGCTCCGTCCCATCTAATCAGGAGCGATTTGGACGTGTGAGTTAACTTCTCAGTCTCCTCACTGTAAAGCGCTGTAAGAGTACAGGCCTTACAAAGTTGATAATATAGGTTTTAAATGTCAAGTGACCAGGGCCCGGCCAAGCACGCAGCAAGATCTGTTCTTCGATCTTTAGAAACCCCGCTCTCTTTCCAGGCCAGGCATGGTGGCAAATGCCTATCAGCACCGTACACCAGAGTTGGAGCGGAAAGATGGTTGTAAGTTCAGGCCACCCAAGGCAGCACAGTGAACCACTGTCTCACAAGCAAATCCCTACACCTCTCCCCAGCTGCTACCGTCAATGCTGCCATTCAAGCAGTTGCTGAATTCTCACCTGTTCCTCTGATCTCCCAGGGCTGACCTTTTCTGATCCCAGACCCATTCCAATCCTTTTGAATTATATTTTATTTATTTTTACCAAGCCCAAGCATGCTGCTCCTATGCCTGGAAGTATTCCACGGTCCCACCTGCTGTTCAAAGGCAAAGCTGGGCTTTTAGAAATGGCTATCAGTCCGTCTGTCTGGCCCTCACATTCCAGCCCTGTCTGTGTCCTGGAAGGCTGTACTAGACTAAGTCTGACTCCAGCAGTGTTGGATCAAAGGTATTCATCCACAGGAGGTGACAGGACACCTGGTCACCTCCATTTCTAGGAGCAAGTAGACTTCTTGACACCACGGTATCAAGACCGTTTGTGACCCTTGCTCCCCCCAAACCCTGTACAAAGCCTGCCGTTGTATTTAGTCACTCTGGTCTCTTCACACTATACCCCTGGGGGGGCTTCTTTCCAACCTAGTTCTGGGGGCACCAGGCTTCTTCGTGACAGATTATAGAAGAGTCAGAGCCAGTATGGCTTCCCCAGGCATTCTGGAAGCTTTGTCATGCTCTCTGCAGTGTAGGCACCCCGAGTAAGACTCCACCCTGACGCCTCGGACCCCTGTTATCCCCTTCTCCAGGCTCACTTTCCTTTCTACCTCTGCCACAGACCAGATTGGGGCATCTCCTGTTTAGGTAAGCTAGCCTCACTTTCAATAGATAAAACTGCTTGGGAGCTCTGATGACTCTCCTTGGTTGTCAATTTGACACTTGACCACACTTGGGATTAACTAAGACCCAAGCTCTGGGCACTCCTTTTGTTTGTTTGTTTGTTTGTTTGTTTTTGTTTTTTGTTTTTTCGAGACAGGGTTTCTCTGTGTAGCCGTGGCCGTCCTGGAACTCACTCTGTAGACCAGGCTGGCCTTGAACTCAGAAATCCAATTGCCTCTGCCTCCCAAGTGCTGGGACTAAAGGCGTGCGTCACCATCACCCAGCACACCAGGCACTCCTATGAGGTGGGTTTTGTTGTTGCTGTCATTGTTATTGTTTTGTTTTGGTTTTTTTCTTAAACCATCTAAAGTAGGAAGAAGCACTTTTACTCCAGCTCTTTTAAGGTGGGAAGATATGGTGGCAGCTTATAAGGACATGGATAACAGAAGCTCTCTCTCTTTCCCTGTCTATGAGGGCCTCCACTAGCCAGTCCATTTCCTCACTGGCAAGGGAGCTATTTTTTAGGATTTCAGTGTATACTGAAGATGAGCTGAGACATCCAGCCTTGTGTCTGAGCAACTACTGGATTCTTGGCCTTTCAGCTGGTAGATGGCCATTGTTGGATTAGCTGGACCTCAGCATGTAAGCTATGAATATATAATTAACGTATGAATATATTGTGAAAATATTATATAAATATATATCGTAATACATAATGAATATATTATAATATATAATGAGTATATGTGTGTATGTATATATATATATATATATATACATACATATATATATATATATATTCTGTAAGTTCTATGCCTCTAGAGATCACTAATTCAGGGACTAAGGCTGCAGATAAGCAACAGAGTGTTTGTGTAACATGCAAAAGGCCCTGGGTTCAATTCCCAGTACCAAAGAAGAAAAAACTTAGGAAAAGCTCCTAGGGTTTATTAAGGAACTTCTTCACCGTGTGCATGTCTCAGACCTGTGCTTCAGAGCTTGAGGGAGAGTCCCCTACCCATGTCATGGCGGTCTTCTCACCATCTAGGCATGATGTTTGAAAGCTTTCTTTATAGTGGCATTGCGTGTCCTGGGTTAGGTTTGTGCCAAGTTGTTTGCTGTTTTAGTTTGGGTGGTATTGTGAGTGGGATTGCTGCCCTGATTTCTCCTTTACCCTGTCTATCCTTGGCATATTGGAGAACTGCTGATTTCCATATGCTAATGTTGCATGACCCTGCCACTTTGCTGGCAGTGTTTGCAGGACCTAATAATTTTCTGGTGGGTTTCCTGGGGTCTCTTACACTGTATAGTCTGCAAATAAGGATACTCTGTTTCCTTTCATATCTGTATCCCTTTTATTTGCTTTAGTGGCCTAGCAAAGACTTCCAGCACCATATTGAGAGGGTGTAGGGTGTGATTACCCTTGTCCTGTTCCTTATTTTAATGGATCGGTGTGTCTTCATGTGGTGACAGAGATGAGGGGTCTGTCTCTGGCCTCTTGTGATAAGAGCACTGGTCCTATTCATGAGGGTGCCAACCCACAGCCTAACACTCCCCAAAGACCCTATCTCCTGGGCTGGGATTCTAGTACACAAACAAGGAGGAATATAAAACATTCGGACCACAGCACAAAGTCTCTTCCCTCAATGGGCTTTGTCCCACAGGCTATGACTTTCCAGTGTTGCACTGGTAAGCCAGCTGTGACCTGGAGTGGAGAACATCTGAAGAAATAACCCTGCATGCAAAGGTGGGAGCTGTATGCAGTGGATGGGTTCACAGGGCCCCCAGAGAATCTCATGGAGCTGAGAGCCTCCTTCTTGGGCCAAGCATATTCAAACCACCACACCAGATGTGTTAGAAACTGTAGAGCTGGGCAGTGGTGGTGCATGCCTGTAATCCCAGCACTCTGGGAGGCAGAGGCAGGCGGATTTCTGAGTTCAAGGCCAGCCTGATCTACAGAGTGAGTTCCAGGACAGCCAGGGCAATACAGAGAAACCCTGTCTCAAAAAAAAAAAACAAAAAACAAAAAACAAAAAACAAAAAAAACAAAACAAAACAAAAAAAAAAACAAATCCAAAAACCAAAAAGAAAAAAAAAAAAAAAAAAGACAAAGAAACTGTAGGATTGAAAATTCTGTGCTATAAATGAAGTTTAGGGTTATTCAGAACGTTTCTGCTAATGGTTATTCCCCAATATATAACTCCAGTTAGGTCTCATTCTCATAACAGGAGGAGACAACTCTGTCTTAACAACTGACCTTTAACCCCATCCCCAAAGAACATGCCTCTAAGTGGCAGCTCAAGGGGGCAGAGCAGGATCCCAGCCAACATTAATCCTTGTTCTCCTGTACGTTTATTAGGAAAAGCATATCTGTCTGGTGGGCAAGAGGACACCAGGTAACAAAAAGAACAACACTTGATAAGTAATTCTGCCAATATCTTGCAGTCTCTCGTCTTGTTTCAATTATTCAGATCATATACTGGAGCCTGGACCTGAGGGTTAACAGTACGTTCAGAATGGGTAAGCCCAAGGCCTATGAAAGCTGGTGGCGTTTTCTGTTTGAGGCTGGTTCTTTTTTTATTTTTATTTATTTGTTTATTTATTTATTTATTTATTTGTGCATTAGCCAGAACCAGTCACACGCTATTATTAAACAACATTTCCCTTTTTAATGTCTAAGGCTGTGTGCGGGGTGTTTTCTCCCTGGGAAGGCTTATCGATTGGGATACCTCCACTGCTCCATGTGGCCCTGCCTGCAGTTGACCACTGACCCCACAGACCCTGCCTGTCATGATTTGCCAGATGCTGAGTCTCTCAGCTGCCTCCGCTCTGCTGTAGTCTCTCCACTGTAGGCGGAAAGTCTGCTCTGCAGCCCTGGCTCCTCCTTGTCCATCTGTACCAGGCCTGGAAGAAATGAAGGTGTTCTAAAGAGATGTTTGTATCTCTCGGTCTATCAGACTCTTGTGACAATGGACACCAAAGAATTAGGAATTTCCTCAGGGCTCTCTTTCATTAGCCACGCAAGGGGCTTGCTGCCCAGGAAGAAATTCCAAAAGTTATAGACAACTTATCAAACCACCTTGCAGGATGAAACTGAAACCTAAATAAAGATGGTTACTGATGAGTGACCACACCTTGACCAGGACTCTTAAATGTGCATAGCCTTGACCTGACTGAATTCTGACCTCACTTCAGGCCTGTGAAGACAGAAACTGGACTCTCTGTCCCTCCCTATGAGGCCACATTGAATAATCTATTTGTCTCTGCTTTCCAGTATTCATTTAGATTTTTTGTTTGTTTTGTTTTGGTTTGTTTTGGTTTGGTTTTGGTTTTTGGTTTATTGAAGATGGCGGCCAGACCTGACTTGGGACACAGTTTGTGACCACCCCCAGTTTGATACATCTTGTTTTGTCACAGTTGATCAAGCTACACATGGCTATATAGTTTGGGGGCAAATGTTGCCTGACTCCTCACAAAAGACACATCACAGGAGCACAGTCACCTCCAGTCCTGTCCTGTCCCCTCCTCCTGCCCACACTTTCTACCCTGCACAGGAATCTTCCCTAGCTAGCCCTGCAGCAGACTTGAGTTTCTGTCTGCAGGGTCAGGCCATCCCAGAGAACTCGGGTGATGGAGATGCAGTTCACCATTGAGGGTCCACACTTGCTTTGTTTTCTCCCGCAAACTTTAATGCTGGCCATGTACATCAATGTCTGCCTGGAGATGTGCAGACGCTCAGGAACACAGTTTCATATTTGGGATGCACATAGGTCTAGATCCAGATAAAGTCTAGGCTTAGGAGGAGAAATGTTTGGACTGACACTGGCATTGGGCAGGAACCTCACTCGGTGCCCCGGTTCAGGCAGCTACTGTTTATTTATTCAGTACAGTAAGACAAAGTCATTAAAGCCCCCACTGCTGGTAATTGTCTCAGAAATTGCATTCCTTGGCCTCACAATTAGTTTGATACAAAGCAGGGAGACACTTGGGTTAATAACCTGGAGTTTTTATGACTCAATCAATATTTTGGTTGCTGCAGGCTGCTTTGCCATTGTAAATTTTGAGTACAGCAGTACAGCACTTGTGGAGTGTGTAAATATTTAGCTAGCCATTGGAGCATCAATTAATGAAATCATTTCTTTAATTTAGACGATACCATGGCAGCGTGCCGCTATGAGGTATTCATGCTAGTTGATTTCATAGGCTGGGAAACTGGATTGCTGTTATGCTCTGTGGCTTATGACCATACCTCTTCGTAGCTCCTCACTGCAAATATTCCTGGTAAGTTAAGCGCCTTCAGAGAAGCTGAATAACTGAGGTGTTTGCCACAGATGGTTTTGTCTTGATTTTAACTTTACAACCGTGCTTCTTTATCTGTTTAAGATCTGCAGCATTTATGTGAGTGCTTGTTAATCTTGCAGATGGACCGGGAGTCACAGCTGAAACTGATTGCACCATCCTTCTTTTTAGAGTGGGATACTGTTTTAAAAAAGAAAAGAAATGAAAACCTAGCATAGTCAGAGACCTACACAATGGTCCTCAGATACCAGAGCACCCTATACAGCGATTCTTTCTTTTAACTGGATCTTTTTTATTTTCTTTCCATTTTTTTTTTCTTCGAGATAGGGTTTCTCTATGTAGCTCCAGCTGTCCTGGAACTCACTCTGTAGACCAGGCTGGCCTTGAACTCAGAAATCTGCCTGCCTCTGCCTCTGCCTCCCAAGTACTGGGACTAAAGGCCACCACCGCCCAGCCTTTTTTATTTTCCTCTTCTTTAAAATTTGGTTTTGGAGTCAGGCATGGTAGCAAATGCCTTTAATCCCAGAACTAGGGGCCAGAGGCAAGCAGATCTCCCTGACTTGGAGGCCAGCCTAGTCTACACAGCAAGTTCCAGGTTAGCCAGGGGTACATGAGATCTCCTGTCCAAAAACAAACAAACAAACAAACAAACAAACAGGTACTCGTGGTTAAAGTGTTGCTTTGCAAGCATTCAAGCCAGGGTTTAGATGCCCTGAAGCCATATAAATGCCAGTTAGGCAGGGCATGGCACTTCGATGGCACTGTTATTGAAGCCATAGAAGGCTGAGACAGAGTCCCCAGCGTAGGCTGGCTAGCAGGATTAGCCATATCGGTAAGATCTAGGTTTGACTGAGAATCTAGGTTTGCTCTGCTCCAAAGAATAAGAAAAGCAATCAAGGATGAGTTCCGGTACAACCCTGGACACTCACACCCATGTGCCTCCACACAAGCAAAACATGTATATATGCAAGCATACTATACACATATAAAAATGGAAAAGGAAAAGGAACTGGCTTTGGGCTTTTGAGATGTGGTATAAGGTATGTCAGGCTGGCCTTGAGCTCCCAAATGTTCTGCATTTTCCCTCTGAGTGCTAGGATTAGAGGTGTGGAGCAAAACACCCAGTTTTCAACTGGTCGATCTAAATCAAAGTTCCCAAACTCTGCTCCTGGGAATATGTTTCCTTGAGTTGCTAAAAGTATTCTACTTTGTTTCTATTTGTAAAGTTAAATGAAGAAAAGAAAGAGAAGGAAGTGGAGATTGTATTGTCTAGTTATCAGTTTCTTCAAGGAAGAGACATCTTGGGGATGAAGGAGTGTGTCTGCTGTGTCCTATGTCTTTCAACTTGAACAATTAGGAGGATTTTAACTCTTTAGCTGTGTCCTAGAAGGGAGTTGTCCGAATGTAAGTTGTCCTAATACATAATTACTTGGTCTTGTCACTTGGTTTTTAAACAATCACAAACATGGACTAGAACCTGCATTTTTTTATATGCTAAGAGCCAAGTGTAGTGTTTCTTACCTGTAATTCAGTTACATGGGAACCATAGGCTGGAGAATTGAAGTTTTGGGCTAGTCCAGGCCACATAGCAATACTATACTTCAGGATATAGAATATTGCTCAGCCAGTGAAGTCCTGGCATTATAAACACAGGGATCTGAATTTTATCTCTAGAACCCACATTGAAAAGCTGGACTTAGTGGCACTTACTTGTAATTCCAGTGCAAGAACAGTAAATACTGTCTAAACAAACAAACAAACAAGTAAAAAAACTCAAACAAACAACAAAAAAACAGATTGCTGGAACAATATTCAAGGGAGAACAACACACGAGGTTGTCATCTTGCCAATACACACTCAAGCACACAAGGGTATGCACACTGGACCATACACATTCACTCACACACATGTGAGCATGCACACATATACACATACAAAAAGGTAAATGAATTTTCTCTCCTAATTTTCAATCATACATACCAAAGTACACACAGATAAAATCAAGTATTACGTAGAATTTCCTTCAGAAGATCCCAGCAGCCTCAGGTCAGTCCCTGGTCAGAGGACAGGGATTCTGTCTTTTTTAGTTTAGAATACAGTTTCTGTCTATTGCCCAGACTCCTTTCCAACTCCTGGGACTAAGTTACCCTACAGTCTGGGCTTTCCAAGTAAATAGAACTATGGACATAACATACCTGGGCTAGGACCCTGTCTTTTCCATCTGTGTCTGTCTATTGTTCTAACATAGGTCTTCAACACCAAAGGATAAAAAGGGTGCTCACTCCAGCAGATCTGTTCCTTGAAGTCACTGAAAGACTCATACAACAGTAGTCACGTACCATTGAACCACACACCTAGCTGCAAGAGAAGCTAGACAAATATAGCTTCTATTCCAGATCTCATTCATCCACCCACCCATATATTATCTACCTACCTACTGATCACCTTGAGATAAAGCTAAAAGGTCAAAGCTAGTTCTCAAGAGAACAAATTGCCCATCACCTGTAATGTAATGATGTAGGGTAATAAACAAGTTTCCTGCTGTTTCAAGTATCACTTTGGAAACTGTATTGGCACTCTCTGATAAACTATTTAGAAAAGGCAGCCTTCAAGTTATGAAAGAATTAGCCTACGTGTAGCAGTCCCAAGTCCCACTGAGGAACAGCAAGTTTACACTAAGCATTCTGAACATATGGGCCTTTGCTTAGGCTGGATTTTACAGTTATTGCTTCCCAGGTCTAGGTTATAAAGTCATGAATCTTCTAAAAGTACAACATTGGTAGCAAAAATAAAACCCTGACTTCACTCAGACTACGGTAATAATAATTTAAGATCTTCTGAAATGTTCCTATAGAACGAGTTCTCTGCCAATACATAAACATTTTTGGGGAGATGGCTCAGTGAATAAAGCAAGCCCTTGCCACACGAGCATGAGGACCAGAGTTCAGATCCCTGGAACCCACATAAAGCAAAGCTACTTGTAAAGCTCCCAGCGCCCAGGAAGCAGAGACAGTGACTCTCTTAAGAAGACTGACTGTTCTTCCAGAGGACCTGGGTTCAATTCCTGGCACCCACACAACAGCTCAAACTTTCTGTAATTCCAGTCCCAAGGGATCCAACAGTCTCTGTCCTCTAAGGGCACTGCACACAGGTATACGTGCAAGTTAAACATTCATACACATAAAGGGGGAAAATGGAGGGCTTTTGTTTTGAAGCAAAATGGTTCTCCTGCAGTAGGGAACAGAGCTAAGTAGCAGTAAAGACACAGATAACAGGACCTGATACACAGCCTCCTGGATCTTAGTGGTTTCTGAGGTGAGATGGAAGGGCATTGATACAACAAAGAGCACACAGTGGGGTGGCTGCCATGTGGGAAATAACAAAAGACTCTGCAGGTGACATAAAGCCAGCTTGTGGATGGCCTTGTCCTCTGAGAATGGTTCTCCCAACTAGAGGTCACGTGCAGATAAAGACTCTTTTCTCCCTTGCCTCTGTCCCTTCCCTTATCTTTGGGACAATATTTTTTTCTTATTAAACTTGGCCAATGCAAATTAATTAGAACAATATTAATTATAACATTTGCTGGGCAATAAGAAAGATAAGCTATAGGAGAGGACTGCTTTCTCTGAACCCCTAACACAGGCCACAAGGGAGACTTGGGAAGGAGGTCAGTGAAGAAAGGCCAGAAAGGTGTCTAAAGGGATATGGAGACTGACCCTGGTAGGGGAGAAATTAGGCAGGTGAAGCAGGAGGCCACAGAGAAGACGCGAACTTCTGGCACGTGAAGACTGGCATGAATACAGAACTCAGTGGTAGACCAGAAGGCCGCAGCACAGTCTGGTAGGGACGCCTAGGAAGTAAATCCAGAGTTAAAGACAACAGTGAAGCATCCTTGGGAGGTGAAAGCCTAGGACAGAGAGGACATGGGGAAGTGATACAAGGAGGATTAGGTGTCACCCCTCTGGTGGCTGTGCCACCATAGCCAGGTGTTTGTTCAGCACCCAGGGTTTTCCTAGTGAATATACAAGGAAAACCGTGGCTCAGATTTTGTTTTTGTTTTTTAATTTGAGACAGGTCTCAAATGGGGGACGTGGAGGAGGAGTCAAGTGATGGGACACTGATGAGAAGGAAGAGAACTGACGATTCATTTGGACATTTCACTGGGAAGAAGAGAAGAAAGAAGAGAGGGTGGTGGGTTTGCCAATCCCCCCCAACAACAACCTAGGTTCCCTCGTACGTAAAGGTAGAGGGGGAGAATTGACTCCTGACCTCCACCCCTCCATCCTCCAACACACATGTCACACACACATAAACATAATACATAAAATATTCCCTAAAAGAAAGAATAATAGAGAAGGCTGGTCATGGTTTTAAAGAGATGTCCACGTTCTGTCTTGAGAGACCACGTTAAGACCTAAAGGGGAGGGTTTAGGTGTCTGAATACAGGGGAGAAGCGGTGCTACACAGTGTGAGGCTAGAAGGGGCAGGAGGCACTGGGATCCCAGCACAGAGACTAAGCTCAGAGCACCAAGCATCCACCATGGGTGAGCAGGAGCGGGAAGGCGAGGGGCTGCTTCAATGGCAACAGTTTGTGAAATATAAGAAGCAGGCCAGAGACAGACATGTGAGTTGGGGGAGAGGGATAGACTTTGAAACAGAACAAACTCAACGTAACGATCTTGAGAGAATGTCAGTCAATGCGCACCCAAGAGAAAAATGACTGGGAGAAGGGAGAAATGGCAGAGGTG
Source organism: Apodemus sylvaticus (assembly GCF_947179515.1). Lineage (NCBI taxonomy): Eukaryota > Metazoa > Chordata > Mammalia > Rodentia > Muridae > Apodemus > Apodemus sylvaticus. Next base: position 95,640,275 of record NC_067482.1, on the reverse strand, counting down.
GGGCATCACCTTAACACCCCCAAACCCAGCACCCCACCCCCACCCCCCCACCTCACCCCCCACCCCACCCCCATTAAGCTTTGCCAGCCTTGGCTCTGATCTAACTCAAAGGGAAGGAAGTCTGAAGCAGCTGCCACAGCTCTTTGGCTTGCAGAAAACTAGAAGGCTGCTGTTTTTAATGAACTCACAAATACTAGCTTGCCACAGGAGCCAACCATTTAAAAATGTCTTTTATTGTGACACAGTGGTGACACTTCCAAATGGTAATGCTGGTAAACAAAACTCTGTGAGCGGGGACCCACTAAAGGCTTCACCCAGAAGTGTGTCCAAGCACTGTGCCTCTCAGCTTCTCTCTGCAGCCAGAACAGGCCCTCACTGTTCAACTGGTGGGGAAGGATTATTTGGATTTTTTTGTGTCGGGCACCTCGGTAGGTGAAATGTAGTGGAACTCTGGGCAGCAGCTCCAGTTACAAATCTCGGCCATATAAAATAACAGGAAATGTGGGCCGAGGAGAGTTCACTGGGGAGATTAACTATTTGGAGGAGTCCCACCTCAGCGTCTTGGTGTTTAGAGAAAAGATAGCCCGCACTGCTTTTAATAGTGTAAAGAAAATTCTACCACCAGACTGAAAGAGAACACTGTCCATTTTGTTTCTTGAAGGAAACAACGTTTAGTATGAAAGCCATCTTCCTTTTCTGTAAGAAACACGGGTTGAAATGAAAGGCAGATGGAGCTGCAGTAAGATTTGAGGTTTATTAAAAATTAATTAATTAATTAATTAATAAACAAATCTGGATATCCTAATTTCCCAAGATGACCTCCCAGGATTGTTGGCTTTAATCCTCTTCAACTGTCCTCTCCCTCCCCAACTCCCATCTTGCTTCTTGGCCCTGAACAGAGATTTTCTACACACCAGCCAGCCTACCATGCACCATCATCTTTTCCTGTAGGTACATTGCTATCCAGATAAACTTTTCCTGTAGATACAAGCATGCTTGCTATTTAGGTAAATTTGAAATGTCTGGGGGAAGCTTAGCACTACATTGAGGATCTCTGTGCTATCCAGGAGGGAGAGCCAACATTCTTGGTGGTATAGCTGGGGCAACCCCAAATGCTCAGGCATGCTGGCATGTGTACAGGCTTGACTACAGTCCTTCCAAGAAAGGTATGAACACACTTGAAGCAAGTCCTACAGTGTGCGCTGACAGTGGTCTGCTGAGAAAGTTTACTGGAATTGGTGTTCATGGTGTATGGGGGAGGACCAGAGAGTAGGGCATGGTAATGAACACACAGGATCAGCCTTCAAGCAAAGGGTTTGAAAGCCCAGACAGAACAGCTTGAAGGTGAGGGAAGGATTAAACCTGAGAGCAGAGTTAGTTCACTTACGGTCCCTTGGGAGACAGTAGGGGGAAGGGAGATGTTGTATCCAAGCACATGGGACCACGGTTGACCATCTTCACCCAACTAGACTTAGAAGCATCAGGTTTTCTAGTGTTTCTAGTTGAAACAGGTGTTTAAAAGATCCAAAGACCATCCCTGGATAAGGGATCCCCAGAGAAATAAACTAGTTAGTAGGCCATGGCACGGTTTGTTGGGGTTTGTTATCTGGAAATGCCTAGCGCCCCAGAGGGCAGGAACACTCTATTCATAGCAGAGGGCAGACGTCTATGATCTAACATTCTTGAAATCTAGAAACACTCATGGGTAAGTATGCACAGAGCAGAATGTGTCGTCACGCAGACGTATCACTTTGACTTCCCAGCCCGAGTGTCCCTTGGAGAGATTTATGTGGCAGAGGCACACTGGAGGAAGGAGATGTGCTCTGCTTGTGTCTACACTTTTTTTTTTTTTTTTTTGGTTTTTTTGGATTTGTTTTTTTCGAAACAGGTTTCTCGATATAGGTGCGGCTGTCCTGGAACTCACTCTGTAGACCAGGCTGGTCTCAAACTCAGAAACCCGCCTGCCTCTGCCTTCCAGAGTGCTGGGATTACAGGCGTGCGCCACCACTGCCCGGCGTGTCTACACTTCTTAAATCGAACCTGCCCTCAAAGTATGATGCCTACTTAATAACTAAGCTGACCGAGGAGTGAGCTGTCTAAGTTTTTTGTGACCAGTTTTTGTTGCTGTGGGACTAAAACAAGCTAAGACCACAGGAATTCAGTGCTTTGGAATCTTTAGTACCCTGGGTCTCAGGCCATCATGGTGAGCAGCAGTGATCCTTGTAGAAAAGAGAGATGTGGGGCTGGAGAGATGGCTCAGCTGTTAAGAGCACTGACTGCTCTTCTAGAGGTCCTGAGTTCAAATCCCAGCAACCACATGGTGGCTCACAACCATCCGTAATGAGATTTGACGCCGTCTTCTGGGGTGTCTGAAGACAGCTGTAGTGTACTTACATATAAATAAATAAATCTTTAAAAAGAAAAAGAAAGGGCTGGAGAGGTGGCTCAGTGGTTAAGAAGACTGACTGCTCTTCCAAAGGTCCTGAGTTCAATTCCCAGCAACCACATGGTGGCTCACAACCATCTGCAATGTGATATGATGCCCTCTTCTGGTGTGTCTAAAGACAGCAACAGTGTACTCACATAAAATAAAATATCTTTAAAAAAAAAAAGAAAGAAAAAAGAAAAAGAAAAGAGAGATGTGAATTAAGCAGGTGTCTCCAGAAGAAGCCACTGTGGGACTATTGTTTCGAACGGAGAGTTCAAAGGTCAGACAAGCATGGTTCAGGAGGGTTGACTATGCAGATGCACGGTCCCTTACTTTCTGAGATCTAACAAGGGAGCCTTCACCCCAGTCATTGCACCTGGGCTCCAGTTTCTCTGTTCCCGTCTCCCATCACCTCCTGCACATTTATCTGTTATCTCTCATTCTCTCTATTGGAGACAGAGGTCGAACCCAGGGCCTTGAGCATGCTCCACAACTGTTTCTCCCCTAACCCAGCTATTGCTTTGTCTGTTTGTTTTGAGGCAGTGTGTCACCATATACAAGGTTAGGCTTGAACTCACGATGCTGTCTCCGTTTCCTAAGTGTTATTACAGGATGACCCAGCACATCTAGCTGCCACTAACCCTTCAATACCCTTTGTTCTAACTGTCAAGACAGAAGATACAGAATCCCTGGGTCCAGGGGACATTCGTTTTAGCTGGAGAGATAGAACATCAGGGCCAATCAAGGAGTACGTAATAATGTATACAGTGACAGGAATCTCCCCTCTTCTATTGTTTGGGAGAGAGTTGGAGAGGCAGAAGCTAAAGTCCTGTCAACTCCTGAGACTGTTTGTTATCTAGAGTCATGGACCCGGGCCGTGGCTGAAATCTGAAAGGAGGAAGAATTTGTTTTGGCTCCCAGTTCCAGGGGTTTCGGTCTGTGCGTGGTCAGCTGACGCCATTGTTTCTGGGCCAGTGGTGAGGCAGAACATCATAGCAGAAGGGTACAGGAGCATAACCACTTACCTCATGGCAGCCGGGAGACAGAGGGAGCACCTGGGCTAGTGACTTCCTGCTTCTTCTCCTGTTACCCCAGCCCGTTGGACAATGTCTTCAGCGTTTACCACGAGAAACTCCTAGGTATTTCTCAAGCCAGTCAGGCAGACAACAAGACCAACCATGCCACTGGAAATGGCTTTGGCTCTCTTCTGCTGGGTGGCACCTCTGGATGGCGCTTTCAAGGGCAGATCTGCCCACTTTCCAGCATCGATGAGAACTTAGCCCAGGATCTCCTGCTGGCTCCACCTCAACTAAGTACCCAACTTTCTCACCCAACTCAAAGCTCTCTATCCTTTTCTCAGGACCACGCAAATGTTAGGTCAGTGTTTTATCATTGCGAGACACCCCAGCCCACCCATTCTTCTGTTCCTCCTGTCTCTTACTGCACAGTAAGACTGGGAGATCAAGCCGGGCAGTGGTAGCGCACGCCTTTAATCCCAGCACTTGGGAGGCAGAGACAGGCAGATTTCTGAGTTTGAGGCTAGCCTGGGGACAGCCAGGGCTACACAGAGAGAGACCCTGTCTCGAAAAACCACACACACACACACACACACACACACACACCATGCACACATACAAAGTAAAAGTAATGTTGCTACCTTTGTAAGACCAGTAGGCTTATCAAAGCCTGTGTCCCAGCAGATCACTACTTAACCCCTGCAGCTCCTGCTTTAGTTGCTAAATCACATGTCCCCATCCCTACCCTGTATGTTCCTCATCCTCATCCTCCCAACTCTGCAGGCATCTATCTGAGCAGGCAAGTCTCTTCTCTTGTCCTCAATAGCCATGTGAAGACAGCTCTTCCCCATGATGTCAGTTCTGCATCCATTAGGAGGAGAGACCCCCAAGGCCCGGTACAAACCACAGGCCCCACCCGCTGGACTTAGTTAGCTGTCAGGAGAAGGGTCGACCAGATCCCTCTTAAAACCTCAGTTTTCAGAAAACTCATGGCAGAAGTTCTAGGTGTGGCTGTGTCCTCTCATGTGGCCTTAGGGGACAGGAGATGCCCAGGTGTCATGGAATCTTCCAGGTGGTATCTTCACTTGTCACTTTTACATTGAGTTGTGTAAAGGTAAGTGTTGAGTTCAGAAAACAAACAAACAAACAAAAAGCAGAATCTGGTTTTGTTTTGTTGGTTTTATTTTATTAGACATGGTCTCTTGCAGCTCAGGATAGCCCAGGCTAACCTTGATCTAGGTATGTAGCCAAGGCTGGCCTTGAACTCCTGATCTTCAATCCTTAGCCTTTTGAGTGTTGATTATATCAGTGTGCACCACCAAGAACTGTGCAGGTTGTTTCTTTTTAAAAAGTCTTTCTTTTCTTTCTTTTTCCTTGTTTGTTTGTTCATTTGCTTATTTCCAGTCTCTCTGTGTTGGCAGGCAGGCTTTGAAATCCTGGACACAAATCATCCTCCTGTCTTAGCTTTCGGAGTGACTAGAATACATGTGTTCTTTTGCTTCTCAGTTGTCATTTTAGACAAGGTCTTGCTGCATAGACCAGGCTAGCCTTGCTACATAAACCAGGCTGGCCTTGAGCTCACAGTTTGTCTCAGTTTCATGAGCACTGCTCTTACAAGTATTACACCCTATCTGGCTCTTTTTGTTTTTATTGTTTTTTGAGATAGGGTCTCACTATACAGCTGGGAACTCACTCTGTAGATCAGGCTGGCCTTGAGCTCCCAGAGATCCTCCAGCCTCTGCCTCCTGAATGCTGGGATTAAAGGCGCATACCCCACCCACCCCCAGACCTGGGCTTTGACTTTGTTTACAGTCCATAAGCCTCGCCCCAGATTCCCAGAGCTGTGTGTGTGCAAGGGCTGCTCATGCATGCTGGGAACGAGACTTACGTGACTCAGCGGTGTGACACATAGAGGAGGCCCAGGGCTCTGTCTCCACCACTGTGGGGAGAGTGAGCAGAGACAGGATGGATATGTTCTCCTCACCAACTGAAAGCTTTGGTGTCTCATGACAACTATGAGATATGAGATAGATAACCCCTTATGTACTGTGTAACCACATGCTTTTCCATACATGCCAAGTTCCCAAGATAATGGCTCTGAGGCTGAATTATTTATGAATAATTGCCTAGGCCAAGGCTTTGGCTCATTCTCCATAGCTTGTAACTCCCAGTTATTCTTTTCTAAGTCCTGACATGTGGCTCGTAACCTCTCCTCAGGTTTAAGCCGTCAGTTTTCAGGTGAATCTCTTCCATGCCTGACTGTATCCCAGAATCCTCTCTCCTGTCGAAACTCCCACCTCCTGTTTTCTGCCTAAGCTGATATGCCAAAAACTTTTTTATTGACAGATGATGCTTCCATAACTGTATGGAAGAGATTCTCTCTTCAGTTCTAAGCATTGACTTTGGAGGGGACAGCCTTACCTTGCTGACAGGCAAGAACTGGTCATCATCTTCATGTTCTGCGTCCTCAGGTATAAACTATAGACAGATATTAACTGCACTGCTGCTGCCTAGTGAGGCTCTCTTAACCCCAGAGTCTCTGGTGTGTGTTAGCACATTCAACTCATACACACCAACTTCTAAAGGCGCGTAATTATTTTCCTTTGTCCTATGTGCTCTGCTCAGAGCCTGGCTCAAAGAGCCAGGATGTATGTGCTGGCCCAGTGAGTTTATCCAAAAGCATCGCATGATAAGGCCTGTATCTCCTTCTTTAAGACTCCTAAGAGTCTTGACACCAGGCTCTATCTCAGGTTCTAGAATAGAAGAACAGAATTCAACCAAAACAAAGTAGCTCTTTTGGGGCTAATATGTTACTTGTGATTAGCCTCTGGTTGGGAACAGTGTTTCTACTTTACTGAATTAATAGCCAGATGAGTTAAGTTCAACTTATTTGAGGGCTGAGGTGTTACCCAATGGTAGCAGGCACACCCAGAACGATCTTGGATTGAACCCTCAGTATCACCACAAAGACAAAACCGAGAAAGTCATAATTTTGTTCACAATCCTGAAATTTGAATGTGCTTTGGCAAGACCCCTGACTTTGGGTAGCTTTCCCCTTCATCTGTGCACCTAAGAGTAAGGACAAGCAGCCAGAGATAAGTTTGAGAGCTAGGTTTGGTGGCATAGAATTATAATCCTAGTACTCTGGAGGCTGAGAAACGAGGATCGCAACCTCAGGGCTAGCCTAAGCTGACAAGTGAGTTCAAGGCCAACCTGATCAACTTAGTGAGATGCCGTTTCAAAATAAAAGAAGGGGTTTGGGCAGGGTACAGTGGCATTGCCTATAATGTTATAGGCTGTCTGTTCAGCTGTGTCATGTATTAGAATATGGGTAATGTGAGTACTTCCTCCTGAGCCTGTGGGGAACACAACTTGAGAGACACTGTAGTGGACCACAGAGAGCCTCAGAGCTCTGCTGTTCCTGCTGTGAGCTAGTGGACTTGATTTCCTTTCCCATTAGCCCAGACTCTCCATGTCACTGACCATGTGCTTGACAGAAGACGGTCCCCTCTCCAGAACATGCCGCTCAAGTCCCTAGAATCTGGGGGTAGATAGTATATATGTTTCAAAGGGGAATCTAGGTTACAAATAGTATTGTTTCCTAGTACCTGTTCTCCTTGAGCTGGGACCACAGGGTGCTTAGATGTGAGGGAGGGAGACAGGAGACAGAGTCCAACAACACAGGGACTGAGTAGCTTTAAAGATAAAAGAAGCAACAAGCCAAGCAGAGCAAGCAACTGTTAATAGAAAATGGAAGAAGTTGGGCTGAGGATGTCACTCAGTTGACAGAGTACTTGCCTAGCACACATGATGTAGGCCTGGGTTCCATCTTCTGAACTACATAAACCTACCACAGTGACTGTTAGGATTCTGTCTAAACTCCACCCCACAGTTGCCGCTCCCCACCATTACCTAGCAACAGCCACGTAGGCCTGGCCCACTTTGAAAGGGGATGCTTAGCTGGCGATGGTGGCGCACGCCTGTAATCCCAGGGGGCAGAGGCAGGTGGATTTCTGTGTTTGAGGCCACAGGTCTACAGAGTGAGTTCCAGGACAGCCAGGGCTACACAGAAAAACCCTGTCTCAAAAAAAACCAAATACAAATAAATAAATAAATAAAAATAAAAAATAAAAGAGGCTGCTTGCCCCTCCTCCCTCTCTTATTCTCTCACTCTCAGCCTCTCTCTTGCCCCCTCTTGGGTTCTCCCTCCCCCCCTCTCTCCACGTGGTCATGGCAGCCTCTGCTTCTCTACTCTCTCCCTCTCTCTGCCTTTCTCTGCCTCTACTACCCCCTTAACTCCTCTCCCCATGCCCCGAATAAACTCTATTCTATACTATACCATTGTGTGTCTGGTCCCTCAAGGGCAGGGATGCCTCGGCATGAGCCCGCTGAGGCACCCCCTTCCCCCACACCACCGTAGAACATATTCTGATACCTATTTCTCTTTTTGTGATCACAACAGTGACACTGGCCTGTTATCACACACTTGGGAGGTAAAGACAGGAGGATAAGAAGTTCAAGGTCAGAATTGGCCATGGCAGGTGCTTGGGACTAGTATCCAAGTAGACTGAGACAGGCATTGGTGGGTGACACTGCAGGTGAGGGGCAAAGGTTGCAGTTGCTGGGGCTGAAATTGCCCAATATTTGTAGATTTTTATCTTTCTTTAACTCTTTGTTATTCTAAAACCAAATTAGGCCCTGCTGCTAAAAACAAGAGATTAGGGGGAAAAAGGCTTAGTTACTTAGTTATCTTTTTCTCTGGCTCAAGGGCCTACCACTGCCCAGTCAAGACGCTTCAGGTTTGATAACTCTTTGTGAACAAAAGAGAAAAGGAAAGAAGGAGAGAAAGAGGAAAGGAAGGAAGGAAGGAGGAAGGAGGAAGGGTCACATACAGAAAAAAAACCCCACACTCTGAATGAGGCAGAGAAAGAAAAGCTCTAGCAAGCCTTTATTTCTGTTCTCAGTGTATATACTTTCTCTAAAACATTACCTCATACAACTATCAGGTAGAACAGTTACAATAGGATAATTGACTACATGATTTTCTAATACTTTTAGATTCCAATAAGTTCATAGTAAGTTTAAGGCAATAATTCATGTCATAGATTGATAAGAGTTAAAGAATCACATCAGAATTCTTTATATGTCTTTCCATTAAAACCACTATCCCACTAAACATTCATTAGCTGTTACTAGCCCCACCCCATAAGTTCATTATAAGTTTAAAGCAATATTTTTTATGTTACAAGTTAGCACAGTTTGGTCAAGATACAAATCATCTGCTTTGCATCTTATTAGTTTTGAAGTTTTGTATATCTAAATTAGTTAATATTTTATTCTTTCACACCTAACCTAGAAGGATTGCTTTCCTTGATCATAAATTTGTTCCAAGCCTGCTTTCTTGTCCTAGTGCAATCAGCCCGTGGCAATGAAGGTTTACAGAGCTCTATCTGGAGCTTTTACTCAACAGAGATCTTGAAATTACTTGTATAGATTTAGGAATTCTATAAAATCATTGCCCAATATTTGGATTATGAAATCATCAGTTTATCTACACAGCATTACTACATGAGAGCACACTTTCATGTTGCTTTGTAGAAAATCTGCCCAATAGTGTGGGCTAATGCCCAGGAACCATCAGGCCGTGTAACAGTGGCAGGAAAGGCATCAACAGCGAGAGGCAATCCTCGAATGAAGTCTCTAAGGATGCTGCATTCTTGGAGTTCACCCATCGCAGGCCATTCAAAATGGTGGCCATCTCCAGAAAATCTACTTGCATGCCTTAACGTTTCCCATATGGCTTCTGACAGGTTGAACTATTGAGACCCTGCCTCAAAAAATAAAGTAAAAGAAAGAAGAAAAGGCAACTAAAATGTGCACTCTTGAACCTCTACAAAGAAGAGCAGCCTTACACAAACCCAAGCTTAGTTTACAGAGACCCATTTTAGATTTGTGACCTCCAGAACGATAAGGTAACATGTTTGTGCTTAGTTAAACCACTACAGCTCTAGTCTTCCCTTGCAGCTGCAACAAGGAGCTAATACACACCAGTAGAATATGGTAGAATATGCTAGAATATGCTAGGTGGTAACTAAAGTTAAGCTTTTGATTTCAACCTCTGGGAAGGCCACTCTCGTGCAAGAAGTCCAGCCACGGTCTCATCCATCATGTGAGGAAGCCCAAGCTAGCCACCTGAAGGGCCAGTATCACGCTTCCTGCCTCGTGGTGAGCACAGGCCAACCCAGCCATCAGCTGAGTGTAGCTGTGAACTTTACCAACCAATACACACACGAGAGCCATCCAGGGAACCTGTCCCTGACACATAGAACTCCTAGACTCAGACTCATAGAACTTATAGAAGTCATAACCAAGGAAAGTGGTGGTTGCTTGAGACCCCTATATTTTTGGATTGTGTCTATACTGTGCTCTTATGTTGTAAATACTTAGGATGATATCTGCCCCCATAAGACACCTCCATCAAGTGTTCATTATTGTCATGATGCTTCAGCTGCATAGACATAAATTTCCCAGGAACCTAATAAAGACATATCATTCCTTATGTGATAGTGGGGCTTTGGTTCCACAAATATTCCCTCTTCCTGCCATCATGAGCCCTCATGCCACTGGTGCTGGACTTTACCTTGTGGATTTTGGAGACAGAGACCTTCCTGCCTCAGCCTCAGGTGCTAATACTATTTATAAGCATGAGTCACCATTCCTAGTATGTGTCACAAGTCCAATAAAATTTTAAACAGGGACAAATAAGATGACTCAGCAGGCAGAGCCACTTGCAGCCTGACCACCTACATTAGAAGGGGAGAGCCGACTCTTTTTGTTGTTGTTGTTTTTTGTTTGTTTGTTTGTTTTGAGACAGGGTTTCTCTGTGTAGCCCTGGTGTCCTGGAACTCACTCTGTAGACCAGGCTGGCCTTGAACTCAGAAATCCACCTGCCTCTGCCTCCCAAGTGCTGGGATTAAAGGCATGCACCACCACTGCCTGGCTGAGAGCTGACTCTTGAAAGTTGCCCTTTGACCTCCATATGCATTCTATGGCAAGAATGTGTGCACCTCAGTGCATGTGTATACACATACACAATAAAATTAAAATTCTCTAAGTTGGTAATTATTAAATGTTTTTCTATTTAAAACAAAAAAGTAAAATTAATAAAAAATAACAGACTACAGTTGCAGATAGCCTGTGGGGATGCTTGTATTTTGATGTTAATTCTGATCTTCTGGGAGGGGCTATGAACAAAGAATGAGTTAGTACTGGGTGACTTCCTGTGAACCTGGAGCTGGGCTCAGGCAACAAATCAGGAAAAAAAAATACATGAATAAAAGGCAGGCAGGAGCCACGAAGCGTCCCTGACAAAGACAGTTGTTCAGACAGTTGTTTCGTTTTGTTTGGGAGTGTTGGGGGCTTCTTCTGCTGTGTGTGGGGAGTTGTCACAGGGTTTCATACGTCCTAGGCGAGCCTCAAACTCTCTAGGCAGCTGAGGATGACTGGCACCTGCAGACCCTATGGGGAGTGAAGTCCTGAGTGGATGTGTCTTGTTGACATTAGCATGAATATGTCAAGGACCTGGATGCCTCAGAATGGCAAATCCTTCCCCTGGCCCATGGGCAGATACTGACAGTATAGACAATGTTGATGATAGCTTTTTCCTCCAGATGTCAAGAGCCTAAAACTGCTCCCCTACAAAGACCACCCTGCTACCAAGATTAGCTAAACCTGCCACTTCTTTCAACTGTATAGCATAAATCTAACTTCTCAATTCAGATGTATAAAATATATGTGCCGAGTTTCTGGGCAACTGCTGAATGTGTCTCCGTCAGAGGCCATGGTTTCAATTCCACATGTCTACGTGTGTGTTTATCTTCTCTTCATTTCCTGCTGGCCCAGCTAGGTCAGTCCCTAAGCCATGCGGGTTGCAACAGGGTCCTCCTGCCTATATATTCTATATATCTTGAGTGGTGGTGCTATAGGTGTGGGCTGTCACACCCAATTTATGTAGTGCTGGGAATCAAACTTAGGGCATCACACATGCTAGGCAAGTACTCTGTCATGAGTCATCACTGACTAGGAAGCCAGGGTTTGTTTTGTTTTATAGCCAGCCAGAAGTCCCAGTTCTTGGGGTTGTCAGAAGAATCACTCCAACCGAAGGACTTCAAACGATGGAAATGTCTCCACCCTAAAGGTTAGAATGCTGGAGTTGGTGTGGTGGCCAGGCACGCTGTCCTCCTGAAGAGAAGCTAGCCTCTCTTCCCTTGCCTCCTCTGTTTCTGGCAGTTTGGCAGTGCTTGGGATTGTAGATCCATCCCTCTCACTCTATCTCCACCACATCGCCTTCCTCCTGTGTGTGTCTATATTTCCAATTCTTCCTCCCCTCTCCTACAAAATTAACTAGTCTAGAAGCCATCTCCTCATCCACTATGCCTACATCTGAGCTAGTTTCAAAGATCCTGTTTCCAAACAAGGGCACATGCTAACTTTCTAGTGGACTTGAAATCTGAGAGGGATATTATTTGGCCCAGCCAAGTCCCTCTGTTTAATACTAAACACTAATGGCATTCATAACTAGACTGTATTCAGATGAAAGCCTCAGGTACACACTCAGACGCAGGAGAGTTTCACTGTGGAATGGAATGGGGCAGGAAGAGGTCTGGCAGAGGCAAGATGTGGATGTGGGTCTAGTCCAGTTGTGTCCCTTCAGAACTCCTGTCGAAACTTACCCCTCAGTGACAGGTTGAAGGGATAGGATCTTTTGCAAATCAATTAAGGAAGGCCTTAAGTGTAACAGAGTGCCTGACTAGAGTGCATGGATGAGACTTTGTGTTTGATCCCAGAACTGCAGATTTTAAGGAAGGAAGGAAAAGGGAAGAGAGAAGGGTAGTTGGGGCTAGAGGCATATATAGCTCAGGAATGTAAAGTCATGTGCAAAGCCATGGATTCAATCCCTACCTCCCCTTACCCCAAACCAACGAGGATCAGCACCAAGAGCATACCACTGTAAATGCATTACTGCCCTTAGAAAAGAGGCTTTGGTGCCTGGAGGCCTGATTTCTATCCACTGATTTCCAGTTAGTACAACTGACCTGGATGTGGGAGGCTTAGACTTTACTAGATGAGTTAACGGAGGGATGGACAGAGACCCAGAAAATGGTTCCAGAAAATAGCAGCAGTGCCATTCCCCTCAGGCTCAGTGAGGGAGCAGGACAAGCCACAGAGGAGGAAGGAAGCAGAGGCAGGGCTTCTCTGAAGCCTTGTGTCACACAGAAACCAGAGCTGACTTGTCTAGAGCAGTCATCAATGTTCTACACACATTCTTTTAGCTTTACACTGTTACTTCTCTCCAGTTCCAAGAGGTGAGTTAGGGGTGTTTATCTGCTCCTCACAGGCCTGAGTCTTCCCCTCCTAGACCATCCCGATCCTGGACCTGCATAGGTCAGGTGCTTCTGCATGCTTCTGCAGCTCAGAAGAGTGTTTGTTGCTCTGCTAATTACGGTCAAAGTCTACCATTGTCTGGATAGTCTTCTGAGCTGGGCACAAAATGGTGACTTGCTGTGTCAGCAGGGCTCCTCCTTCTCTGACCTTGTCTGGGGAGCCTGAGACCCCCACCCTCCTCCACCTGGGAAATGTCATGTAGCCTTGGTTAGATGACAGGCTCAGCTTCTCTTCTTCCCTTAAGAAGCATTCAGGTAGCACCGAGATTCTCTGGACTGCCTCTCCATGCTAATGAGGTAGCTTAGCCTCCAGCCAAGGCCCTTTGATCATCCTGGATCCTCCTACCTGCTTCTCTCAAACTATATAACCCTTGATTCGCGTCAGTAAAGCTGATCTGTCTCCCTGACGCTGGTCTTGGTGTGTCATTATCACCACTCACAGGCCTTTATCAACTCTGCTCCCTTCGTGGGGAGGGCTGGTGGCCAGCGACCCCAGAAGAAGGGAGATCCACAAAAGAGCCATGAGGAGATAAGATAGACAAAGGAACAAGGGACTTATTTGGAGGGAAACTTGCAGAGAGAAGCTCCGTAGGCATTAGCGCTTGGAAGCCTCAGAGACAGCTTAGCAGTTCTCATATGCATAAAATAAATTCTTTTTTTTTTTTTTAAATTAAAGCCTTCACACAATCTAGGATAGAAGGGTGTCATAAAGTTTCTCGTTTGTTGCCCCAAGTTAAACATTGCTAGGGGGCAACCAGTCAAAGAATATTAGGTAGGCCATAGTCGTGGGTTTTGTTGTTGATGTTGTTGTTGTTGTTGTTGTTTCCTGGCCATTACTTGGGGTCTATGGTGCATAAGAGAAACTTATGCTAGGTCTGGAGACCAAGTGACTATAGTTCAAGGAACTGTCTGTCACCTTTCAGTTCCACATAGAGGAGGTCTTTCCTTCCTTCCTTTCCTCCTTCCTTTCTTCCTTCCTTCCTTCCTTCCTTCCTTCCTTCCTTCCTTCCTTCCTTCCTTCCTTCCTTCCTTCCTTCCTTCCTTCCTTTCTTTCTTTCTTTCTTTCTTTCTTTCTTTCTTTCTTTCTTTCTTTCTTTCTTTCTTTCTTTTCCCCCGAGACAGGGTTTCTCTGTGTAGCCCTGGCTGTCCTGGAACTCATTCTGTAGACCAGGCTGGCCTGGAACTTGGAAATCTGCCTGCCCCTACTTTCCAAGTACTGGGATGGAGGAGGTCTTTCAAAATAGCATGGTCCTGCCTAACACAGCCCATTCCTGGCACCCCTTCACAGGGGTGGTGCTGGGGGAGATGCTGATAGTGAGGTGTGGTTCCCTGATTGGTTCTTGGTTTGGTTAATAAAGGAGATGGGAGCCAGTTGCTGGGCGAAGCGTCTAGGTGGGACTTCCAGATCCCCGGAGGAAGAAAAGACGTGAGGAAAGAGAAGAACCCCTTTCTTTGCCCAGGCTTTGGAATGAGAAGCATGCAACACCCATGTAAGATCTTGAGGTAGCTAGAACCGGCAGCCTCCGCCACCAGCTGATGGCTGATATAAGCCAGTTGTTAGGGTTAGAGCAGGAGATTCTGAGCACAGCAACTGTGTTATCTGGCAAGTTCTAAAATAGCAAAGTCATCTGAGTGTTTTTCATCCATGGAGCAAAGGTAGGCAGAGAAAGAGAAGGCAGGGCAGTAGCTGGCGGCTTGGTGAAGCTAGCCAGGAGGAACAAAAGAGAAGCCCAGAGGCTGGTGGGGCAGGGACAGCAGCTCCTGGCTTTCCCGGGTTGGGGGATGGTTGCCATCGATCGATCAAGCAATCGATCCTGAGGGGCTAAGGGAACAGGGAGAGATCAGAGCTCTGGACGATCTCCCAGGAAGGCAGCAGAGTATTCCAAGCATTCTATACGCCAGACTGAAATCACTGTGAGCTCCTATGTCACTTGTGGCTATTTAGTGTCCTGTTTAGACAGGTGAGTCTCAGCCCAGATACAATGAAGGAGAATTATCGCCATCTTCCCTTCTCTTAGAAAAAATTATATATTCATTATCTGTGTGTGTTAAAATTACACGCAACAGAGTGGGACCCACACCCTTGTTCTGGACAGTATATTGACACAGTCTCACTGTCTCAGCACCTGTCTCTCCTGTCTGGCCTTTTAGGGCTGGAGAAGGATGGGGTGATGCTGCTCTGAAAGATCAAGGTGACCCATCCTGTTGTCAGGCGGTCACAAAGTCCATTGCTCTGTGACTATGGCTGATAGAAAATTTAAATGGCAAACATCACCAGGAGAAAGGAAAAGCAACGACTGGAACTCAAACCAAGTGTCAAGGATTCTGAGAACGGTGTTCAGAACGTGAAGAGATGAGAGACTGGAGCTAGGGGCGGTCGGGGGAGTGAGGGGAGAGCTCACAGGAAGGGAAGCAGCGGCAGGAATGGAAGTGTCAGGATGAATAGTCGTTCTTCCAACGGAAAGAACTTTGGGGAGATCTGTCTGCAAAATCCCCAGTTCTTAGCCGGGACAGTGCTATGAACATAGCTGGCTGAAGGAAGGGAGGGTGAAAATAATTGAAGTCACTTTCTGTACACCAATTTACTAAAATTGGTTAATTAACTTAATTCATTAATTTAATTTAATTAAAATAACATTGGTAGCCGGGTGGTGGTGGCGGCGCACGCCTTTAATCCCAGCACTTGGGAGGCAGAGGCAGGCAGATTTCTGAGTTCGAGGCCAGCCTAGTCTACAGAGTGAGTTCCAGGACAGCCAGGGATACACAGAGAAACGCTGTCTCGAAAAAAAACAATAAATAAACAAACAAATAAATAAATAACATTGGTATTGCCAGGTATATCCTCTTTACTTCCTGGTTATGTATTCAAATATAGAACAACTAACAGAGCCCCAACATGACAGAAAATAAAGTAGGTGACCGTTCCTGGTGGCACCCTAACCAGCATGAATGAACGAATCTTCAGATGGCAGTGCCCAACTGCTGCCTTAAATGAAGACAACAAAGATAACTCAAAAATAGGCAGCAAGAGCCTGAGTTTCCCATGCTTATAATCCCAGCACTCAGAGGCTGAGGCAGGTGCCTGTAGCCACTGTAAGTTCAAGGCCAGCTTGGGCTGCACAGTGGAATCCTGTCCCACAAAACCAAGCATCGACGACAGGACCCTGTGGTGACCCCAGTATCAGGCATCGGGGTTTAATCCTGACCACTTTCTGAGATGGCCGATTCACGGTAGGCTAGAGAACAGGCTTCCTTTTGGTGTTCCTCAGTCAGCTTGCTCTACTTCCCTTGAACTTATTCTCTTGCTTATCGATTCTTTCAGGACGTTTTGCCATTTGGGGCAGGGTCTTGCTATGTAGCTCAGGCTAGTCTGGTACTCAGTATGTAGAGCATACGACACCCTTCCTGCCTGTGCCTCAGGAGCGCTGGGATGACAAATGAGCACCACCATTGGCATGATGCTTTGTTGTGAAGGTCCAGGACCCTAGGGGCCTCTCCTGGTCTCCCAAACTGCTGAATGTCACTTCCATTGAGCTGGATGTTCAAGCACCTCTTAGTGAACCAGTGCCGAGCAGAGCTGCCCCAAGAGAATCCATGTGCATCCACGTTAGGTGACAGCCATATTCTGAGAGGGAGTATTCCAAGCATTCTAAACGCCAGGCTGAAATCACTGTGAGCTCCTATGTCACTTGTGGCTATTTAGTGTCCTGTCTGGGTGAGTCTCAGCCCAGATACAATGAAGGAGAATTATCGCCATCTTCCCTTCTCTAAAAAATTATATATTCATTATCTGTGTGTGTTCATGGTGTGTGTGTATGTGTGTTCATGGGGTGTGTGTGTTCATAGTATGCATGTGTGTGAGTATTCTTGGTGTGTGTGGGCATGATGTAGGGGGCATGATGTTGTGTGTGGAAGCATGTGGGGGGGACATATGTTACTGTCATGCAGAGTCAGAAGGCAACTTAATGATGTCACTTCTCTCTTTCTGCTTTTACATAGGTTCTGGGACTCAAACTCCTGTCTACGGGCTGTGTGGAAAGCACTTTTGCACACTGAGCCATTTCTTCGACCCCTGTTTCTTGCATTTGGAGGTGCAGAGATGAGTTTGCCACCGTCTTCAATCTATACCATCTGGAAATAGATGAGACTAGGGTTAGAATCCAGGCTGGCTGCACGCCTCCTTCCCAGTCACTTCGAGGCCTAATTAGGAGCCTGTTCAACCACTGGAAAGTGGCCATTATTGATTCTGGTGTTTGAAAAGGAAGTTAAGTGGCCATATCAACACCACTTAGCCTGATAAAAAGGCCAGCGAGTACAGGCTGAACAGTGCTCCACCAAGAAGGCCTAGTCCTCCCGCTGGGAGCTGCTATCTTTCCCAGGCTTGGAAGCTACTGAGCTAGATGTCTGTAAGAATCTGGCAGCGCTTCTTAGCTTGCTGATTCTTCCACTACAGAACGAGGGCCCAGATACCTCCACCAGACTTCTAATGTGAAGGCTCTCCAACATGCGCTGTCTGTAATCATAAGCAAAAGCCTGGGATCTTTAAGATATTTAAATCACATTTGTTTATTTACTTTGTGTGTGTGTATATATATATATATATATATATATATATATATATATATATGTCTGTGTGTGTGAATGAGTGTTTACATGTGTATGTGTACATGTATGTATGTCTCTGTGTGTTCATGTATGAGTGTATACATGTATATGTGTGCATATGTCTATGTGTATCTATGCCTCTATGTGTGTGCATATGTATTATATGTGGTGCATGTGTATTATATGTGTGTATTTGTGTGTGTGTGTGTGTGTGTGTGTGTGTGTGTGTGTGTGTGTAGGTCAGAGGACAAGTTGTGAGAGTCAGTTCTGTCATTCCATTATGTGGGTCTTGGGAATTAAACTCAAAGTTTTCAATTTGTTAAGATAGGTGGCAAAGATTTTTACCCACTGAACCATCTTTGGCTTTTTTGGGGAAAAATAAGTGTGTGTGTGTGTGTGTGTGTGTGTAAACCCATGCTTTACATGGTACAAGCTCCTTATAGGAGGACTTGGTCTTGATGGAGCACAATTTGGCCTGTCCTTACTGGCTTTGGTATTGGGCTATCTAAGTGGCATTGATATGGCCACTTCCTTTTCAAACACCAGATTCAACAATGACCACTCTCACTGGGTGTGTGAACAGTCACTCACAGGAGCTGGTTCTCTCCTTCTACCATATGTCAGTTCCAGAGCCTGACCTCAGATCAGTGGGCTCAGCAGCAAGTGCCACTGACCTGTCACACAGGCAAGACCTGTGGTCTTTTTAAAAATAATTTATTTATTTGTTTTAATTTATTTACATTTCAAGTGTTATCCCCTTACTCAGTTTCCCCCTCTCCTGGAAACCCCCTATCCTATCCCCCTCCCCCTGTGAGGGTCCCTGGGAGCTCTAGGGGGTCTGGTTGGTTCTTCCCATGAGGTTGCAAACCTCTTCAGCAACTTCAGTCCTTTCTCTAACTCCTCCATTGGGGACCCCGCACTCAGTCCAGTGGTTGGCTGTGAGCATCTGCCTCTGTATTTGTAAGGCTCTGGGCAGGGCTTCTCAGGAGACAGCTATAGCAGGCTCCTTTCAGCAAGCCTTTCTTAGTGTCTGGGCTTGGTGACTGTACATGGGATGAATCCCCAGGTGGGGCAGTCTCTGGGTGGGCATTTCTTCAGTCTCTGCTCTACACTTTATCTCCAAATTTGCTCCCATGAGTATCTTGTTCTCCTTTCTTTTTATTTACTTATTTTTGGTTTTGTTTTTTCGAGACAGGGTTTCTCTGTGTAGCCCTGGCTGTCCTGGAACTCACTCTGTAGACCAGGCTGGCCTCAAACTCAGAAATCCACCTGCCTCTGCCTCCCAGAGTGCTGGCATTTGGGATTACAGGCATGCGCTACCACTGCCCTGCTCTTGTTCTCCTTTCTAAGAAGGACCAAAGCACCAACACTTTCATCTTCCTTCTTCTTGAGCTTCACGTGGTCTGTGAATTGTATCTTGGGTATTCAGAGCTTCTAGGCTAATATCCACGTGTCAGTGAGTGCATACCATGTGTGCTCTTTTGTGATTGGCTTACCTCACTCAGGATGATATTTTCTAGGTCCATCCTAGAAACACACACACACACACCTAATGAGCTGTCCTGGATAGAGACTAGTCCACACACTCTGAGGCACTGAGGCTAGGTTATGGCAGCTCAGGGAGGGAGTGCTAGGCCAGGTTATTCTGACAGAATCCTCCTAAGGACCAGAAAAGGTATTTCCTTCTGTTAGCACCCACTGCAGCTGAGGGTTGAATATGCTAGCCCCAAATCGCCTCTTAGCATAAAGCCCCTGAGAACCGGCTTCTCTGACAAAAGGCAGAAGACCCCGAGAAATCAGAACTGCCTAAGTCCTCAACCTCTTCTTCCTCATCCTCTTCTTCCTCCCCCCCTCCTTCTCTCCCTTTTTATTCTTCTCCCTCTGTCCCTCTCCCTCTCCTCCCCCACCCCCTGCTCCTTTCATGCTGGGGCCAGTCCGGTCTACAGTGAGACCCTGTCTGGAAACCGTCACCATCTTGCGGCTTGGGCGTGGCTCATCAGTAGAGTACTTGCCTAGTATGCCGGAGGACATGGCTGGATTTCCCAGGTCAGGCAGAGGGAGGAGGAATGTTGAAATCCTACATGTTTTACCTGCAACACTCCAAGGGTCCAGGCCAAGCATCTTAGGAACGGAATTTAGGTGAGTCGGTGGTGACACATAACTTTAATTCCAGTCCTTGGGAGACAGAGGCAGAAGGATCTCTCTGAGTTCCAGGACAGTCAAGGCTACACAGAAGCACAAGAAGAATGGAATTTAGGTCAAATATAGTGGCACATATGTATAATCCTCAAAAGGCTGAGGCGGGGAGACCTTGTTTAAGTCCAGCCTGGGCTCTGTAGTAAGACCACGTTGGGTTTAAACATTTTTCTTAAACCCAAAACACAGCAGCGAACATCCAGAACTGAGTGAGTTTAGTGTGCTTTCCCATCAAGCAGGAAGCAACAGGACCGCATCATATGGTAATCACTGAGATGCAGTGAGACTTCGAGAACAAAGACTTGGAAGAAAACGGAACGGGTTGCTGCTATCCTGGGGCCGCTGCCCTGCCTCTGCGGCTTCCCTTACCACATGCTTCAGGAGCAGGAACACTGCGGAAATGCAGCAAAAGGAGTTTTAACAGGCTTATGGTTTGCCTAGAGCAGGGGAAGATCCCAGGAGTTCAAAGCTATCCATTGTGGGCAACCTAGAGTTCCAAGTCAATTTGGACACACAGGAAGTAGAGACAGGAGGATCTCTGAGTTTGAAGCCAGCCTGGTTTACAGAGTGAGCTCCAGGACAGCCAGGGCTACACAGAGAAACCCTGTCGGGGGGGTGGGGGGGGATATTGCAAACAAACAAAATATATGTCTGACAAGATAGCTCAGCAGGTAAAGGCTCTGTCTCTAGCCTGATGACCTGAGTTAAGTCCCTTGGAGCCCACAAGACAGAAGAGAACCGAAAGTTGTCTTTTGCCCACCGTGTGAGAACTGTGGCACATGCACAAATAAAAAAGAATGCACTAGTAAAAGCAGCAACAAGAAACTGGGTCAGCTGTGAGCCACCATGTGGGTGCTGGGAACTAAGCCCGTGTCTTCTGCAAGAGCAGCAAGTGCTCTTAACCACACCACCCTCCAATCCTTTATTTTTTATTTTTTAATAATTATCATGTCCTTTGCGACACAGTCCTGTCACAGAGCTCAGGCTTGCCTTGAACTTAAGATCTGAATGTAGTGCTCCTCAATTAACCTCTTGAGGGCCAGATGGCAGGCAGGGGCCACCATGCCTGGCTTCTACATAGAGCGCAGACACTAGGAAGGGTCCTGGGGTCCCTGGAACTTCCCTTCCCCCCAGGCCAAGAGTTGGATGCAGAACATTGGCTGTGCTTCCTGCAGATGGAAGACGGGCATGTGCAGTACTGTGAGCTGTGGGTAACTGAGGAGCAGCAGATGCAGGCAGGGCTCCGCCCTCTTACTATCTGCCTAAAAGCAGGGTGCACATTGTGGAGGTGCTGTCCTCTCTACCCAACAGGGCAGATGTTAATCACCAGAGACAAGCAAACCCTTTAAAAACCTAGGGGCCCGAGAGGCTGTAGAGTACTCCTTGCCCACAAGTCCTGCCTCCCCTGATGGCTCTATCTACTGGTCTTCCCACATCTGACACTGTAAGAGCTTAAATTCCTTCCCCTTGCCTGTAGTTACAGAGATTTCTGGTAAGATATCTTGCATTCAGCTCTAGCCTTTACCTTATGCTGCTGTCTTGGTTGCTTCCACAGAACAAGGCATTGTGTCCTTTGTCAGGCTAATTTACAGAGCCAACCAGAGAGCTATAGATGGCTAAAGGAGATGTTTTTTCCCTCCATGAAAAGGCAGGTGAGGGCCTTTGGAGGGCCTGGGTACTCAGCATGACGATCTGGGAGGCAGGTACTGGGTGGACACATGGTTCAGGCTAGTCTGGGCTATATAGCAAGAACTGGTCTCAAAAAAAGAAACCATTGGCTGGAGAGCTAAAAGAATTTCCTAACACCCCCAAGTTCAATCCCCAGAACTCACATTAGGAGAAGGAAGTACCCAGGCCCCATAAGATGTGCTCTGACATCGACACCCATACCATGGTACACACGCCCCTCCCCCCACAACACAGATACATGTAATTAAACAAATGGTAGCAATAAAACCACAGGCAAACTGTGAGCCAGAGCCTGTAGATGTTCTGGTTTGGGTGGTCAGGCATCACCATTTGTGTGGTCCCTAGCTGGCTGTGATCTGCAGTCAGCACTGAGAAGACATATCAGCACATCCTCCTGGGGACCACATAGTGACTAGCCAATGCTTACTTAGCCTTTGAAAATAAGACCAGCTTCCAAGGGGATGGGCAGTGGGAGAAAGAGACCAAAGCCTTCTTCCCTTCCTACTCCCCTGTATAATTCAACTGTACAGATATTGCCAGCAGGTGCAGCTGTACCTAGAGAGCTGTCCCCAGCAACAAGGATCTCTCAGGGCCACAGCCAAAAGTGAAAGCCCTCTGACCAGAGCATCACATGTGGGGACAGAGAATGGATATCTAGGAGTACAAGAGATTGCCTATAGGAAGGGAAGGCCCACAGCAGACACCACAATACACAGATGCTCTGCCCAGGAGTACCAGGAAGGAGCACAGGGGACATCTGTGGTCAGAGACACACACTTTTGACATCGCCAATGAAGTAAGACCCAGGGTGACTAGGACTGGGGAGCCCCAAGTAAATTCAGTGAAAACGCTTTGTGGCTATGGCCTGGGGAGTATTTGCAGCCAATTTTATCACTGAAAAAATGGCTTAACATCTTCAGAAATGGCTTTCTTTGGGGCACACGGAAGCCTGTAACCATTGGCATTTATTTATTTATTTATCTATCTATCTATCTATTTATTTATTTATTTTTCAAGACAGGGTTTCTCTGTGTAGCCCTGGCTGTCCTGGAACTCACTTTGTAGACCAGGCTGGCGTTGAACTCAGAAATCCGCCTGCCTCTGCCTCCCAAGTGCTGGGATTAAAGGCGTGCGCCACCACTGCCCAGCTGGTTGGTTATTGTTTATTTTGTTTGTTTGTTTGATAAAGGGTGTAATGCAGCCCAGCCTGGTCTTGAACTCCTGATCCTCTGGTCTTTATCTTGAAAGTGCTGCAATTACAGGCATGCACTGTCATACTTGACTCAAAATGTGTGCATTTATTAATTATATACAATTTACGGAGCTGAAATGCAGTGTTTAGCGAACGTATCTGAATATTCCGTGCACATACCTGTGGATCCACCCACCCTAGAGGCAGAGGACCATTTGAGCCTAAAAGTTGGAGACTAACCTGAACAGCACAGCGAGATCTTACTAGAGGCAGGCATGGCAGTGTGCACCTGTAGTCCTACCGAGATCTGAGTTAGAGGACATTCTGGGCTACATAGTAGGGCTCTTTCTTAGAACAAAAGAACAAAACCTGAACAGAGGAGATGGCTCAGGTAGGCAGAGTCTGCTGTGCAAGCATAAGGACTGTGAAGATTACAGGCACCCACCCAAAATTCAGCATGACACGATGGGAAAGTCTGTCACTTTAACGCTGCAGGGACAAAAGCCGGCAGGTTTCTGTCACCGATTGGCTAGCTCTCCTAGAAAATCAGAAAACTCCAGGTCAAAGAACAGAAAGATACTTTCTTCTACCTACAATTTTGAACTGACTAGTGCGTCCCTAACCAAAGAGGTTTTACTCCTTCTCTACACCCTCTCTCCATCAAACCATAGCCAGGCATAAGGAGAGGACATAATGATCACCCGCTTTGGCCCAGGAGCACTGGGGATTTGGGCTCCAGGTGCTATTCATCATTAAAATGGAGAGAAAAGGCAGGAGTAGGCAGCTTATATCAAGGAAGCCTCTAGCTCAGAAGCTCTCAACCTTCCTAATGCTGTGGCCCTTTAATACAGTTCCTCATGTTGTGGTAACCCCTTGTGATGGTTTGTATATGATTGGCCCAGGGAGTGACCCTATTAGGAAGTGTGGCCTTGTTGGAGTAGGTGTGTCACTGTGGGTGTGGGCTTAAGACGGCACTCTAGTTGCCTGGAAGTCAGTCTTCTACTAGCAACCTTCAGATGAAGATATAGAACTCTCAGCTCCTCCTGCACCATATCTGCCTGGATGCTGCCATGTTTTTGCCGTGGTGATGACAATGGAGTGAACCTCTGAGCCTGTAAGTCGACCCCAATTAAATGTTGTCTTTTATAAAACTTGCATTGGTCATGGTGTCTGTTCACAACAGTAAAACCCTAACTAAGACACCTCCAATCATAAAATTATTTGTGTTGCTACTTCGTAACTGTAAGTCTGCTTCTCTTAGATTCCTAATGTGTTTTCCGATAGTCTTAGGCAACCCCTGTAAAAGAGTTGTTTCACTTCCCAAGGGTCTCAACCCAGTGCTCTAGGGCCTCAGATCCTAGAATCTGCTCTGAATTCTGAGAGACCAACCCCATTAAAACTAGCAATTACATTAGAAGAAGAAAGAAAACATTATATATTAAATACAAATGTAAGGAATTTCTTTCTATCAATTATCTCTATCTAGAGATGAATTCATCTCTATATAGAAGGCATTAGGAGGCACACATCAGCCTGAAGATGTAAGTCATATCCCAAAAGGTACAGGAATAAATAATCCCAGAACAGTAGATCAAAAGTATGTGAGGGACAACTCCCATCATAACAACAAATATCAGGGATCAGTAAACACTGCTCATTAACAATTCTCAATGACCTCAGTTCTCCAATAAAAAGACACAGACTCACAGATTGGATTAGAAAACTGGATTTATCTTTCTGCTTCATCCAAGAAACACACCTTACCATCAAAGACAACCGGTCTAGGGGAAACCCTACTATAATTATTATGCTAAAGAAACATTTAAATAAAACAACTCCTCAGGACCTAATGCTAATCCATAAGTCAGTGCTTACCTCATCAGAGTTGCTTTTCCCTGAAGTAGATGGGAATCAACACAGACCCACAACCGGGTAATGTGCAGAGACTGAGAGACCGTGAGTACTCAGTCCTAAAAGGGATGTTTGAAGCAAATGTTTCCTTCTTCCTTTGAAGTTCGAGGAGTCATTGTAAGGACTGGAGGTGATCGTTAGCTACAAGGAAACAACAGGACTGACACTCAAAGGAACTCCCACCGACTGTGGTGCCTTGGGTAAGGCCTAAATAGGTCCAAGCCAGACAGAATCCCAGCCCTGAGAACGGAACCAGGACATGGGGTCCCACCCAGAACCAAGATGCCCCTGGCAGAAGGAAAATTAATTTTTCCAGTGGATCTCCCTGGGTAGACTCCAGACAGGCCCCACACCAGGAGTAGCTGGCCACCACAAGACAAACTCCCTGGAATTTCTGTGGACTTTTTACATTTTGTTTTGTTTAGCTACCTTTGGTTTTATCAGCCTTTTGCTTGTTTATTTTGATTTTTGTGGGGTTTTGTGGAGTTTTGCTTGTTTGTTTGTTTGGTTCTCTTTCTTGAAAGAGAAAGAAAAAAAGCCATAAAGTTGGGTGGCTAGGGAGGTTGGGAGGACTCGGGAGGAATTGCCAGAGAGGAAAAAACAATCAAAATATGGAAATGTTTTTCAATTAAAAAAAAAAGAAAAGAATTGAAAGTGTTGATACGAATTTCCAATAAACCCCTGCAATTACTCAGAAACCAAGAAAATCCAGGACCCCCTAATTTAAAAGGGAAAAAACAACAAATAAAATAATAATTTCCTTTAAAACACACACCTCGTAGCTAAATACAAGATAAAACAACGGAATGAAAGGAAGAAAGAAGGAAAAAGAATAAGCAAAGCTGATCCTATTTCATCTCAAGATGGCTCTGGAATTTTTGGCAAATCGGTGGCAGCCCACAGATGTGGGGGATGGGAGGAGTAAGGACACCGGTCCAGCATCTGCAGGCTTTTTCCATGTTTGGTATCTTTCCAGCCATTCCCTCCCCACTCACTGGGGTGCCACCCTGCCCTTCTCACTGACTCAGGCCCGGTCCCTGGGCCCTCCCTCCCTCCTGCCCTCTCTCTAGACAGACAGTGAGTGACTAGAGATGAGCCCTGGTCCCATCTTCTCTGGACCAGATTTTCCTCCAACAACGGGTAGAGAGTTAAAGGCTCAGCTGATTGTGAGAACACTTCGGGGTACACATCCGCACAGGCTGCAACGCCCCCAGAAATTATGAGGGCACGTGTCATTTAAGGGGTGTGCCCAGCAGGGCCTCCGGGGCTCCTCTGGGGCCTCAGCAGGAAAGGGATGAGTCACGGCTGCTGAGCTGGCGAGCGGGGCCTGACGCCGGCCAATAATTAACATGACAATTGCCCTGCAGGCACGGACTTGCAGACGGCGGGCGGACCGAGGGGTGTGGAGGGCTGAGTTCCTTCTCGGCCTCCCCTCTTCCGGAGACTTTAGATCCTGTCTCCCACCTCCAGTGTCCCGACGCCAGAAAGGAGGAGCCAGAAAGAGAGAGGTTAGGAGCTGTCACTTTCCAGCCCCGAATTCACCACAGACTGCCAGCAGAGACGTTCATGAAAGGGCAATTGTGCGGCCCAGTGTTTTCTTCGGACACCCGTCCAAGAACCGGATGGTAAACCCCGAAGCCAGGTCACCATGAGCCACATCCGAGGACACCTTTTGCTTGCTACTGACCCCTCCTGGAATGATGAAGACTGCAAGCTGAAGCACCCAGAGAAAGGAAAAAAAAAATTCAAACCCCAACAAAACAGCTGGTTCTGAGTTTGCTGTTCACATTGCTGTTTGGTCGGGACTGGAACTCAGTATGTCCAGGCCCCCAAGTGCTGGATTTACAGATGTGCACCACCACGCCCGGCTTTAGTCCTGGGATTCTTGTTTTTTTAAACAGCGTTACTGTGGTTCAGGCTGCTTCTTCGAAACTCAGCAGTCTTCCTGCCTCAGGCTCCTGAGTGTTGGAATTGCTGACACACTTGTGCTCGGTCCTGGCTGTTTTAATTTTAATTTAATTTTA
Organism: Apodemus sylvaticus; assembly: GCF_947179515.1. Classification (NCBI taxonomy): domain Eukaryota; kingdom Metazoa; phylum Chordata; class Mammalia; order Rodentia; family Muridae; genus Apodemus; species Apodemus sylvaticus. The sequence continues at coordinate 95,613,771 of NC_067482.1, read as the reverse complement.
TGTGTATGGGTGCTTTTGCAGGCATGATGGCTATGCGCCACCGGCATGCTCAGTGCCTTCGGAAGTCAGAAGAGGATGTTGGATTCCCTGGAAATATAGTTGCAGACTTTGTGAGCCACTATGTGGGAGCCCAGGAACTCTGGAAGACAGCCAGTCCTAACTGCTGAGCCTCTCTCCAGCCCCTGCCCTGAAGTACAGCTCCTATTTGGGGAAGATGAAATCTGTCTAAATTTGAGGTCACAGGTTAAGAGACTCACGCTGGGCATTCCCTTTCCTCCAAGGGCTTCTAAATTAATTAATTTATTATATGTAAGTACACTGTAGCTGTCTTCAGACACTCCAGAAGAGGGCATCAGATCTCATTACAGATGGTTATGAGCCACCATGTGGTTGCTGGGATTTGAACTCAGGACCTTTGGAAGAACAGTCGGTGCTCTTAACCACTGAGCCATCTCTCCAGCCCCCCTCCAAGGGCTTCTTTGTCCATCCATCACACCTGACATTTCACTCAAACCTCCTTGTGTTTTGTCTTGTAGAAAATGGGGGTGCTACTGAGTCTTTAGGAGAATTACACAGTCTCTGGTAGGGCTAGTCAGGGATGGTGGATAGTGGATACTCTAATGGCCAGTGGTCCCATTATTGGGTCTTTCCCTCACAGCCTCACCAGCTCATAGTGAGGTCGGCCATGACTCCAGCTCTCCGAAGGCAGTTCTGGGGAAAGTCTGTAATTCTGAAGTTCCTGGGTCTGAGACGAACTGGGCCTGCAGTTATCTACCTCACGGGTGGGAACAACAAAAATAGAGCCGTGCTGACGTGTGCTGGTGCCTCATGGATGGCGGCAGTAGGGAGCAAGGCTGAGGGCAGGGGTTGAGGGTCAACCGTCATGGGAGACCAGGAAGCCCAGATGAGCTGGGGAAAGTGGCACTAAAGTCCACTAAGGAGAGCCTTCTGGAGGAGACTCTGGTTAGGTCGCAGCCTAACTAACGTTCCAGGCGAGCTGGGTCAACCATTCAACAAGGGACCACCTCTAGGAAGACAGCAGCACTTAAATCTTGCTAAAGGGTGGATAAAGAAATCAGTCCTTTACTGAGATACTGCCTTGCCTTCTATCCTGTGACAGAGGACACCTGTCTCTCTCACAATAGCTCAGTCACGTAGCTTTGTAAGCCTACCCCTTCTCTGAGTTATTTTTTCTCTTTTCTAACATGCTTTTCCTAACAAGTTTAGCTTTTTCTTTCTTTTTCACCATGTGGTTGCTTGTCTGTCATGTGTTTGACTTCTCTGCTAGCTTCCAAGCTTGGCGCTTCCCTTCTAGCCTCTACTCCTGGCCTCCGGGCAGCCAGTGACGTTTAGAGCTGGCCTGCCCTGAAGCTTCTCTGTTAAATCCTAATAAACTTGTCTTTGAGTTGCTATTTGTGTTCACTCTTTTTTTTTTTTTTTTTTTTTTTTTTTGTGTTCACTCTTAATTTAGAAAAAGATTTACTTTATTTTGGGGCAAGAGGGATGGCTCAGTGTTTAAGAACACTGGCTGCTTGGCCATAGGACCCTGATTCAATACCCAGCATCTGCAAGGCAACCTGTAACTGCCTGTAACTCCTGTCTCAAGGGATCTATCACCCTCTTCTGGCCTCTCTTGGTACTGCATGCATGTAGTGCAGACACAGACATCAGACAATTAGTCACACACACAAAATAAGAATAAAAAGGCCCTCAAAACTCTGTTGGTCTTATGCCTATATGTGAGTGCCTGCCTGTGTGTGTGTAGACTTCCTGTGTGCCTGGTGCCCTTGGAGACCAAGGAAAATGTCATATTCCCTGGGCTAGAGTTGTGAACTATCATGCATATGCTGGGAACAGAACCTAAGTCTTCTGCAAGAGCAGCACATATGGAGGCTGGAGAGATGGCTCTTTGGTTACGAGTACTTATTGCTTTTGTAGAAGACCCAGGTGTGATTCCAGAACCCATGTGGTGGCTAACAAACTCCTGTAACTCCAGTTCAGAGGATCTGATGCCTTCTGCTGCCCTCTATAGGCACCAGATGTATACACAGTACACCATACACACATTCAGGCAAAACACTAATACACAGAAAGCAAATCATAGTAGAAGAAGAAGGGGAGGAGGAGGAAGAGGAGGAGAAGGAGAAAGAGGAGAGGAGGAAGAAGAGGAAGAGGAAGAAGAGTAGGAAGAGGAAGAGGAGGAAGAGGAAGAAGAGGAGGAGGAGGAGAGGAGGAAGAAGGGGAAGAGGAGGAAGAGGAAGAAGAAGAGGAGGAGAAGGAGGAGAAGGAAGAGGAGGAAGAGAAGGAGAAGGAGAAGGAGAAGGAGGAGGAGGAGGAGGAGGAGGAGGAGGAGGAGAAGGAGGAGAAGAAGAAGAAGAAGAAGAAGAAGAAGAAGAAGAAGAAGAAGAAGAAGAAGAAGAAGAAGAAGAAACAGCAGCAGCAGCAAGTGTTTTTAACTGCTGACCCATCTTTCCAGAATCTTAAACTCATCCATCAGTGAGACCCGATTTCCCCTGTATCATCTGGTTATGGAACTGGTTTCCAGTGAGTCCTCTAGAGAGCAGGCTTACTGGCGGAAAGGGATTTAAGGAGTTGTTGAAAAAGCAAGGGGATATTTTCAAACAAAAGTAAGGAGAACCCTGACTCACGCTGGCTTAAAACCACATCAGTGGGTTCTGCTAAGGAACAAGATGGATGCCATGCCAAGGCTGAGAGAAACTCAAAGAAACAGTCCTTTCCTCTCTGCCTGCTGTCTTCGTTATTGTCTTTATCCTCAGACTAGTTGCAAATGGGCCACCTCTAGATACGACGGTGTCCTGAGCAAGAAGAAAGACCCTCTCTTCTTAGGTGCTTCTCTGAGGGACTAAGTCATTTTTCTCAGAAGTAGGCTAGACCTGGTCACATGCTCAACCAGAACCAATCCCTGGTGGGGTAGACCAGTCCACTCTGGAGTTTTCCCTGTGGCCTGCTGGGTTTATGCAGTTGTACCCTTTCCCCAACCTTGAGTGGACTAAATCAGACCTTGTTTGCCACGGTCGCCTAACAACCCAGATGAAGTCTCTGGTTCTGCCACATCTGCAGCTTCCTGCAAGAAGCCACTGCCTGCTGAGCAGCTGAGGTAGTTTTGCTGCTGAGATCCTGGCAAAGGATGGATGGGTCCCCCCGCATATTCAGAGTTAAGATATTAAACATTGGACCTTGATCGGAGCTTTGTCTTGGCTTCGTTATTCCTCTCGCGATCCGTTCTCTTCCAGACTCACCTCTCCTTCCAGGTGTGCCCAGCTTGACCAAAGCCGCTGGGCAGCTACACGCAGGAAGGTATAAATGCCTGTTGGAGAAAAAGAAGTGGGAATAGAGTAAAGCCGAGGCCGTCCTTCACTGCAACGGACCAGAGAGATATGGGCACAGCTATGAAAGTTCTTCAGGTTTAGTTTTCCATCCGCTGTCTTCTGCCTCTAGGAACACACATTCTCAGCTAGCTATTATTGCTCTGTAGTGGCTAGAGAGTTGACTCAGCAGTTAAGAGCACTTCTTGCTCCTATAGAGGACTGAGGTTTGATTCCCAGCACCCACATGGTGGCTCACAACTGTCTATAACTCCAGTCCCAGAGATCCGATGCCCTCTTCTGACCTCTGTGGATACTGGGCATGCACGCTGCACACAGACATAGAGGCAGGCAAAAACACTCATACTCAAAAAAATAACAAAGTAAATCTAAAAAAAAAAAATTAAAAAAAAAACAAAATCAATTTGTCAATACTTAACTTTCTGCTATTTTTTTCATATCAACTCTACTTTGGTCAAAGATGTCCATTCTAAGAAAAAAAAAAATAAATAAATAAAACAAAAGACAAGTCCACTTCTTTGACTTTCCCTGTCCTTGGAATGCTTTCCCCCATGCCATCTAGTGGGGAGTGAGACCCTGTACAACCATCCAGACCAGGCACAAAAGAGAACATGCAAAGTGACCCCTGTTATCCTGGTCACCTCTCCTTGCTGAGCTCTGGCCTACTGGTATCTCCTTGAGAGAGGGTCCATCTTTCCAAGGGACTCACCCAATGGCTGACACTCCACGTGGAGCCACCGGCTGCCGGATTGATTCGTAGGTGTCCACAGACTGAGGAAGGAGTATTATCAGCAGGCTTTTAAGTCTACATTCTCTCAGGAGAGAAGGCAGAGAGAGGTCAAGAGGAGAGGCTGGCTTGGAGCCCAGGGGACTCTGCTGGGCAGCCTGGGCGAGCAGAAAGGAGATTGTGTAACTGAAGACCATGCCAACTGTCACTTCTCAATGGATAGGCCAGGTGACAGATTATCACCACTAACTGTTCTAAAACAGATTTTTGTATCACCTCTGCTGAGTGCTGCTTTTGTCACACCAAGTGGCTATGGGGTGTGTATATGACTTGAGGAAAAGTTTCACGCTGTTGCACAGGTTGGCCTTGAACCCACGATCCTCTTGCCTTAGCATCCTGAGTGCTAAGACTACTGTTTCAGCTCTCTTCCTCCTCCTGCTGCTGCTGCTGCTGCTGTTGCTGTTGCTGCTGCTGCTGCTGCTACTGGGACCAGAACCTGGGGCCTCAGGCATGGTAGTGTTGCATTACAGAGCTGTGTCTCCAACCTTACTCCATCTATTCTCAACAATAGCTCAGTACAAAGGGGTCTGGATTTCTCCTGTTTGGTTGTTTTGGGTTTTTTTTTGTTTTTTGTTTTTTGTTTAATTTAATTTAATTATTTTTTATTTGGATTCCAAAGAGCCTTGAAGATCCAGCAGTTTCTGTATTCATTCTTAGTTCCTGTGATTTCCTTGGAATGGATACAGTTGGTTTTATAACCAGTCAGCAAACATTTGTTAAGCCCTGCCTTTTGGGAGACACTGGAAGGAACAGAAGAATTAGCTTCAGGCTTTCACGGCTCAGGGTCACCTCAGGCAGACTGGCACCTGCTGCCATCAGCAAAGGAATCTGTGGAAATTATTTGAATGGTTCAAACTGTCTTTCCTCTCACCGTAACTTCTACTCAGAGATTTCAGCACCATGGTGACTGGGTGGCTGGACCCATGACTCCCTGACATATCCTTTGGAACACCACTAGCTTAGATACAAATAGGTGCCTCTGATTACCAGATTGTAAGAGGGTCTAAGAGAGCTCCAGAGCCACACTGTAACAGAGCAGCTAGGTTGAGAGAAGCAAATTAATCACAGAGGGAGTAGCACTCTGAAAAGATGCAGGCAGAGAGTGGTGGATTTAAGGCCTGCTCGGACTCTCCAAGGCCACTTGTAGCTTGGAACGTTCCACAGATGGTGTGCACTCTCCATTTTCCTTCAGCTGGGACAAGTTTCTTTGTACCCTGTATAGCCGTTACCAGATTGAGGGTCACAGCCTATGTACCAGCTGGCCAGGTTTAGCTACCCACCCCACCGTGCAGCAGTTAAAATAGCTACGGTAACAGTGAGAAACAGATAAAGGTTCTTGGATGTTGGATCTGCCTGCCTTAGGGCTGTGCCTCTGCACCAGGCCGTTACCCTCGCCACACTCTGCTCCTTTCTGCAGTGGTGTGGGCACCTCACATGCAGATGACAAGCAGCTAATGGGGATGTTGTCCTGCTGGCTTCCTGTGATGTATATTTTGTCCACATCTCTCCAACCTGCTGTGGTCCTCCTCCTCCTCCTCCTAACCCCCAGAGTCTCTTATTGTCTATCTTTATTATATTTACACACTTGCTCAGTGTCAGACCCTTGCTATGGGAAGAAGCATTCTGTATCTCTTTCGTTGCTGTGACAAACACAACTGAACACAGACAACAGTCCACCATTTAGGGAAGTTAGAGCAGGAATTTGAAACCAGGGCCCATACTTGCTAGTTGGCTTACAGGTCCTGTCTGTGCTTGGCTACTTTCTTTTACAGGCCGAGGACCACCGCTCTGGGAATGGTATCGTTCACTGTGGACTGGGCTCTCCCATATCAGTTAACAACCAAGCCAATCTCACACACACATGTCCACAGGTTCATCTGATCTTGTCTGGGCAATCCCTGATTTGGTATTCCCTTCTCAGATGACTAAACTGTGTCAGATTGATAGTTAAAGCTACGTAGGACAGACCTCAACTTTAACTTCTCAAGATCTTGTATTTGACAGCCAACAACTTCTGAAGTTCAAACTAGACAAGGGCAAGGGCTCTGGATCTTTCGGAATTGCACACACACATACGCCACAAACATATACATACACACCCATATCACACACACACTACACATTCACAAAGAGACATACACACCCCCACCATACACATTCACACATCTCACACACACACACATACATACATACACCTCACAACACACACACACAACCATCATACTACCCAACTCCATATATTACACACACAACCATATACACCACACACACTCACACAAAGACCCCCATACCTCCTACCACACGTATACACACAATACCCCCACACCCCCAACCACATATACCACACACACACACACACACTCACACACTCACACACTCACACACACACACACACACACACACACACACACACGCCCTGGGGTTCTCACAGGGTACTATTTGTATCTACTGCTTGCTTGGCCTCCTAGGATCTGCTGGGTAAGAGCCGGCCTCCTTTCTGCCCTTGCCCTTCCTGCCACACCCACACCCTCGTGGGGCAGCTTGGGCAGCCTTCCCCACTCAAGCCTCTGTGACTCAGTGGGAGCCAGTGGACACTTCAAACTCCACTCACCCACACTGACATTCCAATGGCCAGCTCGCCAGCTTCTGGACTTGACCCACAGGTCCTGGCCTAGAATAAACAGTCATCTCTTCACGGGACAATTTACAAGCAGGACCAGCCCAGGATGCGAAGGGCTCGCCTGTGTCTGACCCAGTGTGGTAACTAACTGCAGATCCCTCCCCTTGACCCCTGGCTGACCTGGGACTCTTGGTTACAGGAACTAGAGACAGAAACTCAGTGTTGGCTTTAGTGAAGCATTGAGTAAAAACAGGTTTAAAATATTATTCCGAAGGGGCTGGGGATGTGGCTTGGTGGTAGGAATGCTGAGGCGGGGTAAGTGCAGGATAGCCCTTAGCCAGTTGAAGATACAGAAAAGCTTGCCTCAAGTTTTTAAATAAGTAGATAGATAGATAGATAGATAGATAGATAGATAGATAGATAGATAGATAGATAGATAATTTAATCCCTAGTACTGTAAACAAAAACAAAATAATGCAGGGGTAGGGGGGATTGGCTTCTTTGGCTGGACTTTTCCTGAGTGTCTTTAGAAATTCACAGCTCTCTTAATCAACAAAGACTTAGCATTAATTTGCATAACCCCAGGACAAGTGAAGCTGCTCAGGTTATCAGCGCCCCAGACTACCTCCATCACTCTGCTCTCCATGTTCATCTTCAGCTCCTGACTTTAGCCCTGCAGATTATAGAAAATGCTGTAGTACTTCCTGCTTTTACACCGTCCTCTGGACAGAAAAAAGCAGAAGGGCAAGAGGTTACTTCCCTTTTCTAAAAACATCAGAAAAGAAAAGCCTTTCCCAGAAGCTTCCCTTGAATTTGCCTACACTGCCTTGTGTAGCCAGGTGTCACACACTCATCCTACACAGTAAGGAGTCTGTGGGGAAGGAGAGAGCTGGTCATGTCTACCAGGCGAGCACCTACTGTATGCTCAAAGGCTTTGGGGTTGGAATCCGGTGGGGAGGGCAGGCATTTCTGTGCCTCAACTAGACTTGTTTGTCCTGCCCACACCGAGACTCTGGCAGTGTGTCCACACTTGTGTCCAAATCACAGTCACTCAGGGTGATCACTCACAGTGATCTTGCAGATGGTAGCCCTGCTATTAACTACTTGCTAATGTTCAGATATGAGGCAATTGTCTATTCCTGAGTGACCACCACGCCCCAGAGAGGCTGAGCAGGGTTCCTTGGAAAGACAGAGTAGCTCACAGGGAACCAGAAAGCAAGCTGAGAGGCAGGGACTCGGAAAGATGCTCCTAACAAAAGCCAGTGTCCTGGGGGCAGAACATCATCCTACCCAGTAGCCTAGCCAGGTTCTCGACCGCAGAAGCCGTGCGTGTTGGTCGACAGAGGGGTTCTATGTGTCACAGTGTCTCATTGTCCCTTACTCTGTAACCCACTGGGCAGGAGCCACTTTTCCACTGTGATTTATTCAGGCTACAGAAGGCAAGAGAGGCTTTGCTCCAGCTGTTAATCCCTCTGCTCGAGAATAAGACCACTACCACAATTTTTGAGCTAAACTTGAAGCAAACTTTATTAAACACTGACCAGGACGAGGGGCACTGGGGGTGTTTCCAGAGTGTGGAGCCAAATTACGTTAGTCAGAGGCTTATAAAGAAAAAACCCCAGAAGACTATATACGTCCTGTCGTCATCTAACTGGGGGCAAGCACACATTCTGACATACTTCCTATCTCTGTGCCTCCCTCCTACATGTGATCAAGTATATCCAGTGCAGTTGGGGCAAACCAGCTTGTTATCTCACATGGACCACAGACCCAGCACTCCAGGACATCATCTGTCCTCGGACGAATGGGGCTTACAGGTTTACCTGTCCTTGGGCAAGTGGAGCTAACGGGGCTTGAGGCCTCTTTGGGTTTTTTGTTTTGATTTGTTTTGTTTGAATTTGGGTTTTTTTGTTGTTTTTTTTTGTTTTGTTTTGTTTTGTTTTTCTGAGACAGGGTTTCTCTGTATAGCCCTGGCTGTCCTGGAGCTCACTCTGTAGACCAGGCTGGCCTCGAACTCAGAAATTCGCCTGCCTCTGCCTCCCAGAGTGCTGGGATTGCAGGCGTGCGCCACCACCAAGCGGTGGCATCTTTGTTTTATGGATCTCTTAAGCACAGTGATTTAAATTTCAAACGTACCTTTAGCCTTCAAGGCAGCCATCAGATCTCTTTGCCAGGCTGCTCTTACACACCAGGGTCTGCAACACCCTGAACTCAACACAGCACCTGCTTCCGACCAGAAGCCAGGGATGGCGGCTTGAGTGTTAGCTAGTTTTCTCTTTTGCTGAGATAAAAGACCATGACCAAGGCAACTTATAGAAAGAAGAACTTATTTGGGCTTCAGTTCTAGAGAGTAAGAGTTCATCACTCGGAGGCGTGGCAGCAGGCAGACACGGTGGCTGGATCAGGAAGCCGAGAGCTCACAGCTCTACCTCAAGTCTGAGGAGAGTGAGCTGCAGGTGGGGTGAGCCCACACAATATCCAAGCCTGCTCCCAGTGACATACTTTCCTCTAATAAGGCTTTATATCTTAACCCCCCAAACAACAGGGGACCAAGTGCAAATACTTGAGCCTCTGGGGGATAGTTCTCATCTGAAAACACTACAACTTATGAAACAGAAAGAGCTGCTAGATTACTGTGGGCTGGACTCGAGACACTTGCTATGTACTTCATGTGTTTGAGTAATTGATTAATTTCATTCTGAGGCAGGGTCTCATGTAGCCCAGGCTAGACTTGAACTCACAATGTGGGTGATCTCATCTCAAGATGACATCTCGCTGTGAAGGGTCATCACGACCCAGGAAGCTCTTATAAATGACAGTATTTAACTGCGGCATTGCTCACAGCTTCAGAGGGTTAGTCCATTGTTATGGTGGGGAGTGTTCGTGGCAGTGTGGAGGCAGACATGGGGCTGGGGCAGTAGTAGATGAGAGCTACAATCTGATCTGAAGGCAGAGAGAGAGACAGACAGAGATAGAGAGAGAAAGACACAGAGGGACAGACAGAGACAGGGAGAAAAAGAGAAGCAGAGACAGAGAGAGAGACAGACAGACAGAGGGACAGACAGAGACAGAGAAAGGGAGGCAGAGACAGAGAGACAGACAGAGGGACAGACAGAGACAGAGAAAGAGAGGCAGAGACAGATAGATAGATAGATAGATAGATAGATAGATAGATAGATAGAGAAGGACAGACAGAGACAGAGAGAAAAAGAGAGGTAGACACACACACACATACACACACACACACAGAGAGAGAGAGAGAGAGACCCAGTGTGGGCCACACTTCCTAGTCCTTACAGTTGTTCTCTAAGGTTCGCCATAGTTAGGGCTTTCCTCAATCAAATCACCACTGTGGGTAAGCCTGGCCTTGAACTCCTAACCCTCTTGGCCGGCTCTCCCAGAGCTGGAATTGCAAGAGTGTACACCACACATGGGACTTGTCTCTTTAGTTTTAGGCAGGGTCTCTGGCCTCCAGCCTCTGGTCCCCTTTCCAGGGTACTCAGCCCCCCTCCCGAGTCCTCAGCTGATGTCGTCATCCGCATCACTGTCTACAGCCACATGACACGTCTGGGTGTGCAGGGTGGGCACGCGGGAAGAGAGACCCCAGACCACCGTGTGACTTGTTCTTCCTGCACGCCACACTTCCTGATGGCATTTCTGTACACAGTGACTTCAGAAAGCCCTTAGCCTCTGCCGGCCATGCTGAGAGAACCGTTCACTCTCCGCAGACTCCAGTCACCTAAGGATGTGTGGGTTAGGGAGGAGGCACCCTGCTTGGAAGCCACCAGTTCTCCGTGTGGAGGCAGCACGCTGGGGAAGGCTGCTTGCTGTCTTTAAGCTGAGTGGGTTCCTAGGTGTCAGGGGCTGAGGAAGGGCACTTTAAGGACACCCAACCTTTCCACAGAGGGAACTGGCATGATACAGAAAGGAGAGAGAGTGGGTGAAGAAGGTAGCTAGGCGGTTGGCAGGAAGACAGTCGCCAACGCTGTGGCCACAGCAGATACCACCCAGGCCAAGCAAGGAGGCAGGCACAGCCTGAGGCTGGATTTCACAGCCATGCCCCCATGCTGGCTGTCCTGTGGACCATGGGGGAGCAGCAGACTCTTAAGGAAAGTCAAGGTGTCCTTCCTTGGATGATAGCATTAATAGAAGGATCATCACTGGAACGCCTAACAGATTTCCCTCCTAGATGGGCCTGGTTCTCCCTTCTCTGTCTCTGTCTCTCTGTCTTTGTCTTTCTCTATCTATCTCTGTCTCTTCCCCTCCCTCCCCCTTTCTTCCCCTCCCGTTTCTCCCTCTCTCCCTCCCTCCTTCCCTCCCTCCTACTCCGTTCTATTTCTTTCCATCTCCCTCCTTTGCTCCTTTCCCCCTCCCTTTCTCCCTCTCCCCCTCTTCCCCCTTCTCTCCCTTTTTCTCTCTCCTTCCCTCCCCCATTCCCCCTTCCCTTCCTGCTCCCTCCTCTTCCTTTCTCTCTTCCTCTTTCCCTCCCTCCCTCCCCCTCCCTTTCTTTCTGTCTCTCTCTGTCTCTCTCTCTCTCTCCTTCCTCCTTGCCCCCACCCCCTCTTTCTCTCAAGACAGGGTCTCACTGGGCAGTCTGAAACTCACTATAGAGACCAGGCTGGCCTCGAACTCACAGAGCCCCACCCATTCTCCGGCTCTCAGTGCTTAGACTGAAGGTGTCAGCATCCCGCCCAGCCTGGTATGGGAATGTACAGAATTAAACTGTTCATCGTGGGTTTCTTTAGTCACCCTCTGCGCAGTGCACAGAGTTGGGCAACATTCTTTGGAACTTGGAAGTTAATTTTAGTGTTTAACATAAAAGCCATCCTTATCCGCTGCTTATGAAAGCCTTGTGAAGAACAGGCAGCAGCGCGGAAGAGACAAAAGCGACTGTGCTGGGGCTGGAGAGATGGCTGTTCTTCTGAAGGTCCTGAGTTCAAATCCCAGCAACCACATGGTGGCTCACAACCATCCATAATGAGATCCGACAGCCTCCTCTGGAGTGTCTGAAGACAGCTACAGTGTACTTACATATAATAATAAATAAATAAAATCTTTAAAAAAAAAAGCAACTGTGCTGGTTTGTTTGTTTCCTTCACGGTCTATGGGTCTACAGAGCCCTTGAAACATCGAGCCTCTTCTTCTGCTTCTGCTTCTGGTGGAGGGTGGGAAATGGAAATTGTCACCCGTGGGTATGGGGAGGACAAGTATGGGGAGGCCGATGTCCTTGACTTCTTAAGTGACAAACCCAGCAGAGAAAGGAATCAACCAAAAGGGAAGCCAAGTGCTCTGCAGTGTAGAAACAATCTGCGCTGTGTAGCAAACGTCCCGCAATGGGGAAGGGCCACAGGAGCTGCTGAGGACAGAAAGCAGCCTGTAGGCAGACCGTCCCCCTCCCCCTCCCCAACCCCACCCCAGGTGGCCGCACGTGTCTTTGGCTGAGAAGCCTGTTTGGTTGCTTCCTCTTTCCCAGCTACCTGTGGCCACCTGTCTCTAGGGAGCTCCACCTCAGTAACAACCAGGAAAGCCTAGAGACTGAGACTGAGAGGAGGGCTGACTTCCCAGAACCTCAGGGACAGAGAGGGGAGGGGTGAGGACATCTTGGACTTGAGCAGCCATTAGCTGAAGAACCGTACTGTCTTGTACCTTGCTGTTCTGGTCAGCTCCCAGGATAGGCCACACAGCAGGTACTCCTGCTTGTCCTCCTGGGAAGGGCGGGGTGACATGGACACTGATCAAGGCCCTTGCCTAGGGCCTGCTAGGCAAGTACTCTACCACTAAGCTGCTTCCCCCAGCCCCAGGACTTACTCTGTGTAGTGAAAGGGCCTATGGTGGTTCGTACTGTTTGGCAATTTGACAGAGTGGAGAACATCTTGGACAAAGATGTGGACATACTTGTGAAGGATTTTCTAGGTAAGTTTAGGTGGGAACACTTCCCCTCATGTGGGCTGGGGGCCTGGTTTGGGTAAAAAGGAGAAATCAAATCCACGGCTCTCTGCTTCCTGACTGTGGTCATAATGAAACTGACAACTCTCCTACGGCCTGACCCTGACCATCCCTGCTAGGTAGACGGTCTCCCCGGGAACTGCAGCCAGAGTTAGCCCTGCCACCCTGAAGCTGCTTCTGCTATAGCTGTTTTGCCATAGCAAAGAAACAAGCAACTACTCAAGATCACAGTACTCAGCTGACTCCAGACACAGGGACTGTAGGCTCATGATCCTAGTAGTTCACACCGGCGCTTTGCCACCGAGTCCTTGTGTGAGCATTCCTGGGTCCTGGTATCCCCTCTGAGCCCTTCCTCACTAAAGCACACTTCACCCTGGCGTGAAACCTCATGACTGACTGGCTCACACAGTACCAGGCGCACGGTGGGGCAAAGTGTCTCTTTTAAACTCATCTCCTTTTTTAGATTGTTTCCCTTGGTGTACTGACCCAAGAAAGAACAGTAACAAGCAAGAGTTTACTCCTTCTACTGTGTAATTAATTAGCCCTAAACTAAGCTGTTCAAATGAGCCGGGGAGTTGTTCTGTTGTTTAGGCTGGTTTCAAGCTCCCCGGACTCAAACCTCTTGCCTCAGACTCCTAAGCAGCTGGGTTGTACACCACTGTGCCTTCCAGGAGTGGACTGTGTTACATCACAGTTTCTGTGTGTGGCCGATTCCGTAATCCGGTTTGGCAGCTCTGGTTCAGAGACACTCAGGAGCTGCGCGTATCTATGTGAGGTTCACCTGAGGCCGAGCACGGTGCGTTCACACGGCTGGCAGGGTGGGGCTGGCTCTTAGTGTGAAGACCCGGCTCGTAAAGCATTGCTTAAAAGACTCAGTTTTAAGATTTTCATCAACTGAGTGTGATTCTGGGCCAGGTATGGGGCAGGGGCAACAGGAGGGGTGGACTCGATCACAGGAGACAGAGGTGGGAGGAGGCACTGCGGGGTTGGGCTCCTGATCCCAAGAAGCAAGCGGCTCAGCGGGGCCCCACAAAGGACCCTGAGCATGAAGGGGTGGAATAGAACCACTGTCACACCCAGTGCACTCCACAGTGGGGACAGAAGTCTAACCTCAGGAGAATCTCAACAGTGTTCTATTGGAGTTCGATCAAACGTGACCGCCACCATCCTGCCCGGATCCCTAAAACCGACAGCACCTGGAATAGAGCATAGAGAGGAGGATTCTGGGAATGAGGAAACAGGAGCCCCTCCGCTCCTCTCATCTCTTCTTTTTCTCCCTCCTCCCCCCCCCCCCACCGTATTTACAGTACTGGGGTGGGGGAAGTGATCTCAGGGCCTCCTGTGTACTTAAGCAAGTCAGCACACAGATATAGACAGACCCAGCCCAGTAATTTCTTTCCTGAGCGGGGTCGCCGCAGCATCTAAAGCCCCAGACAGAGGAGACATTTGAAGGTGGCTCTCCGCCTTCCTGAGGGAAGGTCCATTCTAAAAGCCAGCAGCGCCGGTCCTGGATGTGAGTTCTGGACTGCATTTAAAGGAGAAAGCTCGTGGATCGTGGACATTCATCGTTCTTGTCTACTGTTTAAGGCTTTGGCTCACAGTTCCAGGTTAGACCCTGTCTTGCTCAACTCTCTCTCTCTCTCTCTCTCTCTCTCTCTCTCTCTCTCTCTCTCTCTCTCTCTCTCTCTCTCTCTCAACCAAAGCTTTATTCTATACAACTTGAAATACAGACTCTGACCCTTTTGGCATCGCAGACTGTCCAATTTTCTGGAAACTTATTAGTGATTTTCTCTTTTTCTACTGATACAACCCAGGTCCCACCCACAATTAACTCAGAGCTTCCCACACCAATTAACATAATCAAAAGACCCCCACTGCCACACACACACACTGGAATGCACAGAGGCCCTCCTCCCAGGTGACTCTAGAGTTTGTCAGGTTAACAATTAACACCAGGTTACCTAGCCAACTGGTAAGCTTGCCTCTCTTGGGACAAAGGGCAACCAACCGGGCCAGGCCAGATCAGGGTTACCTTCAGGAAAAGGGTCAGGAAGAAGGCTCATGGCAAATCTCTCTCCAGTGTTGTATCTGTGAGGGAAGCACCACTCTCCTGAGATGCCTCCAGCCCTTGTTCTAACAACTCCACCTCATGTAAAAACATTTATCTGAGCCAGGTGTGGTGGCGCATGCCTTTAGTTCCAGGAGTCTAGACGGGCCCGGTCTGCAGAGTACGTTTCAGGATAGCCAGGGTTACTCAGATAAACCTTGTCTCGAAACCCCGCCTCTCCCCCAAAACAGGAAACATGACATCCTTGCCTTTAGGGAGATAAGTGATAGGTGACCTCTGACCCCTTCTATTTTGTGCCCAAATTCCTTTGTATAAAGAATGTTCTACTCTTATATTCAGAAGGAAGATTTTTCTATTCTTTCTTTTATTCTTAAAAAGCTGTCATTATCACATATTTCCTTTTTATCTTTTTCTTCAAGATCTAGCAAAGAATAAAGAGGATTGTGACACTGAGCCCATCCTCACACAGAATTCTTTTATTCTTTAATTTTAGAATCTTTTTTTGAGACAGCCCAGGCTATCCTTGAACTCCTGATCCTCCTAAGGACTCTACCTCCTTAGTGATAGGATTACAGACACAAGGCGCCACTTCCAGTTGAATTTTAGAGCTTAAAAAAGAAAAACAATCCTCCCTCCACATGGCAGGTAACATGGATAAAAGACAGTCCTTTGTGTGTTCATAAATTTTACCCATAATGCACTGCTGTGCGGATTCCTTTGGCTGAATCCCCAGGCTCTGAGGGTAAAGCCTCGTGGAGAATGTGTGCTCAGGGTATCTGAAGCCATGGAGAAAATCTCTAGCATCAAAAAATAAACAAGTTCTAAACTAGGTGGTGGCAGTGGTGGTGGTAGTGGTATATGCCTTTAATCCCAGCACTCAGGAGGCAGAGACAGGCTGAGCTCTGAGTTTGAGGCTAGCCTGGTCTACAGAGTGAGTTCCAGAACAGCGAAAGGCTACACAGAGAAACTCTGTCTCAGAAGAAAAAAAAAAATCTAACAGCAGCAAAGAATTAATCAGGCTAAGTGCAGCCTTACTTTAGGGGGGGGTCACTCTCTACACAGCATGGGAGAGGTATCAGCCACTTCCTTGCATGCTGCTATACCTCAGGTGGACACTGGGTGTCCATTCCAACATCCTCCTGGAATGTTGGAGATACCACACTGCCACAGAGCCTCTCACTGGAGCATGCACCAGGATAGTGTGGCCTTGAAGGTGTGTGACACCGAGTGTCCCTTCCCCCACACTGGCTGGATATGAGCACTGGGAACTGAGTGGGGTGAACATTTTCTGGCTTCCAGAGTTTTCTTCTGCTTTCCGAGTCCCTTCCAGGCTGATCTTCCACTTCTCCAGAGCCCTTGGCTTTTGTGTTTGGACCAGTAGGAAAAAAGCCTTTGGCTTGGCTTCTTGTCTGTCAGGAATCCAACCTTTCCAGGGGGCTTGCTTGGTTTCAAGTATTGCCCGGTGCTTTTACTCTGCAGTTGAGCTTTTAGCTGGGGTTTCTTGGCTCTGGGAAAGATCTAATGCCTGCCTCCTCAAGTGCTCTAGGTCTGTATTTCATTTACAGCTGCCTAGGCCTGCACTGGGTGACAGCCTCCACCCTCCCCTGCCAGCCCTGCCCAGCCTGCGAGCCCCCCCTCCTTTGTGTGGTTGTCCTGCAGTGTGGGAGGGAGATGTTTCCGGTTTCCTCCTCAGCCCTGTGTCCTGCCTTTACTTCAGCACAGCCCAGGGTCAGGGTGGCACTGACTTCAAGAGCGTGCTGGCTATCTCCTAGACCTGGCAGAGAACGGAGTGCCAACCCTGAACAGCCCGGGCTCCTGTTTCTAAGTCAGACTAGGACCAGCTCAGCACCTGGCGCTTTCCTGATAGAACTCTGCAGCTGATCTTTCCCCAATGGGCTTGGCAAGGCTATAAAGATTTGGAACCAGAAGAATTCCGTAGTCCCATAGCACATGAGGCCTCAAGCTCTGCCTGCCTAGGCCTCCTTTCTGGATGCCCCCAGGCACGCCATAACTCTGAGGTCCTCCAGCCTGATGCATGTCCGAATGTGGGAGTGGGGGGAGACTTGACTTCGGCTTATTGTGGTGACACCGTTGTAGCCTTGTGGCCGAGAAAGCAGCTGAGCCAAGGGCTATAGCTCACAGGTACCCGCTGGGCGCCAGCTTAGGACTCAACACAGAAGCAGAGAGCTCAAGGACTCTCCAGCATGTCTGATCAGCAATGGTGGCCCGTGGCCTGGCATCTCCCAGAAGAGAAGCCAGGCAAGTAGCAAGTCCCTGGCGAAGGTGCCCTTCTGCAGATTGTAAAGGGTGACCCAGAGCTCTGCTTGTTCCGGATACCATGACCTATACGCAGATACATAGTATTGGAGCCTAAGGCAAGTAACTGTGACTAGTGTGCAGTTTGAGCTGGTTAGGGAGGAAAAGCGGCTGAGTCAGTGGGGAGGGTCTCTGACAGTCCTCACCTCAGTGAGTGTTGGAAGACAAAGCAGGTCATAAAGATCTGCCCTCTCCCAGCATTGCCCAAACCCAAGAGGTGACAGACTTGAGTGCTTTGAAGATGAAGGGTCTCTGTCTTTGTTAGGGTTTCATTGCTGTGAACAGACACCGTGACCAAGGCAACTCTTATAAAGGACAACATTTAATTGGGGCCGGCTTACAGGTTCAGAGGTTCAGTCCATTATCATCATGTTAGAAAGCATAGCAGCATGCAGGCACACATGGCGCCGCTGGAGAGTTCTACATTTTGATGCAAAGGCATCCAGGAGGACAGTCTTCCAGACAGCTAGGAGGAAGTTTTCAAAGCCCACACCACAATGACCCACTTCCTTCAAGGCCACACCTACTCCAAGAAGGCCACACCTCCTAATAGTGCTCCTACCTGGGCCAAGCATATTCAAACCACCAGAGTCTCCTTAGAAGCTCTGCCCACAGGGAGTTCCTGACGCCCCCTTTATTCTTGAGTCACCCCACTCATGGGTGGGCAGGCTCTAGCCTCAACTACAGACCAGGAAACTGATGCTCAGAGTTCATAGGGCTGCTCACGGTCTGCGGGTGCCAGAGCAGAGGAGATGGGAGGAAGTGCACCCGCAGGCCGCGGATGCTGTCTAGAACCCAGTGAGGTGACATGCAAGTCACACGGGGGATGCGAGCCCCCTGCCTCCAGCACCCAGAGGCAGTTCCTAGACCCCAGCTCTGGCCCTGCAGCCCCTCAGCCCAGGAACACACTGTGGGGTGAGAGGAAACATTGTTGTTGAGGGGAAGCTGGATCTCGGAGCACCTTGTGGCAAGGATTCTGTTGTAGCTGAGCGGGTACAAAATGACAAAATGACATCCCATGGTGTCTGCCCAGGTTGGCATCCAATAAGGGAAGAAATCCACTCCAAAGCAGGGTGCCGACGACACCAGGAACTGGAGGAGAAGGCAGAGAATCCCAGCCGGCCAACGTGATGGGGGTTCCAGTAAAGGCAGTTCTGCTTCTCCTCAGCTGCCTGGAGTGTTTCCATCGGGATCAAATATGGAAGCCTGTGTTCCCCGAGGAAATCCATGTGCTCACAGTCCTCTCCAAGAGAGATTTCTTCAGCCAAGCACCTTAGACCCCAGAATATCCTTTTGTTCCAAATCTTGGCCTCCTTTGGGCCATGAAGCTACTTAGCAGATATCAGAACAGGGTACTGGCGTTATTACTTATCTACAGAGAGGCACAACAGCAGAAATAAAGAAGCAAAGCGAGATCTAGGTCAGGAGTTCTAGACCATCCTCACCTAAAATATGAGTTCCAGCTCACCTGGGTTACACACACACACACACACACACACACACACACAAGGGAATAGATTTTATGCTGGTTAATAGTAATGTGCCAATGTAGGTTCATCAGATGTGCTGTCCTGTTGTGATAGCAGGCAGGGTGGGGATGCAGGGTGTCTCATCTTGCCAACTACCTAAGGATGCTCTAACACATTAAGTTCATCTGTAAAGTTGAAGCTAATGTCACAGAGCTCATGCCTGTAATTGATGCTAACCTTGGACAACATAGCAATAAATAGACAAAATTAAATTCAAAACTTTTAAATAAAATAACCCCAGCTCTTCGGAATGCTCATCACCAGCCTCCCCCCCACCCTGCTTTCCCCCCTAAGGTCACCAGTCACCTCTGGACACTGCCTCCTCTCCTCTGTCATTATCTGGTTAGGATAACATTGAACTCTTGATATTTCTCCCTCTGCCTCTCAAGGGCTGGGACTGGGGTCAGACAATGGTCAAGGTGTTTAAGCCTAGCCTGAAGGCTTCTTGGGGTAAGAGGCTGACCCTGCCCACATGCTGGGACTGCAGGGGTGGTCACATGGCTCAGACAATGCCCCACAGTATAAAAGCAGGCAAGGCTTGGTCCTAAGGCCCTCATGGCTGCTGCTTTTCCCTCTCTGATAACTTCAGCCCCAGGACTTGTGTCTTCTGTTGGAGCATCTGTCCACAGATCTTAAGGGCTGTCCTCTTCTTGCTGGTAAGGTTTAAAGTACCTCCTCTCCAGGAGGCATCTTACAGACCAGCACTGCACCTCAGACCTATGATGTTAGTGTGGGTTAGCCCTTTTCCCTTATCCTTTCCACCTTCCTACCTTTCCCAGCCCCGCCCTCATTCTCCAGGGTTTTCCTCCTATCTCAACCTTCAAGCTCTGGAATTTCAGGCACGGGTCATTCATTATATTCAGCTTACTTTAATTTCTTCATATATTCATCAACTTATAAAACTGTCTAACTTTGTATCTACTCTGATTTTCCTATTAAGATATAAAAGACTGGCGTAGGGAAGATGTCTCACTTGGGAAAGAGCCTGCCACACCCGAATCTGGATCCCTAGCATGAAGCACAACCACTACAGCACTTCTGTCCCTCCCCTGGGGGTGCAGCAGGCAGGGAGATCCTCTGGCCAGCAGGCCTGGCTGGATTGCTGGGTTTACTAAGACACTGTATTCTGTACTTGCCTTGGTGCTCTGACATTACACACTGGCAAAAGTGACATTAATTTACATCCTAGTGGGGGAGCAGCAGGGACTTCGGGGAGGTGGCTGCATTGCTTCTGCCATCAGCAGAAAGAAAGGAATGGACAGTCAGGATGAGGTAACTTCCTCCTGTTTACGCAGTCCAGGACCCAAGCCCATGGAACCACAAAGTCTTCCATGTCAAGACAATCTCTAAGGTGTACCAGGTGAGTCCATCCAAATTGTGTCGAGTTGACAGTCCCTAGTGATCCTCACAGGGTCCCTGTCCCCAGTGGACAGTGATGGCATCTGGCCTCCTCGGGGACTTTCACACATGTGCATGCACACCCACACGAACACAGACACCACACACCCACACATTTATACACATATATACACATGCACCAGTGGTTCTCAACCTCCCCAATGCTGTGACCTTTAATACAGTTCCTCATGTTGTGTTAACCCCCAACCATATACTAACTCAAAGTTTGATGCTGTTATGAACTGTAACGTAAATATCTGATATGCAGGATATCTGATACCCTTAGAGGGGTCATGACCCACAGGTTGAGAACTGCTGACATACACAAACATTTCTAAATCCTAGGTGCTGTGGGAAATATTAAAAAAGTTTCCTGGCCAACCCTCTGCAGTAGCGCTGGACCATGCTCCCATGTTCCTGCCACCGCCGCAGACTCTCCTGCCAACTCTCCTGCCCCGCCAGGCCACAGCACCAAGTCCCGGTGGGGTTTCACTTGGTGCTGTTCTCACCACTGAGCTATTTTCTTTCAGCTAGGTCTCACAGCATCCCAGCTGTGTTTCCTCTCTGCCTTCGGCAGACCCACATTCCAGTAACCAAGGAAATCAAAACTCTTAAGGCTTAATTAACTAATCAGATTTACGTATCAATAATAACAAAATTTACAAGATGCTAATACAGTAAATTCCAGAGCCAATTAAAAGCGATAAAGTCTTATCCCAATATTTCTAACCTTATGAAAACACACAGAAAAAAACCGTCAGAAGCCATCCTGGTTCTCCTCTCCCGGCAACTCCTAGCCCCCCCCCCTTTCCTGTCTAATCACTGCCCTAATATGATTGGAATGGAAAATACTGTAACATTTCACCCTTTCTGTTTAATTAAAAAAAAAACAACTTTTTCTCCAAATATAAATTGAGCACAACTATTACCATTTTGTAAATTATAAAGTACAAGATAGACCTAACACCCAGTCCATCATATTTGTCAATTAACTAGGACCTCTGTCATCTATCCTAACTTAAAAGACTATAATTCTATACCTGACTCATGTTCTTAGATTGTAAGCCATCTGAAAACCATCTTCTTAAATCTGTATCTTCTTTCTCAATGCTAAACAGCTTAGGCTGGCTATGAGACTACCAGTCTTCAACCCTGTCAGAAATCTAAGAATGATTGATATTAACTGAAAATATATAGGAAACTTCCAAAACTTAAGTCAATTGATAGAAAGAGTCTGCTGAAAACCTGGACAGTCCTTACTTCAAAACGTTGGAGGATCAGTCTCCAGCCTACTGGCCAAGGTCATCTGACAGACCTTTGTAATGCAGAAATTTGAAGGGCTGATGACCCTGTCTTGGCGGAGATTATCAGTCGACTATTCTGAACAGTGTGTCCTTTTTCTGGACAGTATTTTGTCTGCAGATGAAATGAGGCAATTTCTGTCTAGTGGTTCTCTCAGCACAACTTCAATTGATGCTCAATTTCTTCTTTGAATCCAAGAAAGGGAAGCTGTCATCAGCAGACTAGTTTCAAAATAAGTGAAATAAATAACATTAAATGTCACATTCTATGGATTTCTGACGTTTTTGAAAACCAACTATCTCTGTAGAGTAATCTGGACTGTTATCTGCTAACTACTTTTAGCTATTTCTAATTAAAAATCTTGAACAGCTTGGGCTGTAGCACCCTGGTAGAGTGCCTTCCTAGCCTGTGAGAGGCTCCGAGCTCCATCTAATCAACACACCAATGAACACGGTGGTGAAATGTGGGTATGGCCTGGTGCACACTCTATGCATGCACTGGATTTGATATAAACACTCACTGGAGAAGGGACACAGAAAGCCAGGTTGTGAAGAGGGTCCTGTCTCAGGATGGCTACTGCAAGGCTGGAGAAGGAAGCCAGGAGTTCCCTGCTTCCCAGGGCTTGGCTGTGGATAGGAGAACAGGCTGGGTAAGCAGAAGATGGACAGGAGAGGGCCATTCTGAGTTAGCTGGCTACTGAGGAGGTCCGATAAAGGAGCAGGAAATTCCCAGCAAAGGTTTCAGGATGATTAATAGGTTGAAGGGTACACAGCATCTCTGCGTCCTTAACTAAGTGCTCTCTCGTGGGAGCCCAGGATTTTAGAAGACAGAGACATCCAGCAGAGTCTGAGAGCCATGGGGAGCCAGAGATTGGTCCCCTTGGATTTCAGAAGTAAGGAAAACCCATTACCCAACCTTTTAGGGGCCAATATTGAGTTCCTGTTTCAGAAGGTCTCCCTAGGTAATTAAGGACTTGCTGAACACACAGAAGGCACTCTTACACACTCGTTAGGCTGTTACACTTAGATCTTTCCAGAACACACCGCACAAACTGCTCACAAGCAGGGCTGCATCTTTTCTAGTCACCTGGTGACCAAACACTGGCTTCTCAGATTTCTACCCTAAGGATGCGTCCCCGATTGCAGCTTCTTGCCTTCCCAGCCCCCTCTACCCAATTCCTAATTCCATTGTCGGGGTTGAAAAAGAAAGAAAGAAAGAAAAAAAGCCCATGGCATCCTGGGTTGAATGATTTTCTCTGCCAATCCCAGGAGGCTCCAACGTGCTGCAGCTTCCTGCTGCGGAATAGTGACTAAGACATCTCCCTAGGCTACTGAGGTTTGGGGTCCTACCCACCACCCCAAGTCCCCCCGCCTGAGCACCTCCGTGTAGCCCTGGCTGTGTTGGAACTCTGTGTAGAGCAGGCTGGCCTGAAACTCAGTGATCTATCTATCTGCTTCTGCCTGGGGAGTTTAAAGGCGGCAAGCTGCACCACGCCCGGCTTTGTTTTTTATTTTAAGAGCTAAAACAAGTTATCAATCGGAAAGTCCCAAAGACTTTCCCAAAGACCTCCCAGAGGCCATTGATGTCTCCATGACTTTCGTGCGGTGAGGCTCTGTGGTTGCGACCCCCACAGGGTTCTCCCTATAGTCGTAAGTCCTACTCGGTCTGGGACACCCTATGGGCGGAGGCGTTCTGGAACCGCTCTGCATTAGTGCATAAACCCTGCTCGTCCCACCTGCGCTGAAGTTAACCTCACCCCAGCCTCGGCTAAATTCTCCCCTCGACAGATGCGAGCAGGATAAGACGTAATGGGGAAGGGGCTAGGGATGCAGGCGCCGTATTTAAAGACCACACACACAAACACACGAGCAATATCCTTGGCCAGCCACTCCTCCAGGCGGTGGCGCAGCGCCCTCTGGCGGCCGAGCGTGGCCTTACGAGCCCTGCACGCCTGCTAGCTGCTGTGCGCCAGAGCCAGGAGAGTTTATGAGGCTTGTGGAGAAACTGCGACAGCTTGGGGAAGGGAATGAACGTGTCCAGTAAGTTCTGAGAAATGCCAAGGGCCAAGGAAAGGGGTCTTCCTAAAGACAGGTTTTCTGCGTTTAGCCCTGGCTGTCCTGGAAGACCAAGCTGGCCCCAAACTCAGAGATCTACCCGCTTCTGCCTCCTAATGTTGGGATTTATAGAAAGGGCCATCCTGCGGGGTTCCTCTTCCCATTTTCAATGGACCCCTGAAATCTTCCTGACACAGCGCCGCCCCTTTACCTGAAGTTTGATTTTTCTTTTCTTTTTTTCTTTCTTTCTTTCTTTCTTTCTTTCTTCCTTCCTTCCTTCCTTTCTTTCTTTCCTTCTTCTTCTTCTTCTTCTTCTTCTTCTTCTTCTTCTTCTTCTTCTTCTTCTTCTTCTTCTTCTTCTTCTTCTTCTTCTTCTTCTTCTTCTTCTTCTTCTTCTTTTCTTTTAAACTAGGGGCCTTGAAATCGTGTTCTCAGGCAATCCTTCCTCCGCATCCTCTGGAGTAGCCCGGACTACATGCTTGTGCTGTAATGATGACATTTAACAATCGTGTTTAAGCATCATTGTACTTAAAATACCAGCGCAATGTAAAGATCCCCGCCCTCTGGCCACTCGCTACTTTCTTGTTGGCTTTGAGGTGCTTGCCCCTTGTGGCACCTACACCTTTCTCTCCTCTTCTCATGCTCAGTCACTAAAATGTCCAGTAGCCCACGGGCATGTTTGGACCTCTCCTATCGCACTCAGGATCCCAGTGGGATCGGTGAGAGCTCTCTCGGCTCCTTTTTGTACTTCAGTTGGCCGGATGCAGCCACACTGCCGGCCAGACCCCTCTTCCCCTTAGTAGGTTCGCGTAGATCTCAGCCTCCTCTATCTGGAATTTCTCTCCTCTGGCCACTCCCCCACTGAATTCAGGCAGGCTCTCCCTGCCTTCCTTCTGAGTCCCTCTTTTCCCAACCAAAGGTTCCTATTTATCCCATTCATGTCTGGTGGGAATACCTCCAACTTCACACCTTCCTTCTCTTCAAAGTTCTTTCCTGCTGTATCAGTTCTGTATTGCCACACAGCAAGCCACGGCCCCTTGGCTTAAACCGCAGCAAACATTTATTGGCTCCAGAGCCTGCAGGCCAGCTGGTGAGCCAGCCTCAGCTACGGCTTGCTGATGTGTATATGGTGAGCTGGCAGGACACGGCTGGTGCTTGGCTGCCACCTAAAGTGAAACTGTGACTGGGTCACACGTGCCCCATTCAGCAGCCTGGTCTATCTCAGGCTTCTTTCCATTGCCAAAGGCGCAAGTGCAATGGCTAGCTAGCTACAAGGCTTCTCGAGGCCTGGGCGTGGAGCTGACGCATGCACACTTCTGCCACATACTCAGGGAGGTTACGTCACAGGGCCAGGCCAGACACGGACCGAGCAAGGACACTTCAGCTCTTGAAGGGCCTATGGAAGGCAGCAGCTGTCGTCCAGAGAGAAGGTTCAGCCATTCGGGGCTAAGGCTCACACCCAAAGGACAGGAGCGCTGCAGCCTTAGGCTCACAAAATGGCGGCTGGCTCCCTACCAAGACGGGACCCACCAACACAGCCATTGCTGCCGGCACTAGCAGACCCACATTGCCTCCACCACTGGTCCCTCGTGGAAGCCTGCCTGTCTAGAACTGGGACCGGTTTGCTGTCACAGGCTGTGTGTCCCTGAAGTTGAGCAGCCCTGAGGAGAGCTGCTGGCCTGTGATGTCTGGCCATGAGCGGTGGCTTCTCGGCTTCTGTTTCTAGTCTGTAAATAGGACTGGCCACAGAGCCACGCGCAGGACGGCAGCCCCGTAGCCTGCGTTTAGTCAGAGCTCATACCTGAGGACGGAGCTGCTAGGTGAAATCGCTGTGGAGGACCAGCCCCATTTGTGCCACTCACGGGGTCCTTTCAGACACCCACCTCTCAGTCCCCTCTGTCCTTTGGGGGGAAGACTTAGCACTTCTGAGACTACCTTAATATCTACCCAGACTACACTTCCTGGGCCTGCACCCTGGTTTAATTTTAAACCTGTCAGCTCTAATCTTTAACCCAGGGCTTGGCAGAGAGGTATCTGCAGGTTAGTCTTGTGTCAGTTTGACACAAGCTAGTCATCGGGGAAGAGGGACTCTCAATTGAGAACACGCCTCCGTCAGACTGGCCTGTAGGCAGGTCTACAGTGCATTTTCTTAATTAGTGATTGATGGGGGAGGCCCAGCCCATTGTGGTTTCACCCCTGGACAGATGGTCCTTAGTGGTATGAGACAGCAGGCTGAGCAAACCACGGAAAGCAAGTCAGTCAGGGGCAGTCCTCTGCGGCTTCTGTTCCAGTGTCTGCTTCAAGTTCCTGCTCAGCCTCCCTCAGTGGCAGACTTATTAGCTGTAAGGTGATATAAACCCTTTCCTCCCCATGTTGCTTTTGGCCATGGAGTTTTATCACAGTAATAATCCCCTCCCCCCACAAAATGGTGCTCAATAAAATCCTTAGCAAAAGAGGGGCTCATGTTAACAAACGCTGAACAGATTAAAATTTCAAGATGCTCTCAATTTTGAAACTTATGAAAGGTTTGCTCTGCTGCTAGCCTTGAACTCATGAGCTCAAATGATCCTCCTGTCTCAGAATCGTTAAAGCATTTTTTAGGTCAACTGGTCTATACAAATACTCCAAAATCTGAACTACTCTGAAATCCAAACATTAGGAACTAGAAAGTCCCTGGCCTTTTTGAGAGGGAACCATCGACCGGTAGTTTCTCTTTTCTTTGGGTGAGAGTACTTCTGTTCTTTCTCAAGTCAAGTCAACTAATGGTGGCTGAAGGTAAGATATTCCTGGGAACTGGGAGGAAGGACGATCCTCTTTGCCAACATTAGTCACTAGAGAATGGGTAGAACCGGTGGGGAGGGCTGGGGTGGCAATCAGCGTTTCCATGCTCTCTCCCAGCCCCCAGCCATTCAGGACTGACAGTGAACCCCAGGTTCTGATGATGGCTTCCTAGGGAGTTTAGATGACAGAAAATTGCCATCCTGGCTCTGTTTCCCCACACATCGCGGAACGTTGTAACAGCCTGCGTTTGCAACCAGTGTGTCTTAGTCAGGGTGTCACTGCTGTGAACAGACACCATGACCAAGGCAACTCTTATAAGGACAACATTTAACTGGGGCTGGCTTACAGGTTCAGAGGTTCAATCCATCATCATCACGGCAGGAGTTTGGTATCGTCCAGGCAGGCGAGGTGCTGGGGGAGCTGAGAATTCTACAACTTGTTCCGAAGGCAAACAGGCAAAGACTGCATTCCAGGGAGCTAGGATCAGGGTCTTAAAGCTCACACCCATAGTGACACACTTCCTTCAACACAGCCACACCCACTCCAACAAGGCCACACCTCCAAATAGTGCCACTCCCTCAAACCATCACTCAGTCGATCCTGAGTGGCCGATTGAAAGAGACTTCAGCCTGCAGACAGCACGGTGGGAACAGACTCTCTGGAGACAGCTTCAGGAAACCAGCTCCTTTAATGGGAAACAAGGGTAATTAAACTCTTGAGGGTGGGTGGGGGCTTTCAGGGTGAATGTACATCATTGGCCAGCGCCAGTGATGCCTCATTTACATAAGGAGGAATTCTAGGTGCTGATGGACATGACCTTATAAGGGGAGAGGAAGTTTAACTCGGTTACAGGCTAAGTGACCTCCTCGGTGGGGATGCAGAGCTATGTGTGCTGGGACACACGGGCCCAGGACAGGAGGGAGCCATCCTATGCCTGCCAATTTCAAGATGAGATTTCTGCGGTGTGGACATACCTCGACTCTACTCTTGCTGCACACCCCTCCCCCACGTCCCAGGGCTCCCTAGCCCCTCCCCCACGTCCCAGGGCTCCCTGGCCCCTCCCCCCACGTCCCAGGGCTCCCTGGCCCCTCCCCCACGTCCCAGGGCTCCCTAGCCCCTCCCCCACGTCCCAGGGCTCCCTGGCCCCTCCCCCCACATCCCAGGGCTTCCTAGCCCCACAATAAATGATGGCACCGAGCACAAATGGAAAGGAATGGTCTGTGACTGGGTGTGCCCGGGCACCATTAGGAGGTGTTGAGCACCTCACAGAACAAGTTCTCATAACACCCACACGTGTGTCCTTCAGAGTGAGAGCAGAGTACGGAACAGCGACTGGGGGGATGAAAAGCAAACCCTAGGGCCTGGGGCTCTTCCCCAAGCCAGGATCTGGAAGGCCTATGAGAAATCTGTGAGCCATGTGGGCCGGAGCCCGTAGCACGGGGAATAGCGGTAGAAAGGCTTCCTGGAGCAGTAAGGGGGTCGGGGGGAAGCAGAGCTGTGTAAGAAGGCTGAGCCGCTCGTCTGCTTCTGCTTTTCACCTTTGCGTCTGTAGTTGGGCTCCCCTGGGTGGTAGTGCGCAGGCGTCAGTCCATGGCTGTGCTAGAAGTACAGGGAATAAAAACAGGGGGTGGGATGAGTGGGTGCCTGTGTTTAACGGCAAGACAGTACTCAGGGTGAGCTTGAGAAAGCGAGTGGGGCCCTGGAGTGCACAGGTCTTGGAAAAGGGACTGTTTTTCATCTCCAAAAATGTTTATTAGCATGATTAAAAACATCTTTTGAATAGTAAGAGAAGGCGTTTCTAACCATGAAAGTTATCAATGGTACTACTTTATAACCAATATGGAGAAGGAACTTGAAACCCTAGAATAGTGGTTCTCAGTCTGTGGGCCGCGACCCCTCTGGGGTTGTATGCCAGATATCCTGCCTATCAGATATTTATATTACAATTCGTAACAGTAGCAAAGCTACAGTTATGAATAGCAAGTGGAAATAGTTTTACGGTTGTGGGTCACCACAGCGTGAGGAACTGTACTACAGGGTCATGGCAGAGGGGAGGCTGGGCACCACCGAGTGTAGATGAGGGGTCTGATGACAGACAGGGGAGGTGGGGCTGACATGCAGGGTTGCAGGGTCACGTGCTAACAGATCACAGGTGGCGGCAGCTCTTGGGACTAAAGGTGTTTCCAGGTTTCTGGACCAGAATTAACCCAGCTCCTGAACATGTGGTGGCGCAGGCCTTAGCCACAAGACTCAGGAAGGAGAAGCAGGTGGGTCTCTGGGTATTTAAGGCTAGCCTGATCTACAGAGTGAGTTTCAGTCAGGGCTACACAATGAGTCCCTATTTAAAAAAAAAAAAAAAAAAAAAAAGAGGGCCAGCCCTCCGGAAGCCACTGGTGCCTTATTGATGTGAGTGGACTGAGTTGCCACCCGAGGTCATGGTGTTGTATGGTCAGTGTGGCTGCCCGGGGCCACATCTGGGTCCAAGGTTCTACTGCAGCTGGGGGGGGGGGCGTATTCATGGTCTGTGCTGTTGCCAGAAACCCTGTGGGAGCCCACCGCCCCTGCTCCTGCTGACTGAAGCTGCACAGCTGAGACAGAGGCACATGGAAGGACTCTGTGACAACCCCATCTCCACCCCAACCCTACCCCCAACCCCCGAAAAGTACAGCCTAAACAGGAAGTCATCAAAGAGAACTCTTAAGAAGTCAGATGGGGGGCGCTACAATGTAGCGCTTCACAACCAATGGCTTCTGGTGGAGGGGGGAGGGGAGGGCTCAGCTCTAGTCAAGGGCAGACCACTGAGAGTTGACCATGCTCCCATGGGTATATAGACAACACAAATTGGACTCTCTTTTTAAATTTTAATTTTTGGGAGGTCGCAAGAGTCGGGGACAGACATGAAAGGTTTGGAAAATGAGTGTAATCGAGGTGCATGATGTGAAATTTCCAAAGAATCAATAAAAAGTATTATGTTGAAACATAACAACAGTTCCCACCTACCTAATTTCTAGGTATTGGGCTCTGGAATGAGCTTAGGAAATTCAAGTTTTTAATTTGAACTTATTATTATGATTCATTTTATTTTTAATTATGTGTTGGGGGTGGTATTCATGACCATAGGTGTCCCAATGGCTGACCACTTTAGTTTTTGGATTTGATTTTTCGAGACAGGGTTTCTCTGTATAGCCCTGGCTGTCCTGGAACTCACTCTGTAGACCAGGCTGGCCTCAAACTCAGAAATCCTCCTGCCTCTGCCTCCCAGAGTGCTGTGATTACAGGCGTGCACCACCACCACCTGGCAGCTGACCACTTTAAAAGTCATGTTCCGGCCCAGGAATCCATTTTACTAGGAATTTGCTCAGATAATTAATGTGATCACTCGGCATTGGTGTTCTGGGAGGGGATTAGCAGGAGGGTTTCTAAGCTGAGCTCTTTTCCCTCCCTTTGACATTCTGTCTTGATCCAGTCCGAGATCGCTTTGCGCTGGATGCTCTTGTCCCCCCTCCAGCACCACCATGCTTGGCACACACTGCCTTCTAATGCTGACCAGTGTGTTCAACACCAGACTGAGAGGGCCTCAGATGAGGAGATGATGGGTAGGGGGCACTATTTCAGAATAATTTTGATTGATGAGAACCCAAGTGGGTTCCACTATGAATGGAATCTGAAACACACCCTACAGGCCTGTGCGTTGAATGCTTGGTCCTTAGCTGGTGGCGCTGTCCTGTGAAGTGATAGAAATTTAAGGAGGTAGAGCCTCAGTAGAAGAAGATGTCACAGAAAGATTGCATTCTGTTGGTTTACTCTGGTCCAGGGTCCCTTCTGTTCTCCTTCCCAGCCGGTGTCTTCTTTACCTCCTGTCACCGTGATGTTCTACCTCATGATGAGCTATGATCAGCAAAGCCAAGGACTGTGGGCTGAACCCTCTGAAAATGTGAGTCAAAATAATCACTTTCTCCTTCATGGTGCTTGGTTCAGAGTGACAAACTAAACCGAACACAGCAAATTAGCTGGGTCATACAAACAAAACTCTCCTCCAAAGAACTCAGCTTCCTCATGCGCACCTTCTGCCAGTCGCTGTTCAGGACCCTGGGAATGCACTCACAAGCTGTGAGCAGACACACATGCAGGGCCCATCCTTGGCCTGTACTCCCGAGTCTACCACCCGCCTGGGTCACACCAGTGATGACACTCGCTCTCTAGAACCACTGGTTATGTAGGCCGCATCTCTCATGGTGGTTAAACTTCGGGGCAGCCTAGCTCTCAGCCCTTGGTCCTTAGCCTCCATCAAATGTTTCCCACATAAAACAACATCTCTGTTCTTCTCCAGAATTAATACTGGGTGCCATTTACAACCCACTTAATACAAAAAGGGGCAAAGGTGTGTAAGGTCAAAACTATTTTCATAATAAGATGCATTTGCTCTCTCCAGTCTTGTCTTCCCCTATGGGAAGAAGCTAGGTGCTTTGGGAAAATGCAGTCGATATCACAACAGACCCGAATGCAGAAGCGAACAGGAGACACCATCACAACAGACCCGAATGCAGAAGCGAACAGGAGACACCATCACAACAGACCCGAATGCAGAAGCGAACAGGAGACACCATCTGTCTTTCATCAAGCTCAGTAAAAATAAATAATTAAGTGGCAGAAATGTGAAATAGTACCATACTTAACTTTTTTTTCTGTTTCACAAACTATATTTTTCTAAATAAACCCACATGTAGTGGTTTTATTATTATAGGAAGTAACTCTCTTCTAGAGTCTCAGTTTTCACTCCTAAATTGGTAAACGTTCAGAGGTACCACCCACATAGCCAGAGAAGGCTCTCTGAGGTCCTTCTGGGTGATGTTTGAGTCTAAGACAGTGGTTCGGAACTATGGGTCATGAAACCCTGGGGGGTGTCAAACTTTCACAGGAGCTGCCTAAGACCATCCGGAAAACACAGATATTTACATTACAATTCATAGCAGTAAAAAAATTACAGTTATGAAGTAGCAATAAAACAAGTGTCTAGTTGGGGGTCACCACAGCATGAGGAACTGTAGTAAGAGTTCTCAGCATGAGGGAGGCTGAGGACACTGGTATTAAGGGCTCCCGAGGAACCAACCGGCTCACTTCCTGCTCTGCTCACTCACCTGTGCGAATGACCTCCCGCGACTGGAAACGCCAGGGGTCCGGGCCACAGAGCCTGCTCCCAGGACTCTGGTTTTGAGGTTCTTGATGGGCCAGACCTGAGCATGAGATAAGAGAAGCCTGTGACTGCCATCTCCCAGCACACCCTGAGGGGAGAGGAGGGTCTAGGCAACTCCCAGGTCCCGATTTCCAGGGCCGGCCCCCTTCTGCCCCCTGGTGGCGGATAGCCCCATGTAGTTTTTGTCCCTCAAGCAGCTCACCCCACCCAGCCCAATGGCCTCTTCTAGGTGAGGGTGAGTGATAACATATTTTTCTGCGCATTTATCTCTTCGTAATTAATTACCGATTGTTCCTGGCTCTGAACCTGCCCTTTAGCTGTGTTAGGAGTCTTGCCCTTGACTAGGAGTGTGTGACAGAGAGGCAGAGTGTTTGCCTAGTGTACAGAGAGCCCTGGGTTCAGTCACCAGAGAAGGGAAGGAGGGAAAGAGGCAGAGGGGAAAATAGGGGAAAGAGAGAAATATATATATTTCAAGATCCCTGTAGCCCCTGAGCAGCACGAGAGCTGTCAAAGTAGCGGCCCCAGCTTGAGGCCACCATAAGATACCACCACAGTTGTCAAAATGGCAGCATCAGTTAAAACGGTGGCACCCGCTTCCATTAGGAAAGCCCCGCCCTGCTGTCAGATCCTGGGAGCAGTGTTGCCACTCCTGGATTCATCCCTCCATGCTCTGAACCCTGTAAAATAATCTTTTTTTTTTAATGAGATTTTCTGCCTGGTGGGACTCTCTCATCAGAAGAAGACAAGAAGCAATGAAGACAAGGGAGGAACTGAAGAAGGGGAGCAGGCCTGAGACTCCCGAGTCCCCTGAGTGAGCTCAGCTGGGGATCCCTCCCCTGGGAGCTGCCAGGCCTCTGCAGAGGAGGCTCCCTCTCAGAGCAGGGCGGTTCCTGGACTTCTGAGTTCCAGATACCCTTCGGGTTAGGCAGGGACACTTACAATCTCCAATCTATACAGGCCATGTTCTTTTCTTTATACGGGGGCCATGTTCTTTTCTTTATGCACACATCCCCAGGACAAAGTGTAATTCACAAATGAAGCACAGCGTTTAGCAAGCAGAACTAAGGACTAAGAGACTGGAATGGGTAACAATGTAATGTGTAACAATGGGCAGCGTGAAAGTCAGGTCTCCCTGGACAGGGTCATGGTGAATACTTACATTTGGGGACCTTTTGTGATCTCTGCTGAGTGAAACGGAGGGCAGAGAGTGCCATATGCGTTGCCTATCCAGCGAGGCCCAGCCACAGTCACACTTCTTGCTAGTGGGCTCCACAGCGAAGGATCTGACAGAGAACCCTGGACATTGGTGATCTGAAGGATACAATATCTCAGAATTCCTCAGTGTTAAGTCTGCCTATTGACACTTCATGGGATCAACAGAAAACAAGTGAGCTATAAAGGGAACCCTAGAACCTCCGAGCTAGAATATCCTCAAACCAATCTCACTGTTAAAAGTGGGAGGA
Organism: Apodemus sylvaticus; assembly: GCF_947179515.1. Taxonomy (NCBI): domain Eukaryota; kingdom Metazoa; phylum Chordata; class Mammalia; order Rodentia; family Muridae; genus Apodemus; species Apodemus sylvaticus. The sequence goes on along the minus strand of NC_067482.1, from coordinate 95,580,966 downwards.
GGGCTGGAGAGATGGCTCAGCGGTTAAGAGCACTGACTGTTCTTGCAAAGGCCCTGAGTTCAAATCTCAGCAACCACATGGTGGCTCACAACCATCCATAATGAGATCTGATGCCCTCCTCTGGTGTGTCTGAAGACAGCTACAGTGTACTTACATATAATAATAAATAAATCTTTGGGCTGGAGCGAGTTGGGGCAGAGCAAGCAGAGGTCCTGAGTTAGATTCCCAGCAACATGATGGCTCATAACCATCTGTTCAGCTACAGTGTACTCATATACATAAAATAAATAAATAAATAAATAAATAAATCTTTAAAAAAAAGTGGGAAGGGAAATTCAGAGGCAGAGTGAGTCCTGGGCACCAGCCTGTGGGCTTTCCTGTGGTTCTGACCCAGAGCCTACTAGAAGGAATTGCCCCTGCCTGCCCTAAGCAAAGCCAGCGTAGACTGCGGTTTCCACGGTAACCATCAAAGCATGGCTTCCCTACAACTGTTCCTCCTGTGTCTCCTTCACTTGTCACTTTCAGGCACAACTTAGAACTGAACTCTAAGCAAGAGCATTAGCTTCTGTCTTTTAATCCATGTTTTTAAGAACGTGCAAACTGTCAAAGGTCCAAAGGAAGCTCCACTTCCCCACGTTCTGGCTGTTAGACAAAGGTAGCATTCCCAGGAACTGCTTGCCTTCTGTGGAAAGGAGCCACTGGCAGAAGGGACAGTGGCCCTCTGTGGTGTCTGTTAGCAGCAGAGGGGATCAAAGTCCCCTCTACACAGTGCACAGTTCATGCTGCCTCTTCTCACCACTCCCCACTCTACACAGCTCAAGGGCTTCCCTCTCCCCAGGGTCTCCTTCTCCTTACAACCCTGCTATTTCCATGCACTCCCTCTCTGCCTGCTGCCTGCTGCCTGTCTGTCTGCCTGCCTGTCTGTCTGTCTCAGCCTTCCTCCCCACTCCTGTCTCACTCCCCCACTCTCTCTACACAATCTCTCTCTCTCTCTCTCTCTCTCTTTCTCTCTCTCTGTGTGTGTGTGTGTCTATGTGTGTGTGATTGTGTATGTGTGTGTGATTGTGTGTGGGTGTGATTGTGTGTGAGTGTGTTTGTGTGGGTTTGATTGTGTGTGTGATTGTGTGACTGTGTGTATGTATGTGTGTATGTGTGTGTGATTGTGTGTGTAATTGTGTGCGTGATTGTGTGTGTGTGTTTGTCTATGTGTGTGTGAGTGTGTGTGTGTGTGCTCTGCTCTAGCTCCTCTCGTGGCTAGGTCCAGTCTGCTGGCCATGTTCAATCTACTACCCTGTGGACCCTTCCAGACTCCTCTGACTGTTTGTCCTCTCATATCTACAGTAAAAACCTTGCCCTTAGCTATACTATACAGCAGTCCTGTCCCCCATGCATACACAATCTGTGTAATTTCACAAAAGTACTCATTAAAATGGTTCTGTGCTATCAGCTATATGGGGTTTATCTCACTGGGCTTTTGTGTACGTTGAAAATTAACTTATAATAAAAGCCAAGGATGCAGTTCAGTGTTCAAACCCCAGCACTACACATACATACATAATACATACATAGATGCACACGTACATAATGCATACAAAGATGCATGCGTACATCATGTATACATACATAATGCATACATAGATGCATACATACATAATGCATACATAGATGCATACATACATAATGCATACATAGATGCATGCATACGAGAAAGGCATATTCAAAATTTTTCTGGAGGAGTGGGGGATGGAGAGATGGATCAGCTGTAAAGGTGTGTGTCACTGCATTCGGTGACCTGAGCTGAATGCTTGAATTTTATTCAGTGGAAGGAGAGCTGACTCCTGAATGTTGTCCTCTCAGCTACACACACACACACACACACACACACACACACACACACACACACAGAGGGGGAGAAAGGGAGAGGGAGGGGAGGAGATTTAAATGTAAAACATGAAACTATTTTTTTCAAAATTTCCAAAGAAAATGTAGTCCTAGAAGACTGAAATATAAAAACCTCACTTTCTCTCTTTCCTTTCAGACAGGGTTTTATGAAGCCCAGGCTAGCCTAGAACTTACTATGTAGCAGAGGCTGTACATGAATTCCTGCCTGCCTGCAGCTCCCAAGTGCTGGTCTTACAGTGTGTGTGCCATCACAATCAGAAACAAACCTTTTTCTTATTTTGGATAAGGCTAGCATCACCTAAAACTTTCATTTTGAAGCACTTAAAGAAGATAAATATATCTTTAAAGTGTAATCAATAAAAATATATAGCTTAGGGAAAATTACTCACAGGTCCCTTTCACAGATAGGACTTTTTTTAATGGCTGGCAATCTAAGAGTGTTTTTTATAATTTCAAAGGGCTGGAAAAATGGGCAAAGTCGGTGAGACAGACAGACATCTGTGTGCCCTCTGCTGCAGGCCAGCGGCGGCCCTGGAGAAAGGTAGCTTTGCTTCCATCCCACAGCAACTGAAAAAGAGTTATCGCCTCCGAGTTGCCATGCCGACAGGGAACTCTTAAAATAGGAGGCTGTGCTCAGGCATTTTCAGGGTGGGAGAGTCTGGAGGGAGGCTGCTGGGATAGGGTGGGGGATAAACCAGTGTCCCACTCAGCTGGCGACAGCATGAGGGGAGGAGGGGACACACTGAAAGAAAAGATCTGAAAGCACAATTTTCATCCATAGATCAGGGACAGACTGGTTCCCTCTGTTCTGTTGTCTGGCCAAAGGAAACTCCTCTTCCTGCCTCTTTCCTGCAGAGAACAAACTTAAGAAACTGACCACTGCAGTACAAACTTAAGAAACTGACCACTGCAGTACAAACTTAAGAAACTGACCACCGCAGTACAGGCTGCTTGCCCCTGAAGCTTCCGGTGGTATCAGGATCACACCGGGGCAGGGCAGAGGGTGGTGGTCAGTCTCCCTCATGTCTGGGGTGCCTTTAGAATTCTGTCTTTTGGAGGCTTCATGATAGCGGCCACCACCTCCTTTGGATCAAACTAAAAGTATTTCTCACAAGTTGGGTGTGGTGGCACACGTCCAAGCACTTGGGAGGCAGAGGCGGGCGTGTAAATTGACACGACCCCTCCACGGTATGGTTAAGGAGAAATGAGGGAGAATGCAGCCAGAGGTGTCTGGAAGACTGAATGTGGCTAGCAGACTGGACCTGGGCCATGAGAGAGAAAGAAAGAGACAGAGAGAGACAGAGAGCAGAGAGACAGAGAAACAGAGGGAGACAAAGACAGAGAAAGAGAGAGAGAGCAGAGAGGGGAGGAGGAGGGAGACAGAACATGAGGGAGGAGGAGAGTAAGGAGCAGAGGGAGCACAGCTGAAATAGCAGGCAACAAGGAGAGGTAGCCGCTGGGGGCGGGAAGCCCAAGAGCTGAAGAAGTTTAGGGGAGGGGTAAGAAAAGCCGGGGTGTTGGATGGGCAGTGGCAGCACACACTTTAATCCCAGCACATGGGGGGCGGAGGCAGACAGATCTCTGAGTTCAAAGCCAGCCTGGTTACAGAGTGAGTTCCAGGTCAGCCAGGGCTACACAGAGAAACCCTATCTCAAAAAGGCATAAATAAGTAAGTAAGTAAATAAGTAAATAAATGAATGCAATGTCTAATTGTAGGGGGAGGTTCCCTACTTATTTGATTGGGTCAATAAAAAAGGCAGAAGCCAGTTGCTGGGTGAATATATAGAGGAGGGTTTTCTGGGACCCCGGAGGAAGAGGATGAGACAAGAGGGAGAAAGGCTTTTGCCCCAGGCTTCGGAGGGAGAAGCAGGGACACCATGCAGGCCCGGGGGCTCTCAGATCCCGTGGCGGCTTCTGCCACGGGATGTATCCTAATATAGAATAGCTGATGAGTTTAGGACAATAGATTCGAAGCCCAGTGGTTGTGTCATCTGGATGGTTTTAAAATATCAAGATTGTCTTGTGTTTTCCATCCGTGCTGACTCAGGTGGGCAGGAAAAACGGCACAGCCGAGTGGCGGTCTTTGGCACTCAGCAGAGCCAGCTGCAGGAGTGGATGGTCGGTGTAGAGTGGCCATTGGCAAGCGGCTGCTGACCCCGGAGCTTAGCTGGAGCTAGTGTGTTTTTAAAAAACCACACGCAACATCTAACAGGTACTTGTGGTACTGAGGGAACCGGGAAACCAGCACGTGCTTTGGATGCTAACGGACACCACAGTCATCCTTTCTTTCAGTGATAAGGGAAGTGGTTGCTTTTGGTTGAGGGAACCAGCTTTGCAAGTTTCTGAGGAATGTTAGCCTCTGTCTAACTGCCAGAATTTGGGGGAATGGAGTTTCCTTTGGGTCTGACAACAGGAAGATCAAGTGTTCAAAGTCACCCTTGGCTATAGTGTGTTACAAGTCAGCAAAGGCTACATGAGGCCTTGTTTCAAAACAGCAGCAGCAAAACAGCTTATCCATAAAACATGTCTTTAAGCAGACTGCTCTATCAGCTGTCACTTTTCTATCTATCTATCTATCTATCTATCTATCTATCTATCAACAGGTGATACAGTCTAGGGATCTGGATAGGGTTCATTTCCTCTGCCAGTTAAAGAATTTTTGTTATTGTTTTTTGTTTTTCTGACACAGGGTTTCTCTGGGTAGCCCTGGCTGTCCTGAAACTTGTTCTATAGACCAGGCTGGCCTCAGACTCACAGAGATTTGCCTGCCTCAGTCTCTGCAGTGCTGGGTTTAAAGATATACATCACCACCACCAAGATGTTTAGTCCCTTATTGTCACGGTGGGAAGCATGTGGCATGCAGGCAGACAAAGTAGCTTAGAATTCTACATCCAGATCTGAAGGCAGCAGGAAGAGAGAGATAAGAGGTCTGGCTTGAGCATTTCAAACCCCAAAGCCCGGCCCACGGTGAATCACTTCTTCCAACAAAAGGACACCTAAATCAACAAGGCCACACCAAGCCCAACGAGACCACACCTACTCCAACAAGGCCACACCTACTCCAACGAGGCCACATCCCCTAATTCCCCATCATGTAGTACTGCTCTCTAATGACCAAGTATTCAAATTCATGAGCCTCTGGGGTCAGTCCTATTCAGACTGCCACTCTCAACTATCTCCACTCTCCTTATCTGTCTGCCAAAAGGGATCCACCGAACTCCTGGTCTCCACGCCTGGGTCCACCGAACCCCTGGTCTCTCACAGGGACCTGCTATTAGCCCAGGCTGGTCTCACCATACTCCTCCCTCAGCCTTCCAAGTACTCAGTACTCAGATCGCAGGTGTGCCAGCCGCACCTGGCTCAATAAAGTGTGTATATAACATGTGACTTCCATTTTCAACTGGATTGAACACCACAGTCCACTGGGTTAAGTTCACTCAAAGCTGAGCAACCATCACCTTCTGTCCCAGAACTTGAGTCACTGGACTCTGTGCATGATGCCAGGTTCCCCTTCCAGCTGCCTCCCAGTCTTAACTCTGGCAAGACACCAACTGTCTCTGTGCTTCAGGCAGCTCAGTTAAGTGAAACCATACTGTAAGACCCCCCAAACCCAGCACCCCATGCCTCGGAAAGTGGCACCCAAATCACTTTCGAGAAACGGTCTCGATGCAGTAACATGAGAATTTCTTTATTCCAGAATCCTGGGTTCCACAGCTGTACACCGTGCAGGGCTAGAGAACATATACCTTTTCCCAAATATTATATTTCCAAGCAAATGTCTCATTTCATTTCAAGGGTACTCTCTAGATCAGAAGAGCTCCCTTAGAGTTCTCTACATGTAAATTGGCTTTACGATTTACATCCCTCTCATCTAGAGGGATTTTTTTATTGGTCCGATTAAAAAAAAATAAAGTATTTGGCTATGTTTGTATTGTTTCATCTCTCTCTCAAAACGAGGTTGACCAGTCCCTCCTGGCTTCCATTTCTTTTTTTTTTGGATGGGGGAAGCATTGTGAGCTCTGCTCTGATGTCTGTTTATCTATGCATCTGTTATCTTTATTTTGTAGCCCTAGCTGTCTCGTCCATCTTTACTTACTCCTTGCCACAATTAACAAGTGTTCGCCAGTAGAGGGCGTTCTCGTATATATTATATATATTATTATATTATTTATTATAATTATTGTTATTATTATTATTATTATTATTATATTATTCCTGCCAGTCTGTGAAGTATTTTCCCTGGCCTGGTGCACTTTACTGCTGAGCCATGTCTCTCCAGAGGCAAATTTCACGCGTGAAGTCTGCGAGCGAGTGATATTTCAGCTTGAATGACTGAACTCACTGTCTTTCAGGGCCACGTTGGCTCAGGCACCGGCTAAGCCATTTCCTGGCTCCTGGTTTCTTTATAGAAATACTTTAGGGTATAAATTTCCTCTTTTACAGAATTCCATACTTTTTGGTATATTATAGGATATTTTGGCACACCCCTAAGCATTTTATTGTGTCCCCGCGATTCTTTGATATTTACATTCATTGCAGGAGATGGCGAAGAATGTGGTTAGTTGGTTTTGCTTCTTTTCTGAGACAGGGTCTTCCTAGGTATCCCAAGCGGGCCTTGAACTCATGGCCCTCTATCATCTGCCTGATGACTGATGGGGATCCTGGAAAAAATAGATGTTTTATAATTGAGTGTCTTTTCAGGGACAGAGCACTCACCTTTAGTCCCACTACTCAGGAGGCTGAGACCAGAAGATTGCATGTTTAACACCAACCTGGGCAACATAGTAAAAGCCTGTCTCTCCAAATTAAAAAAAATAATAATAAAAATAAAAACTAAAAACCAACAAAAGGATGCCCACAAAATACACAGAGCACACAACCACCAATGGTGTGTGTGGGGGTTCATTCAATCCACTGAGACAAACGAGGAAGGAGACAAAGCAACTTCCAACCAACACAAATATGTTTATCATGGTTTAAGAAGCTGCAATTTTAGTGAAGGTCTGTAAGTATCCTTGTAGTTTACAAGATGGCCTTCTTTGGTAAATTAGACAGCTAGAAGGAGTACTGTATTCCTACAACTCAAATCCAGCCTAAATTCTTAATACTATTACATACTGCTAGACAAGATACAGTGTATAATCTCTATCGTTAAAAGTCCTATGTTGGATACAGAGGAGCTTGTCCCTAATGCCAGCAATAAAGAAACAGAAGCAGGTTGGAGAATGGCCCGCTCTTCACAGTAGTTATAGGCCAGCTGCATCTAAATAGTGAACTCTACTCAAACAAGCAAGCAAGCAAGCAAACAAACAAATAAATTTTAAAAAATCAATTCATATTTGAAACTTTGGATTTGGCTCAGCTGAAAAGACTGTCCCTGGAACACACTAATAAAAGTTAAGGAAAAAAATCACATAGAAAAAGAAAGAAGGCAGGAGGCTGGACGGCAGCAGGCTGGAAGTCTGTCCCCACCATCACAAGACCCTAGATAGAGTTCCCATATGAAAAGTAACTCTACTAACTGAAGATTTACCTGGTGTCATAACAAACACCTTACACAAAATGTAAATGTGAGGAAAACATATTTGTTCAAAGACTGTGGCAGACGACTAAACACATGGACAGAGGAAGTCACAGGTGGGAGAGGGCAAACTTGCTCGGGCCTGTGGAGAGGATGACAGGCAAGGAAGAAGAGACCTCTGAGCCGCAGGCAGTCATGAATGGGGAAAAGCTGGCAATCTATTGTCAGGGCCCCAGGAGCCTTCAAGGGCAGACAAAGGAGGGATGCTGGGGGATGAACACAATATACACTGCTTGAGGCAGCACAGGCTTGGGTGTCTGGGCTCAGGATTCCTGTGGGATCCATTACAGAGAGCTGGCAAGCACAGCAGAATCACGGGGATTGTAAGCAACAGTCACCTTAATGTACAGCAACACAACCCTGTCCCCATTTGACCAAGCCCAGATTGGACTCTAACACCCACTCAGCCCATCCTGAATCAAACCACACAGGGATCCCACCTTGACCAGTAAGGGGGGCAGAAAAGGCTACTCCACCCAT